>NC_140014.1:45484725-45687225 GCF_964263955.1 Coregonus lavaretus
CTGACCCCACCACAGTCTTTATAGTTGATCTGGGACTGACCCCACCACAGTCTTTATAGTTGATCTGGGACTGACCCCACCACAGTCTTTATAGTTGATCTGGGACTGACCCCACCACAGTCTTTATAGTTGATCTGGGACTGACCCCACCACAGTCTTTATAGATGATCTGGGACTGACCCCACCACAGTCTTTATAGATGATCTGGGACTGACCCCACCACAGTCTTTATAGTTGATCTGGGACTGACCCCACCACAGTCTTTATAGTTGATCTGGGACTGACCCCACCACAGTCTTTATAGTTGATCTGGGACTGACCCCACCACAGTCTTTATAGATGATCTGGGACTGACCCCACCACAGTCTTTATAGATGATCTGGGACTGACCCCACCACAGTCTTTATAGTTGATCTGGGACTGACCCCACCACAGAGCATCTATAGAGAAGGGGGTAGTGGAATTACATTTTGGTGAGGATGTTTTAAGAAAAATGCATAACATTTTGGTGAATGGCAAGTATAAATATAATGTATATCATTTAGCAGATAATTTTATTCACAGTCATTCGTACATACATGTTTTCTACTGGGTGAGACAGATATAATATATTAATACTTCATATCGTTATGATATATGATCTGTTTTAATGAACCAGCTACAGTTGAATATATGATCTGTTTTAATGAACCAGCTACAGTTGAATATATGATATGTTTTAATGAACCAGCTACAGTTGAATATATGATATGTTTTAATGAACCAGCTACAGTTGAATATATGATATGTTTTAATGAACTAGCTACAGTTGAATATATGATATGTTTTAATGAACCAGCTACAGTTGAATATATGATATGTTTTAATGAACCAGCTACAGTTGAATATATGATATGTTTTAATGAACCAGCTACAGTTGAATATATGATATGTTTTAATGAACCAGCTACAGTTGAATATATGATATGTTTTAATGAACCAGCTACAGTTTAATATATGATATGTTTTAATGAATCAGCTACAGTTGAATATATGATCTGTTTTCTCCTCATATGTAATTATTGATCAACAGTTTTTCCCATCACGAGTAATGATGCAGTGCGTGTGTGTGCATATGTACTTATATAAGCCTTTAATATCCTTATCTACAGCTTCCATTTCACAGTGTGTTTTAACCACGGAGATCCTATTGGATCTAGCATATTGCTAGGATCCCAATGTAGAGTTATAATATGTAACTGTATGGTTCTAACGCTCTTCTCCTCCACAGTCTAGCAGGAGAACAGAGGTTGATGTTAAACTGGTTCTGTTGTTGTTGTTGTTGTGTTTGTTGTTGTTTACGCCAGTGTGTTTTAACCTCTACTCTCCAGAGTCTAGTGAGCAGGAGAACAGAGGTTGATGTTAAACTGACTGTGTTGAATGTGACCGAAGCTGATGCCGGGAAGTACTGGTGTCGCGCGTCTAACTTTGTAGGAAAGTCAGAAAACACCTTCTGGCTTAAAATACACAGAGCAGGTAAACCACGTAAACCCCACTATCACTATGACCACCTGGCGCTACGAGCTGTCTACTGTTCTAGAATAACCCTCCTCTATCTCTCCCTCTGTTTCCCCTCCTCTATCTCTCTCCCTCTGTTTCCCCTCCGATATCTCCCCCTCTATCTCTCCCTCTATCTCTCCCTCTATCTCTCTCTCTATCTCTCCCTCTATCTCTCCCCCTCTGTTTCCCCTCCGATATCTCTCCCTCTATCTCTCCCTCTATCTCTCCCTCTATCTCTCCCTCTATCTCTCCCTCTGTTTCCCCTCCTCTATCTCTCCCTCTATCTCTCCCTCTATCTCTCCCTCTGTTTCCCCTCCTCTATCTCTCTCTCTATCTCTCCCTCTATCTCTCCCTCTGTTTCCCCTCCTCTATCTCTCTCTCTATCTCTCCCTCTATCTCTCCCTCTGTTTCCCCTCCGATATCTCTCCCTCTATCTCTCCCTCTATCTCTCCCTCTGTTTCCCCTCCGATATCTCTCTCTCTATCTCTCCCTCTATCTCTCCCTCTGTTTCCCCTCCTCTATCTCTCTCTCTATCTCTCCCTCTATCTCTCCCTCTGTTTCCCCTCCTCTATCTCTCTCTCTATCTCTCCCTCTATCTCTCCCCTTCTGTTTCCCCTCCGATATCTCTCCCTCTATCTCTCCCTCTTTCTCCCCCCTCTGTTCCCCTCTTCTATCTCTCCCTCTATCTCTCCCTCTTTCTCCCCCCTCTGTTTCCCCTCCTCTATCTCTCCCTCTATCTCTCCTTCTCTGTTTACCCTCCTCTATCTCTCCCTCTATCTCTCCCTCTATCTCTCCCTCTATCTCTCCCCCTCTGTTTCCCCTCCTCTATCTCTCCCTCTATCTCTCCCCCTCTGTTTCCCCCTCCTCTATCTCTCCCTCTATCTCTCCCCCTCTGTTTCCCCTCCTCTATCTCTCCCTCTATCTCTCCCCCTCTGTTTCCCCCTCCTCTATCTCTCCCTCTATCTCTCCCCCTCTGTTTCCCCTCCTCTATCTCTCCCTCTATCTCTCCCCCTCTGTTTCCCCTCCTCTATCTCTCCCTCTTTCTCCCCCCTATGTTTCCCCTCCTCTATCTCTCCCTCTATCTCTCCCCCTCTGTTTCCCCCTCCTCTATCTCTCCCTCTATCTCTCCCCCTCTGTTTCCCCTCCTCTATCTCTCCCTCTATCTCTCCCCCTCTGTTTCCCCTCCTCTATCTCTCCCTCTTTCTCTCCCCTATGTTTCCCCTCCTCTATCTCTCCCTCTATCTCTCCCCCTCTGTTTTCCCCTCCTCTATCTCTCCCTCTATCTCTCCCCCTATGTTTCCCCTCCTCTATCTCTCCCTCTATCTCTCCTTCTCTGTTTCCCCTCCTCTATCTCTCCCTCTATCTCTCCCTCTATCTCTCCCTCTATCTCTCCCTCTATCTCTCCCCCTCTGTTTCCCCTCCTCTATCTCTCCCTCTATCTCTCCCCCTCTGTTTCCCCTCCTCTATCTCTCCCTCTATCTCTCCTTCTCTGTTTCCCCTCCTCTATCTCTCCCTCTATCTCTCCCTCTATCTCTCCCTCTATCTCTCCCTCTATCTCTCCCCCTCTGTTTCCCCTCCGATATCTCTCCCTCTATCTCTCCCCCTCTGTTTCCCCTCCTCTATCTCTCCCTCTATCTCTCCCTCTATCTCTCCCCCTCTGTTTCCCCTCCTCTATCTCTCCCTCTATCTCTCCCCCTCTGTTTCCCCTCCTCTATCTCTCCCTCTATCTCTCCCCCTCTGTTTCCCCTCCTCTATCTCTCCCTCTATCTCTCCCCCTCTGTTTCCCCTCCTCTATCTCTCCCTCTATCTCTCCCCCTCTGTTTCCCCCTCCTCTATCTCTCCCTCTATCTCTCCCTCTGTTTCCCCTCCTCTATCTCTCCCTCTATCAGTCCCCCTCTGTTTCCCCTCCTCTATCTCTCCCTCTATCTCTCCCTCTATCTCTCCCCCTCTGTTTCCCCTCCTCTATCTCTCCCTCTATCTCTCCTTCTCTGTTTCCCCTCCTCTATCTCTCCCTCTATCTCTCCCTCTATCTCTCCCTCTATCTCTCCCTCTATCTCTCCCCCTCTGTTTACCCTCCTCTATCTCTCCCTCTATCTCTCCCCCTCTGTTTCCCCTCCTCTATCTCTCCCTCTTTCTCCCCCCTATGTTTCCCCTCCTCTATCTCTTCCTCTATCTCTCCCCCTCTGTTTCCCCTCCTCTATCTCTCCCTCTATCTCTCCCCCTCTGTTTCCCCTCCTCTATCTCTCCCTCTATCTCTCCTTCTCTGTTTCCCCTCCTCTATCTCTCCCTCTATCTCTCCCTCTGTTTCCCCTCCTCTATCTCTCTCTCTATCTCTCCCTCTATCTCTCCCCCTCTGTTTCCCCTCCTCTATCTCTCCCTCTATCTCCCCCCTATGTTTCCCCTCCTCTATCTCTCCCTCTTTCTCCCCCCTATGTTTCCCCTCCTCTATCTCTCCCTCTATCTCTCCCCCTCTGTTTCCCCCTCCTCTATCTCTCCCTCTATCTCTCCCCCTCTGTTTCCCCTCCTCTATCTCTCCCTCTATCTCTCCCCCTCTGTTTCCCCTCCTCTATCTCTCCCTCTATCTCTCCCTCTATCTCTCCCCCTCTGTTTCCCCTCCGATATCTCTCCCTCTATCTCTCCCCCTCTGTTTCCCCTCCTCTATCTCTCCCTCTATCTCTCCCTCTATCTCTCCCTCTATCTCTCCCTCTATCTCTCCCCCTCTGTTTCCCCTCCTCTATCTCTCCCTCTATCTCTCCCCCTCTGTTTCCCCTCCTCTATCTCTCCCTCTATCTCTCCCCCTCTGTTTCCCCTCCTCTATCTCTCCCCCTCTGTTTCCCCTCCTCTATCTCTCCCTCTTTCTCCCCCCTATGTGTCCCCTCCTCTATCTCTCCCTCTATCTCTCCCCCTCTGTTTACCCTCCTCTATCTCTCCCTCTATCTCTCCCCCTCTGTTTCCCCTCCTCTATCTCTCCCTCTTTCTCTCCCCCTCTGTTTCCCCCTCCTCTATCTCTCCCTCTATCTCTCCCCCTCTGTTTCCCCTCCTCTATCTCTCCCTCTATCTCTCCCCCTCTGTTTCCCCCTCCTCTATCTCTCCCTCTATCTCTCCCCTCTGTTTCCCCCTCCTCTATCTCTCCCCCTCTGTTTCCCCTCCTCTATCTCTCCCTCTTTCTCCCCCCTATGTTTCCCCTCCTCTATCTCTCCCTCTATCTCTCCCCCTCTGTTTCCCCTCCTCTATCTCTCCCTCTATCTCTCCCCCTCTGTTTCCCCTCCTCTATCTCTCCCTCTATCTCTCCTTCTCTGTTTCCCCTCCTCTATCTCTCCCTCTATCTCTCCCTCTATCTCTCCCTCTATCTCTCCCTCTATCTCTCCCCCTCTGTTTCCCCTCCTCTATCTCTCCCTCTATCTCTCCCCCTCTGTTTCCCCTCCTCTATCTCTCCCTCTATCTCTCCCTCTATCTCTCCCCCTCTGTTTCCCCTCCTCTATCTCTCCCTCTATCTCTCCCCCTCTGTTTCCCCTCCTCTATCTCTCCCTCTATCTCTCCCCCTCTGTTTCCCCTCCTCTATCTCTCCCTCTATCTCTCCCCCTCTGTTTCCCCTCCTCTATCTCTCCCTCTATCTCTCCCCCTCTGTTTCCCCCTCCTCTATCTCTCCCTCTATCTCTCCCTCTGTTTCCCCTCCTCTATCTCTCCCTCTATCTCTCCCCCTCTGTTTCCCCTCCTCTATCTCTCCCTCTATCTCTCCCCCTCTGTTTCCCCTCCTCTATCTCTCCCTCTATCTCTCCCCCTCTGTTTCCCCCTCCTCTATCTCTCCCTCTGTTTCCCCTCCTCTATCTCTCCCTCTATCTCTCCCCCTCTGTTTCCCCTCCTCTATCTCTCCCTCTATCTCTCCCTCTATCTCTCCCCCTCTGTTTCCCCTCCTCTATCTCTCCCTCTATCTCTCCTTCTCTGTTTCCCCTCCTCTATCTCTCCCTCTATCTCTCCCTCTATCTCTCCCTCTATCTCTCCCTCTATCTCTCCCTCTGTTTCCCCTCCTCTATCTCTCTCTCTATCTCTCCCTCTATCTCTCCCCCTCTGTTTCCCCTCCTCTATCTCTCCCTCTATCTCCCCCCTATGTTTCCCCTCCTCTATCTCTCCCTCTTTCTCCCCCCTATGTTTCCCCTCCTCTATCTCTCCCTCTATCTCTCCCCCTCTGTTTCCCCCTCCTCTATCTCTCCCTCTATCTCTCCCCCTCTGTTTCCCCTCCTATTTCTCTCCCTCTATCTCTCCCCCTCTGTTTCCCCTCCTCTATCTCTCCCTCTATCTCTCCCTCTATCTCTCCCCCTCTGTTTCCCCTCCGATATCTCTCCCTCTATCTCTCCCCCTCTGTTTCCCCTCCTCTATCTCTCCCTCTATCTCTCCCTCTATCTCTCCCTCTATCTCTCCCCCTCTGTTTCCCCTCCTCTATCTCTCCCTCTATCTCTCCCCCTCTGTTTCCCCTCCTCTATCTCTCCCTCTATCTCTCCCCCTCTGTTTCCCCTCCTCTATCTCTCCCCCTCTGTTTCCCCTCCTCTATCTCTCCCTCTTTCTCTCCCCCTCTGTTTCCCCCTCCTCTATCTCTCCCTCTATCTCTCCCCCTCTGTTTCCCCTCCTCTATCTCTCCCTCTATCTCTCCCCCTCTGTTTCCCCCTCCTCTATCTCTCCCTCTATCTCTCCCCCTCTGTTTCCCCTCCTCTATCTCTCCCTCTATCTCTCCCTCTATCTCTCCCCCTCTGTTTCCCCCTCCTCTATCTCTCCCTCTATCTCTCCCCCTCTGTTTCCCCTCCTCTATCTCTCCCTCTATCTCTCCTTCTCTGTTTCCCCTCCTCTATCTCTCCCTCTATCTCTCCCTCTATCTCTCCCTCTATCTCTCCCTCTATCTCTCCTCCTCTGTTTCCCCTCCGATATCTCTCCCTCTATCTCTCCCCCTCTGTTTCCCCTCCTCTATCTCTCCCTCTATCTCTCCCTCTATCTCTCCCTCTATCTCTCCCTCTATCTCTCCCCCTCTGTTTCCCCTCCTCTATCTCTCCCTCTATCTCTCCCCCTCTGTTTCCCCTCCTCTATCTCTCCCTCTATCTCTCCCCCTCTGTTTCCCCCCCTCTATCTCTCCCTCTATCTCTCCCCCTCTGTTTCCCCCCCTCTATCTCTCCCTCTATCTCTCCCCCTCTGTTTCCCCTCCTCTATCTCTCCATCTCTATGTCCCCTGTTCTGGTTCTCAGTCTGTTTTTCCTGTGCTGCTGATTGTCTGGCTGGTTGATGAGCAGAAACCCCAATATTAGGGTTGAGCTGAAGTTTGTCAGTTAGCTTGTCTCATCCATTTACCATCACCTTCCTCAGATCAATACAACCACAGTTTCACACCCTTCATTACTGCTAGTACTTCAATAGGCTGCGCTCTCCCCCTCCTCAAACACACACACACACACCGTGTTATTGGTATTCCAGACAGTTGTATAGCAGAGCTGCATGCAGGACGGCTGGATGAACACTGCTTATCACTGAGCTGTAGACACACACATAGATCAGACCCCAGTAGTCGTTTCTATCCTCAGTTGAAATACACCATGGTGTTGTTTAACCTCTGCTTTATGGCAGTGTGTTATGGTGCTGATCATATGGCCGATTTGGTCCTTCTGCAAAAGCCACAGCGATGATGCTTTCTTTTCTAAACATGTTGGCTTTTGTGGTCAGTGTATTCATCCCTCTCTCCCCTCCCCCTCTCCTCAGTTTGATGGCAGTACATGGTGTGGTGGTGATATGGGACCTTTTGGTGACGGCTTCTCTGCTGCTGCTCTGGGTGTCAGCTAGTTGAGGTGGTGGTAAAGATCATCCTAGTGATGTTACATCAAGCCGACTTGAGCCCTGTGGAATAAGGTCTTCAGTCCTGCTTCCTGTGACCCCTAACCCCTGACCTCTAAACCTAACCCTCTGTTCCCATTGGTGACTGGTCTATTCTGAGATGCTCCTCTCCTTGTGCTCGGTGGTTTTAGTGTTTTGGTGTTTGGTGCATTTTCTCTTGGAGCGTTTGGTTTATGATAACTCTCTCTGTTCCTCTCTCTCCATCCCTCTCTCCTCTCCTCCTCCCCTCCTCTCCAGACGGCTGGTATAAACACTACGGATAAGGAACTAGAGAGCCTCTTCCTTACCAATGTGTCTTTAGAGGATGCAGGAGAGTATACTTGTCTGGCAGGGAACTCTATTGGGTACGCTTACCACTCTGCTTGGCTCACCGTGCTCCCAGGTATATCCCCCCCCCCTCTCTTTCCTCTATGTCTCATTCAACTGTTGAATCTCTGTATTGCTGTTTGTATATCTGTGCCTGAAACTTTTCAAATGTAATTTGATTCAAGATAAAGCAATTAAACCCATTTATTTATAAAGATGATTTAGTAATTTCATCAGTAGCACAGTATTCAGCTGAAGAAGCATCACCATCCTAGAGATAATTGATTGTAGTGTAGAGACTTCAGTATGAATGTTGAACTATGACCCCCAGCCTCCTAGAGACTGAACTATGTCCCCCAGCCTCCTAGAGACTGAACTATGTCCCCCAGCCTCCTAGAGACTGAACTATGTCCCCCAGCCTCCTAGAGACTGAACTATGTCCCCCAACCTCCTAGAGACTGAACTATGTCCCCCAGCCTCCTAGAGACTGAACTATGTCCCCCAGCCTCCTAGACTGAACTATGTCCCCCAGCCTCCTAGACTGAACTATGTCCCCCAGACTCCTAGAGACTGAACTATGTCCCCCAGCCTCCTAGACTGAACTATGTCCCCCAGCCTCCTAGAGACTGAACTATGTCCCCCAGCCTCCTAGAGACTGAACTATGTCCCCCAGCCTCCTAGACTGAACTATGTCCCCCAGCCTCCTAGACTGAACTATGTCCCCCAGCCTCCTAGAGACTGAACTATGTCCCCCAGCCTCCTAGACTGAACTATGTCCCCCAGCCTCCTAGAGACTGAACTATGTCCCCCAGCCTCCTAGAGACTGAACTATGTCCCCCAGCCTCCTAGAGACTGAACTATGTCCCCCAGCCTCCTAGACTGAACTATGTCCCCCAGCCTCCTAGAGACTGAACTATGTCCCCCAGCCTCCTAGACTGAACTATGTCCCCCAGCCTCCTAGAGACGTAACTATGTCCCCCAGCCTCCTAGAGACTGTTTAGGGTTACAGGAATAGTAACAGTAGAAGGGTTAGTGGAATAGTAACAGTAGAAGGGTTAGTGGAATAGTAACGGTAGAAGGGTTAGTGGAATAGTAACAGTAGAAGGGTTTAGGGTTAGAGGAATAGTAACAGTAGAATGGTTAGTGGAATAGTAACAGTAGAAGGCTTAGTGGAATAGTAACGGTAGAAGGGTTAGTGGAATAGTAACAGTAGAAGGGTTTAGGGTTAGAGGAATAGTAACGGTAGAAGGGTTAGTGGAATAGTAACAGTAGAAGGGTTAGTGGAATAGTAACAGTAGAAGGGTTAGAGGAATAGTAACAGTAGAATGGTTAGTGGAATAGTAACAGTAGAAGGGTTAGTGGAATAGTAACAGTAGAAGACTTAGTGGAATAGTAACAGTAGAAGGCTTAGTGGAATAGTAACAGTAGAAGGGTTAGAGGAATAGTAACAGTAGAATGGTTAGAGGAATAGTAACAGTAGAAGGGTTAGTGGAATAGTAACAGTAGAAGGGTTAGAGGAATAGTAACAGTAGAAGGGTTAGAGAAATAGTAACAGTAGAAGGGTTAGAGGAATAGTAACAGTAGAAGGGTTAGAGGAATAGTAACAGTAGAAGGGTTAGAGGAATAGTAACAGTAGAAGGGTTAGAGGAATAGTAACAGTAGAAGGGTTAGTGGAATAGTAACAGTAGAAGGGTTAGTGGAATAGTAACGGTAGAAGGGTTAGTGGAATAGTAACAGAAGAAGGGTTAGAGGAATAGTAACTGTAGAAGGGTTAGAGGAATAGTAACAGTAGAAGGGTTTAGGGTTAGAGGAATAGTAACAGTAGAAGGGTTAGAGGAATAGTAACAGTAGAAGAGTTTAGGGTTAGAGGAATAGTAACAGTAGAAGGCTTAGTGGAATAGTAACAGTAGAAGGGTTAGTGGAATAGTAACAGTAGAAGGGTTAGAGGAATAGTAACAGTAGAAGAGTTTAGGGTTAGAGGAATAGTAACAGTAGAAGGGTTAGAGGAATAGTAACAGTAGAAGGGTTAGAGGAATAGTAACAGTAGAAGGCTTAGTGGAATAGTAACAGTAGAAGGGTTAGTGGAATAGTAACTGTAGAAGGGTTAGTGGAATAGTAACTGTAGAAGGGTTAGAGGAATAGTAACAGTAGAAGGGTTTAGGGTTAGAGGAATAGTAACAGTAGAAGGCTTCGTGGAATAGTAACAGTAGAAGGGTTAGAGGAATAGTAACAGTAGAAGGGTTAGTGGAATAGTAACCGTAGAAGGGTTAGTTGGATAGTAACAGTAGAAGGCTTAGTGGAATAGTAACAGTAGAAGGGTTAGAGGTATAGTAACAGTAGAAGGGTTAGAGGAATAGTAACAGTAGAAGGGTTAGAGGAATAGTAACAGTAGAAGGGTTAGTGGAATAGTAACAGTAGAAGGGTTAGTGGAATAGTAACAGTAGAAGGGTTAGAGGAATAGTAACAGTAGAAGGGTTAGTGGAATAGTAACAGGAGAAGGGTTAGTGGAATAGTAACAGTAGAAGGGTTAGTGGAATAGTAACAGTAGAAGGGTTTAGGGTTAGAGGAATAGTAACAGTAGAAGGGTTAGTGGAATAGTAACAGTAGAAGGGTTAGTGGAATAGTAACAGTAGAAGGGTTAGAGGAATAGTAACAGTAGAAGGGTTAGAGGAATAGTAACAGTAGAAGGGTTAGAGCACATGTGTCAAACTCATTCCACGGAGGGCCTAGTGGCTGCGGGTTTTCACTCCTCCCTTGTCCTTGATTGATGAATTAAGGTCACTAATTAGTAAAGAACTCCCCACACCTGGTTGTCTAGGGCTTAATTGAAAGGAAAAACCAAAAACCTGCAGACACTAGGCCCTCCATGGAATGAGTTTGACACCCCTGGGTTAGAGGAATAGTAACAGTAGAATGGTTAGTGGAATAGTAACAGTAGAAGGGTTAGAGGAATAGTAACAGTAGAAGAGTTTAGGGTTAGTGGAATAGTAACAGTAGAAGGATTTAGGGTTAGAGGAATAGTAACAGTAGAAGGGTTAGTGGAATAGTAACAGTAGAAGGGTTAGTGGAATAGTAACAGTAGAAGAGTTAGAGGAATAGTAACAGTAGAATGGTTAGTGGAATAGTAACAGTAGGAGAGTTTAGGGTTAGAGGAATAGTAACAGTAGAAGGGTTAGTGGAATAGTAACAGTAGAAGGGTTAGAGGAATAGTAACAGTAGAAGGGTTAGTGGAATAGTAACAGTAGAAGGGTTAGTGGAATAGTAACGGTAGAAGGGTTAGTGGAATAGTAACAGTAGAAGGGTTAGTGGAATAGTAACAGTAGAAGGGTTAGAGGAATAGTAACAGTAGAAGGGTTAGAGGAATAGTAACAGTAGAAGGGTTAGTGGAATAGTAACAGTAGAAGGGTTAGTGGAATAGTAACAGTAGAAGGGTTTAGGGTTAGAGGAATAGTAACAGTAGAAGGGTTAGTGGAATAGTAACAGTAGAAGGGTTAGTGGAATAGTAACAGTAGAAGGGTTAGAGGAATAGTAACAGTAGAAGGGTTAGAGGAATAGTAACAGTAGAAGGGTTAGAGGAATAGTAACAGTAGAATGGTTAGTGGAATAGTAACAGTAGGAGAGTTTAGGGTTAGAGGAATAGTAACAGTAGAAGGGTTAGTGGAATAGTAACAGTAGAAGGGTTAGAGGAATAGTAACAGTAGAAGGGTTAGTGGAATAGTAACAGTAGAAGGGTTAGTGGAATAGTAACGGTAGAAGGGTTAGTGGAATAGTAACAGTAGAAGGGTTAGTGGAATAGTAACAGTAGAAGGGTTAGAGGAATAGTAACAGTAGAAGGGTTAGTGGAATAGTAACAGTAGAAGGGTTAGTGGAATAGTAACAGTAGAAGGGTTAGTGGAATAGTAACAGTAGAAGGGTTTAGGGTTAGAGGAATAGTAACAGTAGAAGGGTTAGTGGAATAGTAACAGTAGAAGGGTTAGTGGAATAGTAACAGTAGAAGGGTTAGAGGAATAGTAACAGTAGAAGGGTTAGAGGAATAGTAACAGTAGAAGGGTTAGAGGAATAGTAACAGTAGAATGGTTAGTGGAATAGTAACAGTAGAAGGGTTAGAGGAATAGTAACAGTAGAAGAGTTTAGGGTTAGTGGAATAGTAACAGTAGAAGGATTTAGGGTTAGAGGAATAGTAACAGTAGAAGGGTTAGTGGAATAGTAACAGTAGAAGGGTTAGTGGAATAGTAACAGTAGAAGAGTTAGAGGAATAGTAACAGTAGAATGGTTAGTGGAATAGTAACAGTAGGAGAGTTTAGGGTTAGAGGAATAGTAACAGTAGAAGGGTTAGTGGAATAGTAACAGTAGAAGGGTTAGAGGAATAGTAACAGTAGAAGGGTTAGTGGAATAGTAACAGTAGAAGGGTTAGTGGAATAGTAACGGTAGAAGGGTTAGTGGAATAGTAACAGTAGAAGGGTTAGAGGAATAGTAACTGTAGAAGGGTTAGAGGAATAGTAACAGTAGAAGGGTTTAGGGTTAGAGGAATAGTAACAGTAGAAGGGTTAGAGGAATAGTAACAGTAAAAGAGTTTAGGGTTAGAGGAATAGTAACAGTAGAAGGCTTAGTGGAATAGTAACAGTAGAAGGGTTAGTGGAATAGTAACAGTAGAAGGGTTAGAGGAATAGTAACAGTAGAAGAGTTTAGGGTTAGAGGAATAGTAACAGTAGAAGGGTTAGAGGAATAGTAACAGTAGAAGGGTTAGAGGAATAGTAACAGTAGAAGGCTTAGTGGAATAGTAACAGTAGAAGGGTTAGTGGAATAGTAACTGTAGAAGGGTTAGTGGAATAGTAACTGTAGAAGGGTTAGAGGAATAATAACAGTAGAAGGGTTTAGGGTTAGAGGAATAGTAACAGTAGAAGGCTTCATGGAATAGTAACAGTAGAAGGGTTAGAGGAATAGTAACAGTAGAAGGGTTAGAGGAATAGTAACAGTAGAAGGGTTAGAGGAATAGTAACAGTAGAAGGCTTAGTGGAATAGTAACAGTAGAAAGGTTAGTGGAATAGTAACTGTAGAAGGGTTAGTGGAATAGTAACTGTAGAAGGGTTAGAGGAATAGTAACAGTAGAAGGGTTAGAGGAATAGTAACAGTAGAAGGGTTAGTGGAATAGTAAGAGTAGAAGGGTTAGTGGAATAGTAACAGTAGAAGGGTTAGAGGAAGAGTAACAGTAGAATGGTTAGTGGAATAGTAACAGTAGAAGGCTTAGTGGAAGAGTAACAGTAGAAGGGTTAGTGGAATAGTAACAGTAGAAGGGTTTAGGGTTAGAGGAATAGTAACAGTAGAAGGGTTAGTGGAATAGTAACAGTAGAAGGGTTAGTGGAATAGTAACAGTAGAAGGGTTAGAGGAATAGTAACAGTAGAATGGTTAGTGGAATAGTAACAGTAGAAGGGTTAGTGGAATAGTAACAGTAGAAGGGTTTAGGGTTAGAGGAATAGTAACAGTAGAAGGCTTAGTGGAATAGTAACAGTAGAAGAGTTTAGGGTTAGAGGAATAGTAACAGTAGAAGGCTTAGTGGAATAGTAACAGTAGAAGGGTTAGTGGAATAGTAACAGTAGAAGGGTTAGTGGAATAGTAACAGTAGAAGGGTTAGAGGAATAGTAACAGTAGAAGGGTTAGAGGAATAGTAACAGTAGAATGGTTAGAGGAATAGTAACAGTAGAAGAGTTTAGGGTTAGAGGAATAGTAACAGTAGAAGGCTTAGTGGAATAGTAACAGTAGAAGGGTTAGTTGAATAGTAACAGTAGAAGGGTTTAGGGTTAGAGGAATAGTAACAGTAGAAGGCTTAGTGGAATAGTAACAGTAGAAGAGTTTAGGGTTAGAGGAATAGTAACAGTAGAAGGCTTAGTGGAATAGTAACAGTAGAAGGGTTAGAGGAATAGTAACAGTAGAAGGGTTAGAGGAATAGTAACAGTAGAAGGGTTAGAGGAATAGTAACAGTAGAAGGGTTAGTGGAATAGTAACAGTAGAAGGGTTAGAGGAATAGTAACAGTAGAAGGGTTAGAGGACTAGGAACAGTAGAAGGGTTAGTGGAATAGTAACAGTAGAAGGGTTAGAGGAATAGTAACAGTAGAAGGGTTAGAGGAATAGTAACAGTAGAAGGGTTAGAGGAATAGTAACAGTAGAAGGGTTAGAGGAATAGTAACAGTAGAAGAGTTTAGGGTTAGAGGAATAGTAACAGTAGAAGGCTTAGTGGAATAGTAACAGTAGAAGGGTTAGTTGAATAGTAACAGTAGAAGGGTTTAGGGTTAGAGGAATAGTAACAGTAGAAGGCTTAGTGGAATAGTAACAGTAGAAGGGTTAGAGGAATAGTAACAGTAGAAGGGTTAGAGGAATAGTAACAGTAGAAGGGTTAGAGGAATAGTAACAGTAGAAGGGTTAGAGGAATAGTAACAGTAGAAGGGTTAGAGGAATAGTAACAGTAGAAGGGTTAGAGGAATAGTAACAGTAGAAGGGTTAGAGGAATAGTAACAGTAGAAGGGTTAGAGGAATAGTAACAGTAGAAGGGTTAGTGGAATAGTAACAATAGAAGGGTTAGAGGAATAGTAACAGTAGAAAGGTTTAGGGTTAGAGGAATAGTAACAGTAGAAGGGTTTAGGGTTAGAGGAATAGTAACAGTAGAAGGGTTTAGGGTTAGAGGAATAGTAACAGTAGAAGGGTTAGTGGAATAGTAACAGTAGAAGAGTTAGATGAATAGTAACAGTAGAATGGTTAGTGGAATAGTAACAGTAGGAGAGTTTAGGGTTAGAGGAATAGTAACAGTAGAAGGGTTAGTGGAATAGTAACGGTAGAAGGGTTTAGGGTTAGAGGAATAGTAACAGTAAAAGGGTTAGTGGAATAGTAACAGTAGAAGGGTTAGTGGAATAGTAACAGTAGAAGGGTTAGTGGAATAGTAACAGTAGAAGGGTTAGAGGAATAGTAACAGTAGAAGGGTTAGAGGAATAGTAACAGTAGAAGGTTTAGAGGAATAGTAACAGTAGAAGGGTTAGTGGAATAGTAACAGTAGAAGGGTTAGAGGAATAGTAACAGTAGAAGGGTTAGAGGACTAGGAACAGTAGAAGGGTTAGTGGAATAGTAACAGTAGAAGGGTTAGAGGAATAGTAACAGTAGAAGGGTTAGAGGAATAGTAACAGTAGAAGGGTTAGAGGAATAGTAACAGTAGAAGGGTTAGAGGAATAGTAACAGTAGAAGGGTTAGAGGAATAGTAACAGTAGAAGGGTTAGTGGAATAGTAACAGTAGAAGGGTTAGAGGAATAGTAACAGTAGAAGGGTTAGTGGAATAGTAACAGTAGAAGGGTTAGAGGAATAGTAACAGTAGAAGGGTTAGAGGAATAGTAACGGTAGAAGGGTTAGAGGAATAGTAACAGTAGAAGGGTTAGAGGAATAGTAACAGTAGAAGGGTTAGTGGAATATTAACAGTAGAAGGGTTAGAGGAATAGTAACAGTAGAAGGGTTAGAGGAATAGTAACAGTAGAAGGGTTAGAGGAATAGTAACAGTGGAAGGGTTAGTGGAATAGTAACAGTAGAAGGGTTAGAGGAATAGTAACAGTAGAAGGGTTAGAGGAATAGTAACAGTAGAAGGGTTAGAGGAATAGTAACAGTAGAAGGGTTAGAGGAATAGTAACAGTAGAAGGGTTAGAGGAATAGTAACAGTAGAAGGGTTAGAGGAATAGTAACAGTAGAAGGGTTAGTGGAATAGTAACAGTAGAAGGGTTAGAGGAATAGTAACAGTAGAAGGGTTTAGGGTTAGTGGAATAGTAACAGTAGAAGGGTTAGAGGAATAGTAACAGTAGAAGGGTTAGAGGAATAGTAACAGTAGAAGGGTTAGAGGAATAGTAACAGTAGAAGGGTTAGTGGAATAGTAACAGTAGAAGGGTTAGAGGAATAGTAACAGTAGAAGGGTTAGAGGAATAGTAACAGTAGAAGGGTTAGAGGAATAGTAACAGTAGAAGGGTTAGTGGAATAGTAACAGTAGAAGGGTTAGTGGAATAGTAACCGTAGAAGGGTTAGAGGAATAGTAACAGTAGAAGGGTTAGAGGAATAGTAACAGTAGAAGGGTTAGAGGAATAGTAACAGTAGAAGGGTTAGAGGAATATTAACAGTAGAAGGGTTAGAGGAATAGTAACAGTAGAAGGCTTAGTGGAATAGTAACAGTAGAAGAGTTTAGGGTTAGAGGAATAGTAACAGTAGAAGGCTTAGTGGAATAGTAACAGTAGAAGGGTTAGAGGAATAGTAACAGTAGAAGGGTTAGAGGAATAGTAACAGTAGAAGGGTTAGAGGAATAGTAACAGTAGAAGGGTTAGAGGAATAGTAACAGTAGAAGGGTTAGAGGAATAGTAACAGTAGAAGGGTTAGAGGAATAGTAACAGTAGAAGGGTTAGAGGAATAGTAACAGTAGAAGGGTTAGAGGAATAGTAACAGTAGAAGGGTTAGTGGAATAGTAACAATAGAAGGGTTAGAGGAATAGTAACAGTAGAAAGGTTTAGGGTTAGAGGAATAGTAACAGTAGAAGGGTTTAGGGTTAGAGGAATAGTAACAGTAGAAGGGTTTAGGGTTAGAGGAATAGTAACAGTAGAAGGGTTAGTGGAATAGTAACAGTAGAAGAGTTAGATGAATAGTAACAGTAGAATGGTTAGTGGAATAGTAACAGTAGGAGAGTTTAGGGTTAGAGGAATAGTAACAGTAGAAGGGTTAGTGGAATAGTAACGGTAGAAGGGTTTAGGGTTAAAGGAATAGTAACAGTAAAAGGGTTAGTGGAATAGTAACAGTAGAAGGGTTAGTGGAATAGTAACAGTAGAAGGGTTAGTGGAATAGTAACAGTAGAAGGGTTAGAGGAATAGTAACAGTAGAAGGGTTAGAGGAATAGTAACAGTAGAAGGGTTAGAGGAATAGTAACAGTAGAAGGGTTAGTGGAATAGTAACAGTAGAAGGGTTAGAGGAATAGTAACAGTAGAAGGGTTAGAGGACTAGGAACAGTAGAAGGGTTAGTGGAATAGTAACAGTAGAAGGGTTAGAGGAATAGTAACAGTAGAAGGGTTAGAGGAATAGTAACAGTAGAAGGGTTAGAGGAATAGTAACAGTAGAAGGGTTAGAGGAATAGTAACAGTAGAAGGGTTAGAGGAATAGTAACAGTAGAAGGGTTAGTGGAATAGTAACAGTAGAAGGGTTAGAGGAATAGTAACAGTAGAAGGGTTAGTGGAATAGTAACAGTAGAAGGGTTAGAGGAATAGTAACAGTAGAAGGGTTAGAGGAATAGTAACGGTAGAAGGGTTAGAGGAATAGTAACAGTAGAAGGGTTAGAAGAATAGTAACAGTAGAAGGGTTAGTGGAATATTAACAGTAGAAGGGTTTAGGGTTAGAGGAATAGTAACAGTAGAAGGGTTAGAGGAATAGTAACAGTAGAAGGGTTAGAGGAATAGTAACAGTAGAAGGGTTAGTGGAATAGTAACAGTAGAAGGGTTAGAGGAATAGTAACAGTAGAAGGGTTAGAGGAATAGTAACAGTAGAAGGGTTAGAGGAATAGTAACAGTAGAAGGGTTAGGGGAATAGTAACAGTAGAATGGTTAGAGGAATAGTAACAGTAGAAGGGTTAGAGGAATAGTAACAGTAGAAGGGTTAGTGGAATAGTAACAGTAGAAGGGTTAGAGGAATAGTAACAGTAGAAGGGTTTAGGGTTAGTGGAATAGTAACAGTAGAAGGGTTAGAGGAATAGTAACAGTAGAAGGGTTAGAGGAATAGTAACAGTAGAAGGGTTAGAGGAATAGTAACAGTAGAAGGGTTAGTGGAATAGTAACAGTAGAAGGGTTAGAGGAATAGTAACAGTAGAAGGGTTAGAGGAATAGTAACAGTAGAAGGGTTAGAGGAATAGTAACAGTAGAAGGGTTAGTGGAATAGTAACAGTAGAAGGGTTAGTGGAATAGTAACCGTAGAAGGGTTAGAGGAATAGTAACAGTAGAAGGGTTAGAGGAATAGTAACAGTAGAAGGGTTAGAGGAATAGTAACAGTAGAAGGGTTAGAGGAATAGTAACAGTAGAAGGGTTAGAGGAATAGTAACAGTAGAAGGGTTAGTGGAATAGTAACAGTAGAAGGGTTAGAGGAATAGTAACAGTAGAAGGGTTAGAGGAATAGTAACAGTAGAAGGGTTAGTGGAATAGTAACAGTAGAAGGGTTAGAGGAATAGTAACAGTAGAAGGGTTAGAGGACTAGGAACAGTAGAAGGGTTAGTGGAATAGTAACAGTAGAAGGGTTAGAGGAATAGTAACAGTAGAAGGGTTAGAGGAATAGTAACAGTAGAAGGGTTAGAGGAATAGTAACAGTAGAAGGGTTAGAGGAATAGTAACAGTAGAAGAGTTTAGGGTTAGAGGAATAGTAACAGTAGAAGGCTTAGTGGAATAGTAACAGTAGAAGGGTTAGTTGAATAGTAACAGTAGAAGGGTTTAGGGTTAGAGGAATAGTAACAGTAGAAGGCTTAGTGGAATAGTAACAGTAGAAGAGTTTAGGGTTAGAGGAATAGTAACAGTAGAAGGGTTAGTGGAATAGTAACAGTAGAAGGGTTAGAGGAATAGTAACAGTAGAAGGGTTAGAGGAATAGTAACAGTAGAAGGGTTAGAGGAATAGTAACAGTAGAAGGGTTAGAGGAATAGTAACAGTAGAAGGGTTAGAGGAATAGTAACAGTAGAAGGGTTAGAGGAATAGTAACAGTAGAAGGGTTAGTGGAATAGTAACAATAGAAGGGTTAGAGGAATAGTAACAGTAGAAAGGTTTAGGGTTAGAGGAATAGTAACAGTAGAAGGGTTTAGGGTTAGAGGAATAGTAACAGTAGAAGGGTTTAGGGTTAGAGGAATAGTAACAGTAGAAGGGTTAGTGGAATAGTAACAGTAGAAGAGTTAGATGAATAGTAACAGTAGAATGGTTAGTGGAATAGTAACAGTAGGAGAGTTTAGGGTTAGAGGAATAGTAACAGTAGAAGGGTTAGTGGAATAGTAACGGTAGAAGGGTTTAGGGTTAGAGGAATAGTAACAGTAAAAGGGTTAATGGAATAGTAACAGTAGAAGGGTTAGTGGAATAGTAACAGTAGAAGGGTTAGTGGAATAGTAACAGTAGAAGGGTTAGAGGAATAGTAACAGTAGAAGGGTTAGAGGAATAGTAACAGTAGAAGGGTTAGAGGAATAGTAACAATAGAAGGGTTAGTGGAATAGTAACCGTAGAAGGGTTAGAGGAATAGTAACAGTAGAAGGGTTAGAGGACTAGGAACAGTAGAAGGGTTAGTGGAATAGTAACAGTAGAAGGGTTAGAGGAATAGTAACAGTAGAAGGGTTAGAGGAATAGTAACAGTAGAAGGGTTAGAGGAATAGTAACAGTAGAAGGGTTAGAGGAATAGTAACAGTAGAAGGGTTAGAGGAATAGTAACGGTAGAAGGGTTAGAGGAATAGTAACAGTAGAAGGGTTAGAGGAATAGTAACAGTAGAAGGGTTAGTGGAATATTAACAGTAGAAGGGTTTAGGGTTAGAGGAATAGTAACAGTAGAAGGGTTACAGGAATAGTAACAGTAGAAGGGTTAGAGGAATAGTAACAGTAGAAGGGTTAGAGGAATAGTAACAGTAGAAGGGTTAGAGGAATAGTAACAGTAGAAGGGTTAGTGGAATAGTAACAGTAGAAGGGTTAGAGGAATAGTAACAGTAGAAGGGTTAGAGGAATAGTAACAGTAGAAGGGTTATGTCAGAGTGGTGTGTGTAGGTGAGTGGAAGGAATCAAGCGCAGGACCCAGGATGACTTCAACCGTCTTTAGTAATGTTCCCAAAACAACGAGAACAATGAGTCGCCAACCCAACCGGGTGGCGCAAACAATTACGCACAAAACACAGTGCGTCAAAACAAGAAAAGCGCACGCAGTGCGAGCTCTCGGGAAAACACAACGAGAGAATACAATAAACTTCACAGAGGCAGGCTGACAATGAACAATCACGCATAACACCTGACCCAAGCACACGAAACTAAATAGGGAAACAATTAAGACACAAATAAGGGACAGGTGTTATGAACAGACAAAACCAAATGAACATGAAACATAGAACGGTGGCAGCTAGTACTCCGGAGACGACGACCGCCGAAGCCTGCCCGAACAAGGAAGAGGAGCAGCCTCGGCCGAAACCGTGACAGTACCCCCCCCTTGACGCGCGGCTCCAGCCGTGCGCCGACCCGGAGCTCGGGGACGACCCGGACGACGCGGAGCAGGGCGCGCAGGATGACCCCGATGGAAATCGGTCAGTAGGGACTGGTCTAATACGTCCCTCCTTGGCACCCAGCACCGCTCCTCCGGACCGTACCCCTCCCACTCCACGAGATATTGAAGACCCCCCATCCGGCGCCTAGAATCCAGGATGGACCTCACGGTGTACGCCGGAGCCCCCTCGATGTCCAACGGGGGCGGAGGAGTCTCCTCAATCTCAAAGTCCTGGAGTGGACCAGCTACCACCGGCCTGAGGAGAGACACATGGAACGAGGGGTTAATATTTTTGTAATCAACAGGTAGTTCTAACCTATAACTCACCTCGTTCAATCTCCTCAGGACTTTAAATGGCCCCACAAACCGCCGACCCAGCTTCCGGCAGGGCAGGCGGAGGGGCAGGTTTCTGGTTGAGAGCCAGACTCGATCTCCAGGTGCGTACACTGGCCCCTCACTGCGGTGTAGGTCGGCGCTCGTCTTCTGTCGACGTATGGCACGCTGCAGATGGACGTGTGCAGCGTCCCACGTCTCTTCCGAGCGCCGCACCCACTCATCCACAGCGGGGGCCTCGATCTGGCTCTCATGCCATGGTGCCAGAACCGGCAGGTACCCTAATACACACTGAAAAGGGGTTAGTTGGGTGGAGGAGTGGCGAAGAGAGTTCTGTGCCATCTCGGCCCAGGGCACATATCTCGCCCACTCCTCCGGCCGGCCCTGACAGTATGACCTCAGAAACCTACCCACGTCCTGGTTGACACGTTCAACCTGCCCATTACTCTCCGGGTGGTAACCCGAGGTAAGGCTTACCGAAACCCCCAACCGTTCCATAAATGCTCTCCACACTCTAGAGGTGAACTGGGGGCCTCGGTCAGACACTATATCCTCGGGTACCCCGTAGTGCCGGAAGACATGGGTGAACAGAGCCTCTGCGGTCTGTAGGGCAGTGGGTAGACCCGGCATGGGAAGGAGACGACAGGCCTTAGAGAACCGATCCACAACGACCAGGATGGTAGTGTTCCCCTGTGAGGGGGGAAGGTCGGTAACAAAATCCACCGAGAGGTGGGACCAGGGTCGTTGTGGAATAGGCAGGGGTTGTAACTTACCCCTGGGCAAATGTCTGGGTGCCTTACACTGGGCACACACCGAACAGGAGGAGACATAAATCCTCACATCCCTAGCTAACGTTGGCCACCAGTACTTCGTGCTCAGGCAGTGCACTGTCCGGCCGATACCCGGATGGCCAGAGGAGGGGGACGTATGAGCCCAACAAATGAGGCGATCGCGTACCTCGAGCGGAACGTACGTCCGACCCACAGGACACTGTGGAGGACTCGGGTCGGTGCGTAACGCCCGCTCGATCTCACCATCAACCTCCCACACCACCGGAGCAACCAGACAGGACTCCGGTAGTATGGGCGTGGACTCAACTGACCTCTCCTCTGCGTCATACCGCCGAGACAGAGCATCTGCCTTCCCGTTCTGGGACCCAGGGATGTATGTGATTTTAAACACAAACCGGGCTAGGAACATAGTCCAGCGAGCCTGGCGAGGATTCAGTCTCCTAGCTGCCCGGATGTACTCCAGGTTACGATGGTCAGTTAGAATGAGGAAAGGGTGTTGAGCCCCCTCGAGCCAATGCCGCCACACCTTTAGGGCCTGTACCACGGCTAACAGCTCCCTGTCTCCTACGTCATAATTCCGCTCCGCCGGACTGAGCTTCTTACTGTAAAACGCACAGGGACGGAGTTTAGGTGGAGTGCCAGAACGCTGGGAAAGAACGGCCCCTATCCCGGCCTCTGACGCGTCCACCTCTACTTGGAACGGTAAAGAGGGATCCGGATGCGCCAACACCGGCGCCGAGGTAAACAGGTCCTTCAGTCTCCCAAATGCCCTGTCCGCCTCAGCTGACCACTGCAAGCGCACCGGACCCCCCTTTAACAGAGACGTTATGGGAGCTGCCACCTGTCCAAAACCCCGGATAAACCTCCGGTAATAATTCGCAAAACCCAAGAACCGTTGCACCTCCTTCACAGTGGTTGGGGTCTGCCAATTACGCACAGCTGACACCCGGTCTACCTCCATCTTCACCCCTGACGCAGATAACTGGTAACCCAGAAAGGAGACCGACTTCTGGAAAAACAGACATTTCTCTGCCTTGACATATAGGTCATGCTCCAACAGCCTCCTCAATACTCGGCGCACCAGGGCTACATGCTCAGCACGGGTAGGACTATACACCAGAATGTCGTCGATGTACACCACTACTCCCTGTCCCTGCATGTCCCGGAAAATCTCATCGACGAAGGATTGGAAGACTGAGGGAGCATTCATCAACCCATATGGCATGACTAGATACTCGTAGTGTCCGGAAGTCGTGCTAAACGCTGTCTTCCATTCATCGCCCTCTCGAATGCGCACCAAGTTATATGCGCTCCTAAGATCCAATTTTGTAAAGAACTGCGCACCGTGCAGTGACTCCGTCATAGTCGCAATCAGAGGAAGTGGATAGCTGTACTTCACTGTGATCTGATTGAGACCGCGGTAATCAATACACGGGCGCAGACCTCCATCCTTTTTCTTCACAAAAAAGAAACTTGAGGAAGCGGGTGAAACGGAGGTCCGTATGTATCCCTGTCTAAGAGACTCAGAGATGTACGTCTCCATAGCCTTTCTCTCCTCTTGAGACAAGGGATACACATGGCTCCGCGGGAGAGCTGCTCCTGACTGGAGATCTATCGCACAATCCCCCCGTCTATGAGGCGGCAGCTGCGCCGCCCTAGTCTTACTGAACGCCAGTGCCAAATCCTCATACTCGGGGGGAATCTGCAGTGCTGGCATTAGATTCGGACTCTCCACCGAGGTCGCCCCTATGGAAACACCCAGACACCGCCCCTCACATTGAGCAGACCACCCTTTAAGAGCTTTCTCTCGCCACTTAATAATAGGGTCATGAGTCATCAACCAGGGAAGACCCAGCACTACCGGATACGCAGGAGAGTCAATCAGATAGAGCTGAATTCTCTCCTCATGACCCTCCTGCGCCATCATCTGAAGGGGTGCTGTGACTTCCCTAATCAACCCAGACCCTAACGGACGGCTATCTAGGGCATGGACGGGGAAAGGCTTATCCACTGGAAGGAGGGGAATCCCTAACTCTATACAAAACTGGCGATCTACAAAATTCCCAGCTGCGCCTGAATCTACCAGCGCCTTATGCTGGGAACGAGGTGCAACCTGTGGGAAACAAACAGGCAAGGTTAGGTGCACGACAGAAAGCTCTGGGTAAGCAGGGCGCCTACTCACCTGGGTGGACCCCCCAATGCGTGACCTGCCTTCTCCCTCACTAGAGAACCCGCCCCAACACCTAGCCGCGGTGTGCCCTCCACGACCACAGTTGGTGCAAGGGCCGGGTCCCCTCGGGCTCCTCCTCCTCCGTTCCCTAGCGCCAGCACCTCCGAGCTCCATAGGGCTCGGCTCGGAGGTGCTGGAGAGTGGAATGGGCGAACCCCCCCTCCCGGGACGCCCACGGGTGGCGAGCAGGGTATCCAGCCGGATGGCCATGTCGACAAGCTGGTCGAAAGTCAACGAAGTGTCCCTGCACGCCAACTCTCGCTGGACGTCCTCCCGGAGGCTGCAGCGGAAATGGTCGATATGGGCCCGCTCATTCCACCCTGCATCAGCCGCTAGGGTCCGAAACTCCAAGGCAAAGTCCTGGGCGCTCCTCATCCCCTGTCGGAGGTAGAATAGCCACTCCCCCGCCGCCTTCCCCTCTGGTGGATGGTCGAACACAGCACGGAAGCGGCGGGAGAACTCCGCATAGTTCGTGGTAGCGGCGTCCATTCTCCTCCACTCGGCGTTGGCCCACTCCAACGCCTTGCCGGTGAGACAGGAGATGAGGGCTGAGACGCTCTCGTGTCCCGAGGGCGCCGGGTGTACGGTGGCGAGGTAGAGCTCCACCTGCAGCAGGAACCCTTGACACCCGGCAGTGGAGCCGTCGTACGCCCTCGGGAGCGAGAGCCGAATCCCACTTGGTTCCGGAGATGAGACAGGAGGGCTGACCGATGGAGCTGGGTCGGTTCGTGGAGGTGTGGGAACCCCGCTGGTCTCCCATCGGTGCAGGGTATTCATCACCCCCTCCAGGGCGTGACAGACCTGATTGATGCGGTCCTCCTGACCACGAAGACGTTCAGCCATCTCGGCTGTCGGCGTGGTCTCTCCTGCTGATTCCATGATAGATGCATGATTCTGTCAGAGTGGTGTGTGTAGGTGAGTGGAAGGAATCAAGCGCAGGACCCAGGATGACTTCAACCGTCTTTAGTAATGTTCCCAAAACAACGAGAACAATGAGTCGCCAACCCAACCGGGTGGCGCAAACAATTACGCACAAAACACAGTGCGTCAAAACAAGAAAAGCGCACGCAGTGCGAGCTCTCGGGAAAACACAACGAGAGAATACAATAAACTTCACAGAGGCAGGCTGACAATGAACAATCACGCATAACACCTGACCCAAGCACACGAAACTAAATAGGGAAACAATTAAGACACAAATAAGGGACAGGTGTTATGAACAGACAAAACCAAATGAACATGAAACATAGAACGGTGGCAGCTAGTACTCCGGAGACGACGACCGCCGAAGCCTGCCCGAACAAGGAAGAGGAGCAGCCTCGGCCGAAACCGTGACAGGTTAGAGGAATAGTAACAGTAGAAGGGTTAGAGGAATAGTAACAGTAGAAGGGTTAGAGGAATAGTAACAGTAGAAGGGTTAGTGGAATAGTAACAGTAGAAGGGTTAGAGGAATAGTAACAGTAGAAGGGTTTAGGGTTAGTGGAATAGTAACAGTAGAAGGGTTAGAGGAATAGTAACAGTAGAAGGGTTAGAGGAATAGTAACAGTAGAAGGGTTAGAGGAATAGTAACAGTAGAAGGGTTAGTGGAATAGTAACAGTAGAAGGGTTAGAGGAATAGTAACAGTAGAAGGGTTAGAGGAATAGTAACAGTAGAAGGGTTAGAGGAATAGTAACAGTAGAAGGGTTAGTGGAATAGTAACAGTAGAAGGGTTAGTGGAATAGTAACCGTAGAAGGGTTAGAGGAATAGTAACAGTAGAAGGGTTAGAGGAATAGTAACAGTAGAAGGGTTAGAGGAATAGTAACAGTAGAAGGGTTAGAGGAATAGTAACAGTAGAAGGGTTAGAGGAATAGTAACAGTAGAAGGGTTAGAGGAATAGTAACAGTAGAAGGGTTAGAGGAATAGTAACAGTAGAAGGGTTAGTGGAATAGTAACAGTAGAAGGGTTAGAGGAATAGTAACAGTAGAAGGGTTAGTGGAATAGTAACAGTAGAAGGGTTAGAGGAATAGTAACAGTAGAAGGGTTAGAGGAATAGTAACAGTAGAAGGGTTAGAGGAATAGTAACAGTAGAAGTGTTAGAGGAATAGTAACAGTAGAAGGGTTAGAGGAATAGTAACAGTAGAAGGGTTAGTGGAATAGTAACAGTAGAAGGGTTAGAGGAATAGTAACAGTAGAAGGGTTAGTGGAATAGTAACAGTAGAAGGGTTAGAGGAATAGTAACAGTAGAAGGGTTAGAGGAATAGTAACGGTAGAAGGGTTAGAGGAATAGTAACAGTAGAAGGGTTAGAGGAATAGTAACAGTAGAAGGGTTAGTGGAATATTAACAGTAGAAGGGTTTAGGGTTAGAGGAATAGTAACAGTAGAAGGGTTAGTGGAATAGTAACAGTAGAAGGGTTAGAGGAATAGTAACAGTAGAAGGGTTAGTGGAATAGTAACAGTAGAAGGGTTAGAGGAATAGTAACAGTAGAAGGGTTAGTGGAATAGTAACAGTAGAAGGGTTAGTGGAATAGTAACAGTAGAAGGGTTAGAGGAATAGTAACAGTAGAAGGGTTAGAGGAATAGTAACAGTAGAAGGGTTAGTGGAATAGTAACAGTAGAAGGGTTTAGGGTTAGTGGAATAGTAACAGTAGAAGGGTTAGAGGAATAGTAACAGTAGAAGGGTTAGAGGAATAGTAACAGTAGAAGGGTTAGAGGAATAGTAACAGTAGAAGGGTTAGTGGAATAGTAACGGTAGAAGGGTTAGAGGAATAGTAACAGTAGAAGGGTTAGAGGAATAGTAACAGTAGAAGGGTTAGTGGAATAGTAACAGTAGAAGGGTTAGAGGAATAGTAACAGTAGAAGGGTTAGAGGAATAGTAACAGTAGAAGGGTTAGAGGAATAGTAACAGTAGAAGGGTTAGTGGAATAGTAACAGTAGAAGGGTTAGTGGAATAGTAACCGTAGAAGGGTTAGAGGAATAGTAACAGTAGAAGGGTTAGAGGAATAGTAACAGTAGAAGGGTTAGAGGAATAGTAACAGTAGAAGGGTTAGAGGAATAGTAACAGTAGAAGGGTTAGAGGAATAGTAACAGTAGAAGGGTTAGTGGAATAGTAACAGTAGAAGGGTTAGAGGAATAGTAACAGTAGAAGGGTTTAGGGTTAGAGGAATAGTAACAGTAGAAGGGTTAGAGGAATAGTAACAGTAGAAGGGTTAGAGGAATAGTAACAGTAGAAGGGTTAGAGGAATAGTAACAGTAGAAGGGTTAAAGAGCTCATTTAAAAAGCTTGAAGTTCCTGAAGATCCAGGAGAGTAAATGTACCTTCTTTCCCACACTACTCCTTATAAGGGTTGCTACGTTGACCTGAGACAGTCTTATTCTAGTTTAATTGTGCTACTTAGTAAAGACATGTTTAGAATGGTTTAGTTTAGTTCATTAGGATCCGTATTAGCTGTTGCTCTTTCAGCAGCTACTCATCCTGGGGCCCAGATGGTAATGAAAACAATGTATATTTTAGTTTAATCAACATTGTACTGTAGTTGTGGTTGTGACACACTGAGCAAAGACAGAATGGTATTAATCAACACATTTAAACACAATGGTTGTGATTCTGATTCAGATTCTGTGGCCTGGTTACTGTCATTTTTCTGCTCTTATGCCAAGTTTCCAACTCCTTATAACACATTGTCACACAAATCTTGATAATGAGGGATAAGCAGTTGACATGATAGCACAAGCAGATCTGGGACCCGTCTGCAATGGTTGTAGTGTAGTTGTGGTTGTGACTGTAGTCCAACGTTAACTCTGTGACCTCTATCCCCTGACTCTCCCAGCGCTGCATGAAGGTGACAAGGAGGATGACTATGCTGACATCCTGATCTACGTGACGGGCTGCGTGCTCTTCATCCTGGCCGTCGTCATCATCATCCTCTGTCGTATGAGGATGTCTACCCAGAAGACCCTGCCCTCCCCGCCCATACAGAAACTCTCCAAGTTCCCCTTAAAGAGACAGGTAACAGAAAGTAGATACAAGATTTCCAACAAACCTTTAAACCTTTATACCTTCCTCTCTTCCTATGTTACTGTAGCAGACATTGGCCTTTTATCAATTACATGTTCTCACCGCCTGCGACCTCTCTCCTCCGTCCTCTCTCGCCTCCTTTTGAAAAAGGTCAAAGTTAATCGGGGAGAGCCGGTGAGCAGAGTGAACGTGGATGGAAATGAGAAGGTCCTTCTCCCCTCGCGTCATTTGGCAAATAATGTTTACAGGAGTTGGTTCACAAAATAAATGTGTAAAGTGATCAAACAAATTAAGTTAGTTGTGCAAGACATTTTCTAGATAAAACAATAAGTAACTGGCCTCCCAAGTGGCGCAGCGGTCTAAGGCACTGCATCGCACTGTTGCGGCGTCACTACAGACCCGGGTTTGATCCCAGGCTGGGTCACAACCGGCCGGGACTAGGAGTCCCATATGGCGCCGCACAATTGGCCCAGCGTTGTCCGGGTTAGGGGAGGGTTTGGCCCAGCGTTGTCCGGGTTAGGGGAGGGTTTGGCCCAGCGTTGTCCGGGTTAGGGGAGGGTTTGGCCCAGCGTTGTCCGGGTTAGGGGAGGGTTTGGCCCAGCGTTGTCCGGGTTAGGGGAGGGTTTGGCCCAGCGTTGTCCGGGTTAGGGGAGGGTTTGGCCCAGCGTTGTCCGGGTTAGGGGAGGGTTTGGCCCAGCGTTGTCCGGGTTAGGGGAGGGTTTGACTGGGGGGGGCTTTACTTGGTTCATTGCGCTCTAGCGACTCCTTGTGGCGGACTGTGCGCCTGCAGGCTGACTTTGGTCGTCAGTTGAACAGTGTTTCCTCCGACACATTGGTGCTTCTGGGTTAAGCGGGTGGGTGTTAAGAAGCGTGGCTCGGCGGTTCATGTTTCAGAGGACGCATGACTCGACCTTTGCCTCTCCTGAGCCCGTTGGGGAGTTGCAGCGATGAGACAAGATCGTCATTGGATATCACGAAATTGGGGAGAAAACAGGGGTACAACAACAAAAAATAACATATTGTGGGGATGTTTTTCTCCTCTGACAAAACAAAGCTGATTCAAAGTGCTGTGGCAGATTTCAAATGTCTTCCGTGGTAGGTTACACATGAGTATCCTCGATGAAAGGAAGCTATGGAGGAGGGTAGGACTCTCTTCTGTTTGCCTACTAACAAACTGACACACTCCTCGACCTCTCAATCACTTATCTCACTGTGAGGGGCCTGTTTCTCAAACTAGACACTCTAATGTATTTGTCCTCTTGCTCAGTTGTGCACCGGGGCCTCCCACTCCTCTTTCTATTCTGGTTAGAGCCAGTTTGCGCTGTTCTGTGAAAGGAGTAGTACACAGCGTTGTCTTCAGTTTCTTGGCAATTTCTCGCATGGAATAGCCTTCATTTCTCAGAACAAGAATAGACTGACGAGTTTCAGAAGAAAGTTATTTGTTTCTGGCCATTTTGAGCCTGTAATCGAACCCACAATTGCTGATGCTCCAGATACTCAACTAGTCTCAAGAAGGCCAGTTGTATTGCTTCTTTAATCAGCACAACAGTTTTCAGCTGTGCTAACATAATTGCAAAAGGGTTTTCTAATGACCAATTAGCCTTTTAAAATGATAAACTTGGATTAGCAAACACAACGTGCCATTGGAACACAGGACTGATGGTTGCTGATAATGGGCCTCTGTACGCCTATGTAGATATTCCATTAAAAACCAGCCGTTTCCAGCTACAATAGCCATTTACAACATTAACAATGTCTGCACTGTATTTCTGATCAATTTGATGTTATTTTAATGGACAAAAAAAATGCTTTTCTTTCGAAAACAAGGACATTTCTAAGTGACCCCAAACTTTTGAACGGTTGTGTATGTGTATATATATATATATATGCACTATATATTCAAATTAGTGGATTTGGCTATTTCAGCCACACCTTTGCTGAGAGGTGTATAGAATCGAGCACACAGCCATGCAATCTCCATAGACAAACATTGGCAGTAGAATGGCCTTACTGAAGAGCTCAGTGACTTTCAACGTGGCACCGTCATAGGATGCCAACTTTCCAACAAGTCAGTTCGTCAAATTTCTGCCCTGCTAGAGCTGCCCCGGTCAACTGTAAGTGCTGTTATTGTGAAGTGGAAACATCTAGGAGCAACAACGGCTCAGCCGCGAAGTGGTAGACCACACAAGCTCACAGAACGGGACTGCCAAGTGCTGTCCTCGGTTGCAACACTCACTACCGAGTTCTAAACTGCCTCTGGAAGCAACATCAGCACAAGAACTGTTCGTCGGGAGCTTCATGAAATGGGTTTCCATGGCCGAGCAGCCGCACACAAGCCTAAGATCACCATGTGCAATGCCAAGCGTCGGCTGGAGGGGTGTAAAGCTCGCTGCCATTGGACTCTGGAGCAGTGGAAACGAGTTCTGTGGAGTGATAAATCACGCTTCACCATCTGGCAGTCCGACAGACGAATCTGGATTTGGTGGATGCCAGGAGAATGCTACCTGCCCCAATGCATAGTGCCAACTGTAAAGTTTGGTGGAGGAAAAATAATGGTCTGAGGCCACTTAGTTCCAGTGAAGGGAAACCTTAACGCTACACCATACAATGACATTCTAGAAGGTTCTGTGCTTCCAACTTTGTGGCAACAGTTTGGGTTAAGGCCCTTTCCTGTTTCTGCATGACAATGCCCCCGTGCGCAAAGCGATGTCCATACAGAAAGGGTTTGTTGAGATCGGTGTGGAAGAACTTGACTGGCCTGCACAGAGCCCTGACCTCAACCCCATCGAACACCTTTGGGATGAATTGGAACGTCCACTGTGAGCCAGGCCTAATCGCCCAACATCAGTGCCCGACCTCACTAATGGTCTTGTGGCTGAATGGAAGCAAGTCCCTGCAGCAATGTTCCAACATCTAGTGGAAAGCCTTCCCAGAAGAGTGGAGGCTGTTATAGCAGTAAAGGGGGGACCAACTCTATAATAATAATAATAATATGCCATTTAGCAGACGCTTTTATCCAAAGCGACTTACAGTCATGTGCGCATACATTTTTACGTATGGGTGGTCCCGGGGATCGAACCCACTACCCTGGCGTTACAAGCATCATGCTCTACCAGCTGAGCTACAGAGGACCACTATATCCATATTAATGCCCATGATTTTAGAATGAGATGTTCGACGAGCAGCTGTCCACATACTTTTGGTCATGTAGTGTATGTATATACCACTACTGTCTCTATACCACTACCACTACTTTATCCTGCCCTGCTCCTAATACTCCCAGATATACACCCGTCACTGAAGAAGACCGGAGGTTTCAGAGAGGAGGCCATCTTTCAAAGAAATGACCCAGTGGAGTGAATCAACCTGATGCACCCTGCCTGTTGAAACAGCACATTCCTCTCCTCCCTCGTCCCTCGCTCCTCTTCAGAGATTATAACAGTCTGTCTTTATCACCCAGCAGGTTTCCTTGGAGTCTAACTCCTCCATGAACTCCAACACACCATTGGTCAGGATTGCACGCCTGTCGTCCAGCGATGGACCAATGCTGTCCAACGTCTCAGAGCTGGAGCTTCCATCAGACCCCAAATGGGAGTTCTCTAGGACCAGGTGAGACAGAGAGATACCCGTTACCTTAGCAACGCCTGGAGAAATACCATAGCTAGCACTGTAGTACTCAGTACATCAGTCTGTTACCAAGAGACAGCTGGGTGGCTTTAGACTTGTTGTTTAGATAATGCTGCTGCAGGAAATAATTATTTTGAGGATTAAAATACACAGATAATATTTTGGACATCATTAGATCACTTTCTTGGATCTCCCAGATAAGAGTTGTGGTTGTGTTTCAGTCTAACTAGTTGTGGTTGTGTTTCAGTCTAACTAGTTGTGGTTGTGTTGTGGTTGTGTTTCAGTCTAACTAGTTGTGGTTGTGTTGTGGTTGTGTTTCAGTCTAACTAGTTGTGGTTGTGTTGTGGTTCTGTTTCAGTCTAACTAGTTGTGGTTGTGTTGTGGTTGTGTTTCAGTCTAACTAGTTGTGGTTGTGTTGTGGTTGTGTTTCAGTCTAACTAGTTGTGGTTGTGTTTCAATCTAACTAGTTGTGGTTGTGTTTCAGTCTAACTAGTTGTGGTTGTGTTTCAGTCTAACTAGTTGTGGTTGTGTTGTGGTTGTGTTTCAGTCTAACTAGTTGTGGTTGTGTTGTGGTTGTGTTTCAGTCTAACTAGTTGTGGTTGTGTTGTGGTTGTTTCAGTCTAACTAGTTGTGGTTGTGTTGTGGTTGTGTTTCAGTCTAACTAGTTGTGGTTGTGTTGTGGTTGTGTTTCAGTCTAACTAGTTGTGGTTGTGTTGTGGTTGTGTTTCAGTCTAACTAGTTGTGGTTGTGTTGTGGTTGTGTTTCAGTCTAACTAGTTGTGGTTGTGTTTCAGTCTAACTAGTTGTGGTTGTGTTTCAGTCTAACTAGTTGTGGTTGTGTTTCAGTCTAACTAGTTGTGGTTGTGTTGTGGTTGTGTTTCAGTCTAACTAGTTGTGGTTGTGTTGTGGTTCTGTTTCAGTCTAACTAGTTGTGGTTGTGTTGTGGTTGTGTTTCAGTCTAACTAGTTGTGGTTGTGTTGTGGTTGTGTTTCAGTCTAACTAGTTGTGGTTGTGTTTCAATCTAACTAGTTGTGGTTGTGTTTCAGTCTAACTAGTTGTGGTTGTGTTGTGGTTGTGTTTCAGTCTAACTAGTTGTGGTTGTGTTGTGGTTGTGTTTCAGTCTAACTAGTTGTGGTTGTGTTTCAGTCTAACTAGTTGTGGTTGTGTTTCAGTCTAACTAGTTGTGGTTGTGTTGTGGTTGTGTTTCAGTCTAACTAGTTGTGGTTGTGTTGTGGTTGTGTTTCAGTCTAACTAGTTGTGGTTGTGTTGTGGTTGTGTTTCAGTCTAACTAGTTGTGGTTGTTTCAGTCTAACTAGTTGTGGTTGTGTTGTGGTTGTGTTTCAGTCTAACTAGTTGTGGTTGTGTTGTGGTTGTGTTTCAGTCTAACTAGTTGTGGTTGTGTTGTGGTTGTGTTTCAGTCTAACTAGTTGTGGTTGTGTTTCAGTCTAACTAGTTGTGGTTGTGTTTCAGTCTAACTAGTTGTGGTTGTGTTTCAGTCTAACTAGTTGTGGTTGTGTTGTGGTTGTGTTTCAGTCTAACTAGTTGTGGTTGTGTTGTGGTTGTGTTTCAGTCTAACTAGTTGTGGTTGTGTTGTGGTTGTGTTTCAGTCTAACTAGTTGTGGTTGTGTTGTGGTTGTGTTTCAGTCTAACTAGTTGTGGTTGTGTTGTGGTTGTGTTTCAGTCTAACTAGTTGTGGTTGTGTTGTGGTTCTGTTTCAGTCTAACTAGTTGTGGTTGTGTTGTGGTTGTGTTTCAGTCTAACTAGTTGTGGTTGTGTTGTGGTTGTGTTTCAGTCTAACTAGTTGTGGTTGTGTTTCAATCTAACTAGTTGTGGTTGTGTTTCAGTCTAACTAGTTGTGGTTGTGTTGTGGTTGTGTTTCAGTCTAACTAGTTGTGGTTGTGTTGTGGTTGTGTTTCAGTCTAACTAGTTGTGGTTGTGTTTCAGTCTAACTAGTTGTGGTTGTGTTTCAGTCTAACTAGTTGTGGTTGTGTTGTGGTTGTGTTTCAGTCTAACTAGTTGTGGTTGTGTTGTGGTTGTGTTTCAGTCTAACTAGTTGTGGTTGTGTTGTGGTTGTGTTTCAGTCTAACTAGTTGTGGTTGTGTTTCAGTCTAACTAGTTGTGGTTGTGTTGTGGTTGTGTTTCAGTCTAACTAGTTGTGGTTGTGTTGTGGTTGTGTTTCAGTCTAACTAGTTGTGGTTGTGTTGTGGTTGTGTTTCAGTCTAACTAGTTGTGGTTGTGTTGTGGTTGTGTTTCAGTCTAACTAGTTGTGGTTGTGTTTCAGTCTAACTAGTTGTGGTTGTGTTGTGGTTGTGTTTCAGTCTAACTAGTTGTGGTTGTGTTGTGGTTGTGTTTCAGTCTAACTAGTTGTGGTTGTTTCAGTCTAACTAGTTGTGGTTGTGTTGTGGTTGTGTTTCAGTCTAACTAGTTGTGGTTGTGTTGTGGTTGTGTTTCAGTCTAACTAGTTGTGGTTGTGTTGTGGTTGTGTTTCAGTCTAACTAGTTGTGGTTGTGTTGTGGTTGTGTTTCAGTCTAACTAGTTGTGGTTGTGTTGTGGTTGTGTTTCAGTCTAACTAGTTGTGGTTGTGTTTCAGTCTAACTAGTTGTGGTTGTGTTGTGGTTGTGTTTCAGTCTAACTAGTTGTGGTTGTGTTGTGGTTGTGTTTCAGACTAACTAGTTGTGGTTGTGTTGTGGTTGTGTTTCAGTCTAACTAGTTGTGGTTGTGTTTCAGTCTAACTAGTTGTGGTTGTGTTGTGGTTGTGTTTCAGACTAACTGGTTCTCTGTAGCTCAGCTGGTAGAGCACGGCACTTGTAACGCCAAGGTAGTGGGTTCGATCCCCGGGACCACCCATACACAAAAATGTATGCACGCATGACTGTAAGTCGCTTTGGATAAAAGCGTCTGCTAAATGGCATATTATTATATTATTATTAACTGGTTGTGGTTGTGTTGTGGTTGTGTTTCAGTCTAACTAGTTGTGGTTGTGTTTCAGTCTAACTAGTTGTGGTTGTGTTGTGGTTGTGTTTCAGTCTAACTAGTTGTGGTTGTGTTTCAGACTAACGCTGGGTAAACCTCTGGGAGAAGGCTGCTTCGGTCAGGTGGTGATGGCAGAGGCCATCGGGATCGACAAGGAGAAACCCAACAAACCCCTCAACGTCGCTGTGAAGATGCTCAAAGGTTGTTGTTTCAGTTTCAAGTTTTAATGTTATGTGCACAAGTACAGTGAAATGCTTGTCTTACCAGCTCTAACCACAACAATGCAGTAATCAATATCAATGTAGTACTAAAAATAACAAGGTACAACAGAAACACAATAAATTAAACTAAGAAATATGAAGAACACGATAAATTAAGTAAGCCTACTATATACAGGGTCAGTTCTAATAACATATTAACAATGTGCAGGGATACTGGAGTGATGGAGGTAGATATGTATAGGGGTAAGGGGACAGGGATACTGGAGTGATGGAGGTAGATATGTATAGGGGTCAGGGGACAGGGATACTGGAGTGATGGAGGTAGATATGTATAGGGGTAAGGGGACAGGGATACTGGAGTGATGGAGGTAGATATGTATAGGGGTCAGGGGACAGGGATACTGGAGTGATGGAGGTAGATATGTATAGGGGTAAGGGGACAGGGATACTGGAGTGATGGAGGTAGATATGTATAGGGGTCAGGGGACAGGGATACTGGAGTGATGGAGGTAGATATGTATAGGGGTAAGGGGACAGGGATATTGGAGTGATGGAGGTAGATATGTATAGGGGTAAGGGGACAGGGATACTGGAGTGATGGAGGTAGATATGTATAGGGGTAAGGGGACAGGGATACTGGAGTGATGGAGGTAGATATGTATAGGGGTAAGGGGACAGGGATACTGGAGTGATGGAGGTAGATATGTATAGGGGTAAGGGGACAGGGATACTGGAGTGATGGAGGTAGATATGTAGAGGGGTCAGGTGACTAGGCTATGGCTTGGGTTGTTGGAGTCTTTAACGATTTTCTCTGACGATTGTATCTCTGACTGTCTATCTCCTCATAGAGAGGCAAATTATCTCTGACTGTCTATCTCCTCATAGAGAGGCAAATTATCTCTGACTGTCTATCTCCTCATAGAGAGGCTGATTATCTCTGACTGTCTATCTCCTCATTGAGAGGCTGATTATCTCTGACTGTCTATCTCCTCATTGAGAGGCTGATTATCTCTGACTGTCTATCTCCTCATTGAGAGGCTGATTATCTCTGACTGTCTATCTCCTCATAGAGAATGACTGTCTCAGTCTATCTACTCTTCAGGAAATTACAACTTGATCTGGAATTCAAATGACATCTTCTCCCTCCCTCCGTCTGTCCATCTGTCCCCTCTCCCTCCCTCCGTCTGTCCATCTGTCCCCCTCTCTCTCCCTCCGTCTGTCTGTCCCCTTCTCTCTCCCTCTGTCTGTCTGTCCCCCTCTCTATCCCTCTGTCTGTCCCCCTCCCTATCCCTCCCTCTGTCTGTCCCTTCTCTCTCCCTCCCTCTGTCTCTCTCTCTATCCCTCTGTCTGTCCCCCTCTCTCTCCCTCCCTCTGTCTGTCCCCCTCTCTCTCCCTCTGTCTGTCCCCCTCTCTCTCCCTCTGTCTGTCCCCCTCTCTCTCCCTCTGTCTGTCCCCCTCTCTCTCCCTCTGTCTGTCCCCCTCTCTATCCCTCTGTCTGTCCCCCTCTCTCTCCCTCTGTCTGTCTGTCCCCCTCTCTCTCCCTCTGTCTGTCTGTCCCCCTCTCTATCCCTCTGTCTGTCCCCCTCCCTATCCCTCCCTCCGTCTGTCTGTCCCCCTCTCTATCCCTCTGTCTGTCCCTTCTCTCTCCCTCCCTCTGTCTCTCTCTCCCTCCGTCTGTCTGTCCCCCTCCCTATCCCTCCCTCCGTCTGTCTGTCCCCCTCTCTATCCCTCTGTCTGTCCCTTCTCGCTCCCTCCCTCTGTCTCTCTCTTCCTCCGTCTGTTTGTCCCCCTCCCTATCCCTCCCTCCGTCTGTCTGTCCCTTCTCTCTCCCTCCCTCTGTCTCTCTCTCCCTCCGTCTGTCTGTCTGTCTCTCTATCCCTCCGTCTGTGTGTCCCCCTCTCTCTCCCTCTGTCTGTGTGTCCCCCTCTCTCTCTCCCTCTGTCTGTCTGTCTGTCCCCCTCTCTCTATCCCTCCGTCTGTGTGTCCCCCTCTCTCTCCCTCTGTCTGTCTGTCCCCCTCTCTCTCCCTCTGTCTGTCTGTCTGTCCCCCTCTCTATCCCTCTGTCTGTCCCTTCTCTCTCCCTCCCTCTGTCTCTCTCTCCCTCCGTCTGTCTGTCTGTCTCTCTATCCCTCCGTCTGTGTGTCCCCCTCTCTCTCCCTCCCTCTGTCTGTCCCCCTCTCTCTCCCTCTGTCTGTGTGTCCCCCTCTCTCTCCCTCTGTCTGTCTGTCCCCCTCTCTCTCCCTCTGTCTGTGTGTCCCCCTCTCTCTCCCTCTGTCTGTCTGTCTGTCTGTCTGTCCCCCTCTCTCTCCCTCTGTCTGTATGTCCTCTCTCTCTCTCCCTCTGTCTGTGTGTCCCCCTCTCTCTCCCTCTGTCTGTCTGTGTGTCCCCCTCTCTCTCCCTCTGTCTGTGTGTCCCCCTCTCTCTCCCTCTGTCTGTCTGTCTGTCCCCCTCTCTCTCCCTCCGTCTGTCTGTCTGTCCCCCTCTCTCTCCCTCTGTCTGTATGTCCTCTCTCTCTCCCTCTGTCTGTATGTCCCCCTCTCTCTCCATCAGACAACGCCACAGATAAGGACCTGTCAGACCTGGTCTCAGAGATGGAGATGATGAAGATGATTGGAAAACACAAAAACATCCTCAACCTGCTGGGAGCATGTACACAGGAAGGTAAGTTACAACCTGCTGGGAGCATGTACACAGGATGGTAAGTTACAACCTGCTGGGAGCATGTACACAGGAAGGTAAGTTACAACCTGCTGGGAGCATGTACACAGGAAGGTAAGTTACAACAACCTGCTGGGAGCATGTACACAGGAAGGTAAGTTACAACAACCTGCTGGGAGCATGTACACAGGAAGGTAAGTTACAACAACCTGCTGGGAGCATGTACACAGGAAGGTAAGTTACAACCTGCTGGGAGCATGTACACAGGAAGGTAAGTTACAACCTGCTGGGAGCATGTACACAGGAAGGTAAGTTACAACCTGCTGGGAGCATGTACACAGGAAGGTAAGTTACAACAACCTGCTGGGAGCATGTACACAGGAAGGTAAGTTACAACCTGCTGGGAGCATGTACACAGGAAGGTAAGTTACAACCTGCTGGGAGCATGTACACAGGAAGGTAAGTTACAACCTGCTGGGAGCATGTACACAGGAAGGTAAGTTACAACCTGCTGGGAGCATGTACACAGGAAGGTAAGTTACAACAACCTGCTGGGAGCATGTACACAGGAAGGTAAGTTACAACCTGCTGGGAGCATGTACACAGGAAGGTAAGTTACAACCTGCTGGGAGCATGTACACAGGAAGGTAAGTTACAACCTGCTGGGAGCATGTACACAGGAAGGTAAGTTACAACCTGCTGGGAGCATGTACACAGGAAGGTAAGTTACAACAACCTGCTGGGAGCATGTACACAGGAAGGTAAGTTACAACCTGCTGGGAGCATGTACACAGGAAGGTAAGTTACAACCCAACCTGCTGGGAGCATGTACACAGGAAGGTAAGTTACAACCTGCTGGGAGCATGTACACAGGAAGGTAAGTTACAACCTGCTGGGAGCATGTACACAGGAAGGTAAGTTACAACCTGCTGGGAGCATGTACACAGGAAGGTAAGTTACAACCTGCTGGGAGCATGTACACAGGAAGGTAAGTTACAACCTGCTGGGAGCATGTACACAGGAAGGTAAGTTACAACCTGCTGGGAGCATGTACACAGGAAGGTAAGTTACAACCTGCTGGGAGCATGTACACAGGAAGGTAAGTTACAACAACCTGCTGGGAGCATGTACACAGGAAGGTAAGTTACAACCTGCTGGGAGCATGTACACAGGAAGGTAAGTTACAACCTGCTGGGAGCATGTACACAGGAAGGTAAGTTACAACCTGCTGGGAGCATGTACACAGGAAGGTAAGTTACAACAACCTGCTGGGAGCATGTACACAGGAAGGTAAGTTACAACCTGCTGGGAGCATGTACACAGGAAGGTAAGTTACAACCTGCTGGGAGCATGTACACAGGAAGGTAAGTTACAACCTGCTGGGAGCATGTACACAGGAAGGTAAGTTACAACCTGCTGGGAGCATGTACACAGGAAGGTAAGTTACAACAACCTGCTGGGAGCATGTACACAGGAAGGTAAGTTACAACCTGCTGGGAGCATGTACACAGGAAGGTAAGTTACAACCTGCTGGGAGCATGTACACAGGAAGGTAAGTTACAACCTGCTGGGAGCATGTACACAGGAAGGTAAGTTACAACCTGCTGGGAGCATGTACACAGGAAGGTAAGTTACAACCTGCTGGGAGCATGTACACAGGAAGGTAAGTTACAACAACCTGCTGGGAGCATGTACACAGGAAGGTAAGTTACAACCTGCTGGGAGCATGTACACAGGAAGGTAAGTTACAACCCAACCTGCTGGGAGCATGTACACAGGAAGGTAAGTTACAACCTGCTGGGAGCATGTACACAGGAAGGTAAGTTACAACCTGCTGGGAGCATGTACACAGGAAGGTAAGTTACAACCTGCTGGGAGCATGTACACAGGAAGGTAAGTTACAACCTGCTGGGAGCATGTACACAGGAAGGTAAGTTACAACCTGCTGGGAGCATGTACACAGGAAGGTAAGTTACAACCTGCTGGGAGCATGTACACAGGAAGGTAAGTTACAACCTGCTGGGAGCATGTACACAGGAAGGTAAGTTACAACCTGCTGGGAGCATGTACACAGGAAGGTAAGTTCAGAGGAATGCAGAGCGTATGACCCTGACATACTGTAACAGCTCAGTGGTCCTCTGAACTTACTAGACTAACCCCTAACCCCTAACCCCTAACCCCTAACCCTCTGGTCCTCTGTAGCTCAGCTGGTAGAGCATGGCGCTTGTAACGCCAGGGTAGTGGGTTCGATCCCCGGGACCACCCATACGTAAAAATGTATGCGCACATGACTGTAAGTCGCTTTGGATAAAAGTGTCTGCTAAATGGCATATTATATTTAACAAAGAGGGCATTATACTGTTAACCATTATCCATATAAAGACAGAGATGTATTTACTGAGTGACTATGTATCCTCCAGGGGAGGTCGGCTCATAATAATGGCTGGAGTGGAGTGAAATGGAATGGTACATGAAAACCATGTGTTGGATAATATTCCATGACTATGAGCTGTCCTCCCCTCTGCAGCCTCCACTGGTACCCTCCCAGGATCCCTGTATGTTCTGGTGTAGTATGCCTTTCAAGGGAACCTGAGGGTTGGGGTTAGAGTTAACAGGGTTAGGGGTTAGAGTTAACAGGGTTAGAGTTAACAGGGTTAGGGTTAACAGGGTTAGAGTTAACAGGGTTAGGGTTAACAAGGTTAGAGTTAACAGGGTTAGAGTTAACAGGGTTAGAGTTAACAGGGTTAGAGTTAACAGGGTTAGAGTTAACAGGGTTAGAGTTAACAGGGTTAGAGTTAACAGGGTTAGAGTTAACAGGGTTAGGGGTTAGAGTTAACAGGGTTAGAGTTAACAGGGTTAGGGTTAACAGGGTTAGAGTTAACAAGGTTAGAGTTAACAGGGTTAGGGGTTAGAGTTAACAGGGTTAGGGGTTAGAGTTAACAGGGTTAGAGTTAACAGGGTTAGAGTTAACAGGGTTAGAGTTAACAAGGTTAGAGTTAACAGGGTTAGGGGTTAGAGTTAACAGGGTTAGGGGTTAGAGTTAACAGGGTTAGAGTTAACAGGGTTAGAGTTAACAGGGTTAGAGTTAACAGGGTTAGAGTTAACAGGGTTAGAGTTAACAAGGTTAGAGTTAACAGGGTTAGAGTTAACAGGGTTAGAGTTAACAGGGTTAGGGTTAACAAGGTTAGAGTTAACAGGGTTAGAGTTAACAGGGTTAGAGTTAACAGGGTTAGGGGTTAGAGTTAACAGGGTTAGGGGTTAGAGTTAACAGGGTTAGAGTTAACAGGGTTAGAGTTAACAGGGTTAGGGGTTAGAGTTAACAGGGTTAGGGGTTAGAGTTAACAGGGTTAGAGTTAACAGGGTTAGAGTTAACAGGGTTAGAGTTAACAGGGTTAGAGTTAACAAGGTTAGAGTTAACAGGGTTAGGGGTTAGAGTTAACAGGGTTAGAGTTAACAGGGTTAGAGTTAACAAGGTTAGAGTTAACAAGGTTAGAGTTAACAGGGTTAGGGGTTAGAGTTAACAGGGTTAGGGGTTAGAGTTAACAGGGTTAGAGTTAACAAGGTTAGAGTTAACAAGGTTAGAGTTAACAGGGTTAGGGGTTAGAGTTAACAGGGTTAGGGGTTAGAGTTAACAGGGTTAGAGTTAACAGGGTTAGAGTTAACAGGGTTAGAGTTAACAGGGTTAGAGTTAACAAGGTTAGAGTTAACAGGGTTAGGGGTTAGAGTTAACAGGGTTAGAGTTAACAGGGTTAGAGTTAACAAGGTTAGAGTTAACAAGGTTAGAGTTAACAGGGTTAGGGGTTAGAGTTAACAGGGTTAGGGGTTAGAGTTAACAGGGTTAGAGTTAACAGGGTTAGAGTTAACAGGGTTAGAGTTAACAGGGTTAGAGTTAACAGGGTTAGAGTTAACAGGGTTAGGGGTTAGAGTTAACAGGGTTAGGGGTTAGAGTTAACAGGGTTAGAGTTAACAGGGTTAGAGTTAACAGGGTTAGAGTTAACAGGGTTAGGGGTTAGAGTTAACAGGGTTAGGGGTTAGAGTTAACAGGGTTAGAGTTAACAGGGTTAGAGTTAACAGGGTTAGAGTTAACAGGGTTAGGGGTTAGAGTTAACAGGGTTAGGGGTTAGAGTTAACAGGGTTAGAGTTAACAGGGTTAGAGTTAACAGGGTTAGAGTTAACAGGGTTAGAGTTAACAGGGTTAGAGTTAACAGGGTTAGGGGTTAGAGTTAACAGGGTTAGGGGTTAGAGTTAACAGGGTTAGAGTTAACAGGGTTAGAGTTAACAGGGTTAGAGTTAACAGGGTTAGAGTTAACAGGGTTAGGGGTTAGAGTTAACAGGGTTAGGGGTTAGAGTTAACAGGGTTAGAGTTAACAGGGTTAGAGTTAACAGGGTTAGAGTTAACAGGGTTAGGGGTTAGAGTTAACAGGGTTAGGGGTTAGAGTTAACAGGGTTAGAGTTAACAGGGTTAGAGTTAACAGGGTTAGAGTTAACAGGGTTAGAGTTAACAGGGTTAGAGTTAACAGGGTTAGAGTTAACAAGGTTAGAGTTAACAGGGTTAGGGGTTAACAAGGTTAGGGGTTAGAGTTAACAGGGTTAGGGTTAACAGGGTTAGGGTTAACAAGGTTAGAGTTAACAGGGTTAGAGTTAACAGGGTTAGAGTTAACAGGGTTAGAGTTAACAGGGTTAGAGTTAACAGGGTTAGAGTTAACAGGGTTAGAGTTAACAGGGTTAGGGTTAACAGGGTTAGAGTTAACAGGGTTAGGGTTAACAAGGTTAGAGTTAACAGGGTTAGAGTTAACAGGGTTAGAGTTAACAAGGTTAGGGTTAACAAGGTTAGAGTTAACAGGGTTAGAGTTAACAGGGTTAGGGTTAACAAGGTTAGAGTTAACAGGGTTAGAGTTAACAAGGTTAGAGTTAACAGGGTTAGGGGTTAGAGTTAACAGGGTTAGAGTTAACAGGGTTAGAGTTAACAGGGTTAGAGTTAACAGGGTTAGAGTTAACAGGGTTAGAGTTAACAGGGTTAGAGTTAACAGGGTTAGGGGTTAGAGTTAACAGGGTTAGAGTTAACAGGGTTAGAGTTAACAGGGTTAGAGTTAACAGGGTTAGGGGTTAGAGTTAACAGGGTTAGAGTTAACAGGGTTAGAGTTAACAGGGTTAGAGTTAACAAGGTTAGAGTTAACAGGGTTGGGGGTTAGAGTTAACAGGGTTAGGGTTAACAGGGTTAGAGTTAACAGGGTTAGAGTTAACAAGGTTAGAGTTAACAGGGTTAGGGGTTAGAGTTAACAGGGTTAGAGTTAACAGGGTTAGAGTTAACAGGGTTAGAGTTAACAAGGTTAGAGTTAACAGGGTTAGGGGTTAGAGTTAACAGGGTTAGGGGTTAGAGTTAACAGGGTTAGGGGTTAGAGTTAACAGGGTTAGAGTTAACAAGGTTAGAGTTAACAGGGTTAGGGGTTAGAGTTAACAGGGTTAGGGGTTAGAGTTAACAGGGTTAGAGTTAACAGGGTTAGAGTTAACAGGGTTAGAGTTAACAGGGTTAGGGGTTAGAGTTAACAGGGTTAGGGTTAGGGGTTAGAGTTAACAGGGTTAGGGGTTAGGGGTTATAGTTAATAGGGTTAGGGTTTAGAGTTAACAGGATTAGGGGTTAGAGTTAACAGGGTTAGGGGTTAGGGGTTAGGGGTTAGAGTTAACAGGGTTAGGGGTTAGAGTTGACAGGGTTAGGGGTTAGGGGTTAGAGTTAACAGGGTTAGGGGTTAGAGTTAACAGGGTTAGAGTTAACAGGGTTAGAGTTAACAGGGTTAGGGATTAGAGTTAACAGGGTTAGGGGTTAGAGTTAACAGGGTTAGAGTTAACAGGGTTAGAGTTAACAGGGTTAGGTGTTAGAGTTAACAGGATTAGGGTTAGGGGTTAGAGTTAACAGGGTTAGGGGTTAGAGTTAACAGGGTTAGGGGTTAGAGTTAACAGGGTTAGGGGTTAGGGGTTAGAGTTAAAAGGGTTAGGGGTTAGAGTTAACAGGGTTAGGGGTTAGAGTTAACAGGGTTAGGGGTTAGAGTTAACAGGGTTAGGGGTTAGGGGTTAGAGTTAACAGGGTTAGGGGTTAGAGTTAACAGGGTTAGGGTTAGGGGTAAGAGTTAACAGGGTTAGGGGTTAGAGTTAACAGGGTTAGGGGTTAGAGTTAACAGGATTAGGGGTTAGAGTTAACAGGGTTAGGGGTTAGAGTTAACAGGGTTAGGGGTTAGAGTTAACAGGGTTAGGGGTTAGAGTTAACAGGGTTAGGGGTTAGGGGTTAGAGTTAAAAGGGTTAGGGGTTAGAGTTAACAGGGTTAGGGGTTAGAGTTAACAGGGTTAGGGGTTAGAGTTAACAGGGTTAGGGGTTAGGGGTTAGAGTTAACAGGGTTAGGGGTTAGAGTTAACAGGGTTAGGGTTAGGGGTAAGAGTTAACAGGGTTAGGGGTTAGAGTTAACAGGGTTAGGGGTTAGAGTTAACAGGATTAGGGGTTAGAGTTAACAGGGTTAGGGGTTAGAGTTAACAGGGTTAGGGGTTAGAGTTAACAGGGTTAGGGGTTAGAGTTAACAGGGTTAGGGGTTAGGGGTTAGAGTTAACAGGGTTAGGGGTTAGGGGTTATAGTTAATAGGGTTAGGGTTTAGAGTTAACAGGATTAGGGGTTAGAGTTAACAGGGTTAGGGGTTAGGGGTTAGGGGTTAGAGTTAACAGGGTTAGGGGTTAGAGTTGACAGGGTTAGGGGTTAGAGTTAACAGGGTTAGGGGTTAGGGTTAACAGGGTTAGAGTTAACAGGGTTAGGGGTTAGGGTTAACAGGGTTAGAGTTAACAGGGTTAGGGGTTAGGGGTTAGAGTTAACAGGGTTAGGGGTTAGAGTTAACAGGGTTAGAGTTAACAGGGTTAGGGGTTAGAGTTAACAGGGTTAGGGGTTAGGGTTAACAAGGTTAGTGGTTAGGGGTTAGAGTTAACAGGGTTAGGGGTTAGGGGTTATAGTTAATAGGGTTAGGGTTAGGGGTTAGAGTTAACAGGGTTAGGGGTTAGAGTTAACAGGGTTAGGGGTTAGAGTTAACAGGGTTAGGGGTTATAGTTAACAGGGTTAGGGGTTAGGGGTTAGAGTTAACAGGGTTAGGGGTTAGGGGTTATAGTTAATAGGGTTAGGGGTTAGAGTTAACAGGGTTAGGGGTTAGGGGTTAGAGTTAACAGGGATAGGGGTTAGAGTTAACAGGGTTAGGGGTTAGGGGTTAGAGTTAACAGGATTAGGGGTTAGAGTTAACACGGTTAGAGTTAACAGGGTTAGGGGTTAGGGGTTAGAGTTAACAGGGTTAGGGGTTAGAGTTAGCACGGTTAGAGTTAACAGGGTTAGGGGTTAAAATCAAATCAAATCAAATTTTATTGGCCACATGCGCCGAATACAACAGGTGCAGACATTACAGTGAAATGCTTACTTACAAGCCCTTAACCAACAGTGCATTTATTTTTAATAAAAAAGTAAAATAAAACAACAACAAAAAAGTGTTGAGTAAAAAAGAGCAGAAGTAAAATAAAATAACAGTAGGGAGGCTATATACAGTGGGGAAAAAAGTATTTAGTCAGCCACCAGTTGTGCAAGTTATCCCACTTAAAAAGATGAGAGAGGCCTGTAATTTTCATCATAGGTACACGTCAACTATGACAGACAAATTTAGAAGAAAAGAAATCCAGAAAATCACATTGTAGGATTTTTAATGAATTTATTTGCAAATTATGGTGGAAAATAACTATTTGGTCCCCTACAAACAAGCAAGATTTCTGGCTCTCACAGACCTGTAACTTCTTATTTAAGAGGCTCCTCTGTCCTCCACTCATTACCTGTATTAATGGCACCTGTTTGAACTTGTTATCAGTATAAAAGACACCTGTCCACAAACTCTCCAAACTCCACTATGGCCAAGACCAAAGAGCTGTCAAAGGACACCAGAAACAAAATTGTTGACCTGCACCAGGCTGGGAAGACTGAATCTGCAATAGGTAAGCAGCTTGGTTTGAAGAAATCAACTGTGGGAGCAATTATTAGGAAATGGAAGACATACAAGACCACTGATAATCTCCCTCGATCTGGGGCTCCACGCAAGATCTCACCCCGTGGGGTCAAAATGATCACAAGAACGGTGAGCAAAAATCCCAGAACCACACGGGGGCCCAGTATGAAAAATATAATGTATGCACTCACTAACTGTAAGTCGCTCTGGATAAGAGCGTCTGCTAAATGACTAAAATGTAAATGTAAATGTTGTGAATGACCTGCAGAGAGCTGGGACCAAAGTAACAAAGCCTACCATCAGTAACACACTATGCCGCCAGGGACTCAAATCCTGCAGCGCCAGACGTGTCCCCCTGCTTAAGCCAGTACATGTCCAGGCCCGTCTGAAGTTTGCTAGAGTGCATTTGGATGATCCAGAAGAGGATTGGGAGAATGTCATATGGTCAGATGAAACCAAAATAACTTTTTGGTAAAAACTCAACTCGTCGTGTTTGGAGGACAAAGAATGCTGAGTTGCATCCAAAGAACACCATACCTACTGTGAAGCATGGGGGTGGAAACATCATGCTTTGGGGCTGTTTTTCTGCAAAGTGACCAGGACGACTGATCCGTGTAAAGGAAAGAATGAATGGGGCCATGTATCGTGAGATTTTGAGTGAAAACCTCCTTCCATCAGCAAGGGCATTGAAGATGAAACGTGGCTGGGTCTTTCAGCATGACAATGATCCCAAACACACCGCCCGGGCAACGAAGGAGTGGCTTCGTAAGAAGCATTTCAAGGTCCTGGAGTGGCCTAGCCAGTCTCCAGATCTCAACCCCATAGAAAATCTTTGGTGGGAGTTGAAAGTCCGTGTTGCCCAGCGACAGCCCCAAAACATCACTGCTCTAGAGGAGATCTGCATGGAGGAATGGGCCAAAATACCAGCAACAGTGTGTGAAAACCTTGTGAAGACTTACAGAAAACGTTTGACCTGTGTCATTGCCAACAAAGGGTATATAACAAAGTATTGAGAAACTTTTGTTATTGACCAAATACTTATTTTCCACCATAATTTGCAAATAAATTTATTTAAAATCCTACAATGTGATTTTCTGGAGAAAAAAAATCTCATTTTGTCTGTCATAGTTGACGTGTACCTATGATGAAAATTACAGGTCTCTCATCTTTTTAAGTGGGAGAACTTGCACAATTGGTGGCTGACTAAATACTTTTTTCCCCCACTGTATACAGGGGGGTACCGGTGCAGAGTCAATGAGCGGGGGCACCGGCTAGTTGAGGTAGTTGAAGTAATATGTACATGTGGGTAGAGTTAAAGTGACTATGCATAAATAATTAACAGAGTAGCAGCTGCGTAAAAAGATGGGGTGGGGGGGCAGTGCAAATAGTCCGGGTAGCCATGATTAGCTGTTCAGGAGTCTTATGGCTTGGGGGTAGAAGCTGTTGAGAAGTCTTTTGGACCTAGACTTGGCACTCCGGTACCGCTTGCCGTGCGGTAGCAGAGAGAACAGTCTATGACTAGGGTGGCTGGAGTCTTTGACAATTTTGAGGGCCTTCCTCTGACACCGCCTGGTATAGAGGTCCTGGATGGCAGGAAGCTTGGCCCCAGTGATGTACTGGGCCGTACGCACTACCCTCTGTAGTGCCTTGCGGTCGGAGGCCAAGCAGTTGCCATACCAGGCGGTGATGCAACCAGTCAGGATGCTCTCGATGGTGCAGTTGTATAATTTTTTGAGGATCTGAGGACCCATGCCGAATCTTTTCAGTCTCCTGAGGGGGAATAGGCTTTGTCGTGCCCTCTTCACGACTGTCTTGGTGTGTTTGGACCATGATAGTTCGTTGGTGATGTGGACACCAAGGAACTTGAAGCTCTCAACCGGTTCCACTACAGCCCCGTCGATGAGAATGGGGGCGTGCTCAGTCCTCTTTTTTTTCCTGTAGTCCACAATCATCTCCTTTGTCTTGGTCACGTTGAGGGAGAGGTTGTTATCCTGGCACCACACGGCCAGGTCTCTGACCTCCTCCCTATAGGCTGTCTCATCGTTGTTGGTGATCAGGCCTACCACTGTTGTGTCGTCGACAAACTTAATGATGGTGTTGGAGTGGTGCCTGGCCATGCAGTCATAGGTGAACAGGGAGTACAGGAGGGGACTGAGCACGCACCCCTGAGGGGCCCCCGTGTTGAGGATCAGTGTGGCAGATGTGTTGTTACCTACCCTTACCACCTGGGGGGCGGCCCGTCAGGAAGTCCAGGATCCAGTTGCAGGGGGAGGTGTTTAGTCCCAGGATCCTTAGCTTAGTGATGAGCTTTGAGGGCACTATGGTGTTGAATGCTGAGCTGTAGTCAATGAATAGCATTCTCACGTAGGTGTTCCTCTTGTCCAGGTGGGAAAGGGCAGTGTGGAGTGCAATAGAGATGGCATCATCTGTGGATCTGTTGGGGCGGTATGCAAATTGGAGTGGGTCTAGATTTTCTGGGATAATGGTGTTGATGTGAGCCATGACCAGCCTTTCAAAGCACTTCATGGCTACAGACGTCAGTGATACGGGTCGGTAGTCATTTAGGCAGGTTATCTTAGTGTCCTTGGGCACGGGGACTATGGTGGTCTGCTTGAAACATGTTGGTATTACAGACTCAGTCAGGGACATGTTGAAAATGTCAGTGAAGACACTTGCCAGTTGGTCAGCACATGCTCGGAGTACACGTCCTGGTAATCCGTTTGGCCCTGCGACCTTGTGAATGTTGACCTGCTTAAAAGTCTTACTCACATCGGCTACGGAGAGCGTGATCACATAGTCATTTGGGGTTAGAGTTAACAGAGTTAGGGTTAGTGGTTAGAGTTAACAGGGTTAGGGGTTAGGGGTTAGAGTTAACAGGGTTAGGGGTTAAAGTTAACAGGGTTAGGGGTTAGGGGTTAGAGTTAACAGGGTTAGGGGTTAGAGTTAACAGGGTTAGGGTTAGGGGTTAGAGTTAACAGGGTTAGGGGTTAGGGGTTAGAGTTAACAGGATTAGGGGTTAAAGTTAACAGGGTTAGGGGTTAGGGGTTAGAGTTAACAGGGTTAGGGGTTAGAGTTAACAGGGTTAGGGGTTAGAGTTAACAGGGTTAGGGGTTAGAGTTAACAGGGTTAGGGGTTAGAGTTAACAGGGTTAGGGTTAGGGGTTAGAGTTAACAGGGTTAGGGGTTAAAGTTAACAGGGTTAGGGGTTAGGGGTTAGAGTTAACAGGGTTAGGGGTTAGAGTTAACAGGGTTAGGGTTAGAGTTAACAGGGTTAGGGGTTAGAGTTAACAGGGTTAGGGGTTAGGGGTTAGAGTTAACAGGGTTAGGGGTTAAAGTTAACAGGGTTAGGGGTTAGGGGTTAGAGTTAACAGGGTTAGGGGTTAGAGTTAACAGGGTTAGGGTTAGAGTTAACAGGGTTAGGGGTTAGAGTTAACAGGGTTAGGGTTTAGGGGTTAGCGTTAACAGGGTTAGGGGTTATAGTTAACAGGGTTAGGGATTAGAGTTAACAGGGTTAGGGTTAGAGTTAACAGGGTTAGGGGTTAGAGTTAACAGGGTTAGGGATTAGAGTTAACAGGGTTAGGGTTTAGGGATTAGAGTTAACAGGGTTAGGGTTTAGGGGTTAGAGTTAACAGGGTTAAGGTTGGTATAAAGTATAAATACAGTATATATATTCCCCAGGTCCCCTGTACGTGCTGGTGGAGTATGCGTCTAAAGGGAACCTGAGGGAGTACCTGAGAGCCCGTCGGCCCCCGGGGATGGACTACTCCTTCGACACCTGTAAGATCCCTGACGAGCAGCTCACCTTTAAAGACCTGGTGTCCTGTGCCTACCAGGTGGCACGAGGCATGGAGTACCTGGCCTCACAGAAGGTGGGTGGCATACTGGTCATAGTAGGGTTGCAAAAATCTTTACTTTCCAAAATTCCCAGGGTTTCTAGAAATCCTGGTTGGAGAATTCTGGATTCGCTGCTTATTCCCTTCTGATTCCGGGAATCTTCCAACCGGGATTTCTGGAAAACCTTGGAATTTTGGGAAAGCTACCGGAATTTTGCAACCCTAGTTCGGATTATATCTGGTCTATATGCTACAGTATGGTATAATACAGTCCAGTCCAGTCCAGTCCAGTCCAGTCCAGTCCAGTCTAGTCTAGTCTAGTCTAGTCTAGTCTAGTCTAGTCTAGTCCAGTCCAGTCAAGTCCAGTCAAGTCCAGTCAAGTCCAGTCCAGTGTATTTAGCCTGACTAATTGGTTCCTCTTCCTCAGTGTATCCATAGAGATCTGGCAGCCAGGAACGTCCTGGTAACTGAGGACAACGTGATGAAGATCGCAGACTTCGGTCTGGCCAGAGATGTGCACAACATAGATTACTACAAGAAGACTACCAACGTGAGTCTTAAAACTCGATTGGACTAAGACTTCAGTATTGGGCAGTCCTATGGGTTCTGCTGATGGAAGGGGTCAATAGGTTGGGTTAGGGTTAGTAGTCACTGTCTGCTGATGGAAGGGGTCAATAGGTTGGGTTAGGGTTAGTAGTCACTGTCTGCTGATGGAAGGGGTCAATAGGTTGGGTTAGGGTTAGTAGTCACTGTCTGCTGATGGAAGGGGTCAATAGGTTGGGTTAGGGTTAGTAGTCACTGTCTGCTGATGGAAGGGGTCAATAGGTTGGGTTAGGGTTAGTAGTCACTGTCTGCTGATGGAAGGGGTCAATAGGTTGGGTTAGGGTTAGTAGTCACTGTCTGCTGATGGAAGGGGTCAATAGGTTGGGTTAGGGTTAGTAGTCACTGTCTGCTGATGGAAGGGGTCAATAGGTTGGGTTAGGGTTAGTAGTCACTGTCTGCTGATGGAAGGGGTCAATAGGTTGGGTTAGGGTTAGTAGTCACTGTCTGCTGATGGAAGGGCCTGGTCAATAGGTTGGGTTAGGGTTAGTAGTCACTGTCTGCTGATGGAAGGGGTCAATAGGTTGGGTTAGGGTTAGTAGTCACTGTCTGCTGATGGAAGGGGTCAATAGGTTGGGTTAGGGTTAGTAGTCACTGTCTGCTGATGGAAGGGGTCAATAGGTTGGGTTAGGGTTAGTAGTCACTGTCTGCTGATGGAAGGGGTCAATAGGTTGGGTTAGGGTTAGTAGTCACTGTCTGCTGATGGAAGGGGTCAATAGGTTGGGTTAGGGTTAGTAGTCACTGTCTACTGATGGAAGGGGTCAATAGGTTGGGTTAGGGTTAGTAGTCACTGTCTGCTGATGGAAGGGCCTGGTCAATAGGTTGGGTTAGGGTTAGTAGTCACTGTCTGCTGATGGAAGGGGTCAATAGGTTGGGTTAGGGTTAGTAGTCACTGTCTGCTGATGGAAGGGCCTGGTCAATAGGTTGGGTTAGGGTTAGTAGTCACTGTCTGCTGATGGAAGGGGTCAATAGGTTGGGTTAGGGTTAGTAGTCACTGTCTGCTGATGGAAGGGGTCAATAGGTTGGGTTAGGGTTAGTAGTCACTGTCTGCTGATGGAAGGGGTCAATAGGTTGGGTTAGGGTTAGTAGTCACTGTCTGCTGATGGAAGGGGTCAATAGGTTGGGTTAGGGTTAGTAGTCACTGTCTGCTGATGGAAGGGCCTGGTCAATAGGTTGGGTTAGGGTTAGTAGTCACTGTCTGCTGATGGAAGGGGTCAATAGGTTGGGTTAGGGTTAGTAGTCACTGTCTGCTGATGGAAGGGCCTGGTCAATAGGTTGGGTTAGGGTTAGTAGTCACTGTCTGCTGATGGAAGGGGTCAATAGGTTGGGTTAGGGTTAGTAGTCACTGTCTGCTGATGGAAGGGGTCAATAGGTTGGGTTAGGGTTAGTAGTCACTGTCTGCTGATGGAAGGGGTCAATAGGTTGGGTTAGGGTTAGTAGTCACTGTCTGCTGATGGAAGGGGTCAATAGGTTGGGTTAGGGTTAGTAGTCACTGTCTGCTGATGGAAGGGGTCAATAGGTTGGGTTAGGGTTAGTAGTCACTGTCTGCTGATGGAAGGGGTCAATAGGTTGGGTTAGGGTTAGTAGTCACTGTCTGCTGATGGAAGGGGTCAATAGGTTGGGTTAGTATGGGGGGGTGTCCTTTCTGTTATGGGTAAGACAGTGATTGGGGGGTGTTTCCTTTCTGTTATGGGTAAGACTGTGATTGGGGGGTGTTTCCTTTCTGTTATGGGTAAGACTGTGATTGGGGGGGTGTTTCCTTTCTGTTATGGGTAAGACTGTGATTGGGGGGTGTTTCCTTTCTGTTATGGGTAAGACAGTGATTGGGGGGTGTTTCCTTTATGTTATGGGTAAGACAGTGATTGGGGGGTGTTTCCTTTATGTTATGGGTAAGTGTTTCCTTTATGTTATGGGTAAGACTGTGATTGGGGGGTGTTTCCTTTCTGTTATGGGTAAGACTGTGATTGGGGGGTGTTTCCTTTCTGTTATGGGTAAGACAGTGATTGGGGGGTGTTTCCTTTATGTTATGGGTAAGTGTTTCCTTTATGTTATGGGTAAGACTGTGATTGGGGGGTGTTTCCTTTCTGTTATGGGTAAGACTGTGATTGGGGGGTGTGGGTGTGAGTGGTTTATCTGTTATGTATTTTCTGTGTGTTTTGATTCGTCGTGCTGACACAGCGGTTCTGTTGTCTGTGTGTTGTTGCAGGGTCGTCTGCCCGTGAAATGGATGGCACCAGAGGCTCTGTTCGACCGCATCTACACGCACCAGAGCGATGTGTAAGTTGACACAGCCAGCCACACAGTAGGTCTGGTCTGCTCATGTAGAGCGATACGCAGGACAGTAGGAATGTGTTGTAATATCATGACTTAGCCTCAATTACCATCAAAACATTCCTGCGTGTGAATATACATTTATTTATCTCAGTCCTGTTGTATCAGTCCTGTTGTATCAATCAATCAATCAAATGTATTTATGAAGCCCTTTTTACATCAGCAGATGTCACTAAGTGCTATACAGAAACCCAGCCTAAAACTCCAAACAGCAAGCAATAGAGATGTAGAAGCACGGTGGCTAGGAAAAACTCCCTAGAAAGGCAGGAACCTAGGAAGAAACCTAGAGAGGAACCAGGCTCTGAGGGGTGGCCAGTCCCCTTCTGGCTGTGCCGGGTGGAGATTATAACAGTACATGGCCATTAAGGCCAGATTATTCTTAAAATCAAATCACATTTTATTTGTCACGTGCGCCGAATACAACCTTACCGTGAAATGCTTCAAGATGTTCAAACATTCATAGATGACCAGAAGGGTCAAATAATAATCAGTGGTTGCAACAGGTCAGTACATCAGGAGTAAATGTCACTTGGCTTTTCATAGCCGAGCATTCAGAGGTCGAGACAGCAGGTGCAGTAGAGAGAGAGAGAGAGTTGTAAACAGCAGGTCTGGGACAAGGTAGCTCGTCCGGTGAACAGGTCAGGGTTCCATAGCCGCAGGCAGAACAGTGGAAACTGGAGCAGCAGCACGACCAGGTGGACTGGGGACAGCCAGGAGTCATCAGGCCAGGTAGTCCTGAGGCATGGTCCTAGGGCTCAGGTCCTCCAGGAGGGGAGGGAGAGAGGGAGAGAGGGAGAGGACTGGGGACAGCCAGGAGTCATCAGGCCAGGTAGTCCTGAGGCATGGTCCTAGGGCTCAGGTCCTCCGGGATGAGAGGGAGAGAGGGAGAGGACTGGGGACAGCCAGGAGTCATCAGGCCAGGTAGTCCTGAGGTATGGTCCTAGGGCTCAGGTCCTCCAGGAGGGGAGGGAGAGAGAGAGAATTTGAGGGAGCATACTTAAATTCACACAGGACACCGGATAAGACAGGATAATAACACCAGATATAACAGACTGACCCTTGCCCCCCAGCATATAGAATATTACAGCATAGATACTGGAGGCTGAGACAGGGGGGGGTTGGGGGACACTGTGACCCCCGGACAGGGCCAACCAGGCAGGATATAACCCCACCCACTTTGCCAAAGCACAGCCCCCACACCACCAGAGGGATATCAACAGACCAACAACCTACTATCCTGAGACAAGGCTGAGTATAGTCAAGATTCTAGCAGCTGTGTTTAGCACTAACTGAAGTTTATTTAGTACTTTATCCGGGTAGCCGGAGAGTAGAGCATTGCAGTAGTCTAATCTAGAAGTGACAAAAGCATTGATTAGCTTTTCTGCAAAAAGTTTCAGATTTTTGCAATGTTACAAAGATGGAAAAAAGCTGTCCATTAAATATTCTTGATATGTTCGTCAAAAGAGAGATCAGGGTCCAGAGTAACGCCAAGGTCCTTCACAGTTTTATTTGAGACGACTGTACCACCATCAACATTAACTGTCAGATCCAACAGCAGATCTCTTTGTTTCTTGGGACCTAGAACTAGCATGTCTGTTTTGTCCGAGTTTAAAAGTAAAATATTTGCCGCCATCCACTTCCTTATGTCTGAAACACAGGCTTCCAGTGTAGGCAATTTTGTGGTTCACCATGTTTCCTCAAAATGTACAGCTGTGAAAGTTGACATTGTGTTTCCGAATGACATCACCAAGAGGTAGAATATGTAGTGAAAACAATAGTGGTCCTAAAACGGAACATTGAGGAACACCGAAACATACTATTGATTTGTCAGAGGACAAACCATCCACAGAGACTAACTGATATCTTTCCGACAGATAAGATCTAAACCAGGCAAGAACTTGTCCGTGTCGACCAATTAGGGTTTCCAATCTCTCCAAAAGAATGTGGTGATCGATGGTGTTAAAAGCAGCACTAAGGTCTAAGAGCACGAGGACAGATGCAGAGCCTTGGTCTGACGCCATTAAAAGGTCATTTACCACCTTCACGAGTGCAGTGATGGGGTCTAAAACCAGACTGAAGGATTTCTTATGCATTATTGGTCTTCAGGAAGGCAGTGAGTTGCTGCACAACAGCTTTTTCAAAAAAAATTGAGTGGAATGAGAGATTCGATATAGGCCGATTTAGTTCTTTACATTTTCTGGGTCACGGTTTGGGTTTTTCAAGAGAGGCTTTATTACTGCCACTTTAGTGAGTTTGGTTCACATCCAGTGGATAGGGAGCCGTTTATTATGTTCAACATAGGAGGGCCAAGCACAGGAAGTAGCTCTTTCAGTAGTTTAGTTGGAATAGGGTCCAGTATGCAGCTTGAAGGTTTAGAGGCCATGACTATTTTCATGAATGTGTCGAGAGATACAGGATTAAAAAACTTGAGTGCATTTAATGCATTTAATAACACTGCGACCAGTATGTGGAGTTGAGTTAAGGCTTGTTGGGAGGGATGCATTTAATAACGCTGTGACCAGTATGTGGAGTTGAGTTAAGGCTTGTTGTGAGGGATGCATTTAATAACATTGCGACCAGTATGTGGAGTTGAGTTAAGGCTTGTTGTGAGGGATGCATTTAATAACGCTGCGACCAGTATGTGGAGTTGAGTTAAGGCTTGTTGGGATGCATTTAATAAGATATGAATATAAAATCAAGACAACAGCTGAACCATGTTACTGCTTCAGTGCTCTTTGACCTCTGACCTGTGCTCCCTCCCTCTCTCCAGGTGGTCCTATGGGGTGCTGCTCTGGGAGATCTTCACCCTGGGGGGGTCCCCGTACCCCGGCATCCCTGTCGAGGAGCTGTTCAAACTGCTGAAAGAGGGCCACCGCATGGACAAGCCTGCCAACTGCACACATGAACTGTAGGTCATGTTTATGTAACAGATGTTTCATCTCTCTTGCGTTGTGTAATATAGAAAGGAACACCAACCACCGGTCCCAGTTGACCAGTAGTTTATTTTCTGACAATAGATAGCAAACAGCACATTAGATGTGCAGGGCTCAGTGATGTTGATGGCTGTCGATAGCATGAATCACTTGCATATTAATATCAGACTGGGTCTTTTATCATCATTGATCACAATAACAAAAATATGACAAAATACGATGTGTAAATACCTGACAGTAGAGAGGAAACAGCAAAAACAATAAAAGATATATATATATATATACATGTTATATACACTACCGGTCAAAAGTTTTAGAACACCTGCTCATTCAAGGGTTTTTCTTTATTTTTACTATTTTCTACATTGTAGAATAATACATATGGAATCATTTAGTAACCAAAAAAGTGTTAAACAAATCAAAATATATTTTATATTTGAGATTCTTCAAATAGCCACCCTTTGGCTTGATGACAGCTTTGCACACTCTTGGCATTCTCTCAACCAGCTTCACCTGGAATGCTTTTCCAACAGTCTTGAAGGAGTTCCCACATATGCTGAGCACTTGTTGGCTGCTTTTCCTTCACTCTGCGTTCCGACTCATCCCAAACCATCTCAATTGGGTTGAGGTCAGGGGATTGTGGAGGCCAGGTCATCTGATGCAGCACTCCATCACTTTCCTTCTTGGTCAAATAGCCCTTACACAGCCTGGAGGTGTGTTGGGTCATTGTCCTGTTGAAAAACAAATGATATGTCCCACTAAACCCAAACCAGATGGGATGGCGTATCGCTGCAGAATGCTGTGGTAGCCATGCTGGTTAAGTGTGCCTTGAATTCTAAATAAATCACAGACAGTGTCACCAGCAAAGCACCCCAACACCATAACACTTCCCCCTCCATGCTTTACGATGGGAAATACAGATGCGGAGATCATCCGTTCACCCACACCGCGTCTCACAAAGACACGGCGGTTGGAACCAAAAATCTCTTATTTGGACTCCAGACCAAAGGACTAATTACCACCGGTCTAATGTCCATTGCTCATGTTTCTTGGCCCAAGCAGGTCTCTTCTTCTTATTGGTGTCCTTTAGTAGTGGTTTCTTTGCAGCAATTCGACCATGAAGGTCTGATTCATACAGTCTCCTCTGAACAGTTGATGTTGAGATGTGTCTGTTAATTAAACTCTGTGAAGCATTCTTTTGGGCTGCAATTTTTGGGCAGCAGAGGTAACTCTGGGTCTTCCATTCCTGTGGTGGTCCTCATGAGAGCCAGTTTCATCATAGCGCTTGATGGTTTTTGCGACTGCACTTGAAGAAACTGTCAAAGTTCTTGAAATTTTCCGGATTGACTGACGTTCATGTCTTAAAGTAATGATGGACTGTCGTTTCTCTTTGCTTATTTGAGCTGTTCTTGCCATAATATGGACTTGGTCTTTTACCAAATAGGGCTATCTTCTGTATATACCCCCCCCCCCCCCACCTTGTCACAACACAACGGAATGGCTCAAACACATTAAGAAGGAAAGAAATTCCACAAATTAACTTTTAAGAAGGCACACCTGTTAATTGAAACGCATTCCAGGTGACTACCTCATGAAGCTGGTTGAGAGAATGCCAAGAGTGTGCAAAGCTGTCATCAAGGCAAAGGTGGCTATTTGAAGAATCTCAAATATAAAATATATTTTGATTTGTTTAACACTTTTTTGGTTACTACATGATTCCATATGTGTTATTTCATAGTTCTGATGTCTTCACTATTATTCTACAATGTAGAAAATAGTAAAAATAAAGAAAAACCCTTGAATGAGTAGGTGTTCTGAAACGTTTGACTGGTAGTGTATATATATATATATATATATGAGAATGGATAAATGGAACAGAGTCAAACATGTGGTTTCCATATGTTTGATACATTCGATGTAATCCATTCCAGCCATTACAATGAGCCCATCCTCCTATAGCTCCTCCCACCAGCCTCCACTAATAGATGTTTTACTGTCACATCCACTGGATAGGTGCTGTGAAATGTGTTGTTTTACAGGATCAGCCATAGCAGTACGGTGCCCCTGGAGCTAATTAGGGTTAAGTGCCTTGCTCAAGGGCACATCGACAGATTTGTCACTTTTGGTTTCACTCTAACCGCTAGGCTACCTGCCACTGTTATATAGATGTGCAGGGCTCAATGATGTTGATGGCTGTCGATAGCATGAATCTGTAACAACAACTCTGTATTAGCTAATGCGGCCATTACATCTAGCGCATGCTAGCTAACTCACGTATACAGCAATAACAGACATTACATCTAGAGCATGCTAGCTAACTCACTTATACAGCAATAACAGACATTACGTCTAGAGCATGCTAGCTAACTCACTTATACAGCAATAACATACATTACATCTAGAGCATGCTAGCTAACTCACTTACACAGCAATAACAGACATTACATCTAGAGCATGCTAGCTAACTCACTTATACAGCAATAACAGACATTACGTCTAGAGCATGCTAGCTAACTCACTTATACAGCAATAACAGACATTACGTCTAGAGCATGCTAGCTAACTCACTTATACAGCAATAACAGACATTACGTCTAGAGCATGCTAGCTAACTCACTTATACAGCAATAACATACATTACATCTAGAGCATGCTAGCTAACTCACTTACACAGCAATAACAGACATTACATCTAGAGCATGCTAGCTAACTCACTTACACAGCAATAACAGACATTACATCTAGAGCATGCTAGCTAACTCACTTATACAGCAATAACAGACATTACGTCTAGAGCATGCTAGCTAACTCACTTATACAGCAATAACAGACATTACGTCTAGAGCATGCTAGCTAACTCACTTATACAGCAATCATACATACAAAAGCACATCGCAGAAAGCCCCCAATATCAAACAGGTACCACACGTACGTATACACTCAGTGGCCAATTTATTAGGTACACCCATTTAGTACCTGGTCGGACCCCCCTTTGCCTCCAGAACAGCCTGAAGGATTCTGCAAAATGTCATAAACGTTTGTTGCTCAATTGTTATCAAAGGACCTAAAGTGCCAGGAAAATATTCCCCACACCAGTACACCACCACCACCAGCCTGTACCGTTGACACCAGGCAGGATGGGGCCATGGACTCATGCTGCTTATGACAAATCCTGACTCTGCCATCAGCATGATGCAACAGGAACCAGGATTTGTCGGACCAAGAGATGTTTTTGCACTCCTCAGTTGTCCAGTGTTGGTGATGGTGTTCCCACTGGAGACGATTCTTCTTGTTTTAGGCTGATAGGAGTGGAACCCGGTGTGGTCGTCTGCTGCAATAACCCATCCGTGACAAGGATTGAAGAGTTGTGCGTTCCGAGATGCCGTTCTGTACACAGCTGTTGTACCGCGCTGTTATTGGTCTGTTTTTGGCCCACCTATTAACTTGCACGATTCTTGCCCGTCTCCTACGACCTCTCTCGTCAACAAGCTGTTTTCACCCACAGGACTGCCGCTGACTGGATATTTTTAGTTTGTCCAACCATTCTCGGTAAACGCTAGACACTGTCGTGGTGAAAAGCCCAGGTGGACGTCTGTTTCTGAGACATGGGATCCGGCCCGACTGGAACCGACAATCATACAACGCTCAAAGTTGCTTAGGTCACTCGTTTTGCCCATTCTAATGTTCAATCAAACAGAACGGAATGCCTCGATGCCTGTCTGCCTGCTTTATATAGCAAGCCACGGCCACGTGACTCACTGTCTGTAGGAGCGATACATTTGTGTGAATGGGGTGTACCTAATAAACTGTCCGGTGGGTCTATTTACATCAGGAAATGTACCTAGTGAACTCGTACACATTGTAAATATGAAAATGGAATACAGTATTTCAGAACATGACCTACCACTTGCATGTCAATATCAGACTGGGAAGAATTGACGTTCGCGATCTCCTCCTATCTGCAAGCCAATGATCTTACACCCTGACATCTGACTTAATCCAACCAATTAGAATACATAAACATTAAGTACACATTTCTGCAGTGGCAAGTGGAAACATAACTAGCCCTGTTACATTTATGACCTGTATAGACACCTTTAGAATCACATCGACATTATCTCCGGAGCAGTTTGAGATGAATGCACGGTGTCTGTCTGTGGAATTCTCATTTGGATGTACAGCAGGTCATACAGTGAGTGTTGTGTATGGCCTGTATTCACTGTGTTGTGTATGGCCTGTATTCACTGTGCTGTATTGTAACTGTTGTGTCTCTGTAGGTATATGATCATGAGGGAGTGCTGGCACGCTGTTCCATCCCAGAGGCCTACCTTCAGGCAGCTGGTGGAAGACCATGACAGGGTTCTATCCATGACCTCCACGGACGTAAGTCACAACTATAAACACAATAACTATAACCCCAGATAACTGTCTAACCCTAACCCCAGATTACTAACCCTAGATAACTGTCTAACCCTAACCCCAGATTACTAACCACAGATAACTGTCTAACCCTAACCCCAGATTACTAACCCCAGATAACTGTCTAACTATAACCCCAGATTACTAACCCTAGATAACTGTCTAACCCTAACCCCAGATTACTAACCCTAGATAACTGTCTAACCCTAACCCCAGATTACTAACCACAGATAACTGTCTAACCCTAACCCCAGATTACTAACCCCAGATAACTGTCTAACCCTAACCCCAGATGACTAACCCCAGATAACTGTCTAACTATAACCCCAGATTACTAACCCTAGATAACTGTCTAACCCTAACCCCAGATTACTAACCCTAGATAACTGTCTAACCCTAACCCCAGATTACTAACCCCAGATAACTGTCTAACCCTAACCCCAGATTACTAACCCCAGATAACTGTCTAACCCTAACCCCAGATGACTAACCCCAGATAACTGTCTAACTATAACCCCAGATTACATTTACATTTACATTTTAGTCATTTAGCAGACGCTCTTATCCAGAGCGACTTACAGGAGCAATTAGGGTTAAGTGCCTTGCTCAAGGGCACATCGACAGATTTTTCACCTAGTCGGCTCAGGGATTAGAACCAGCGACCTTTCGGTTACTGGCACAACGCTCTTACCCACTAGACTACCTGCCGCCCGGGGATTACTAACCCTAGAAAACTGTCTAACCCTAACCCCAGATTACTAACCCTAGATAACTGTCTAACCCTAACCCCAGATTACTAACCCCTAATGCGGCCATTACATCTAGCGCATGCTAGCTAACTCACTTACACAGCAATAACAGACATTACGTCTAGAGCATGCTAGCTAACTCACTTACACAGCAATAACAGACATTACGTCTAGAGCATGCTAGCTAACTCACTTACACAGCAATAACAGACATTACATCTAGAGCATGCTAGCTAACTCACTTATACAGCAATAACAGACATTACATCTAGAGCATGCTAGCTAACTCACTTATACAGCAATAACAATTACATCTAGAGCATGCTAGCTAACTCACTTATACAGCAATAACAGACATTACATCTAGCGCATGCTAGCTAACTCACTTATACAGCAATAACAGACATTACATCTAGAGCATGCTAGCTAACTCACTTATACAGCAATAACAGACATTACATCTAGCGCATGCTAGCTAACTCACTTATACAGCAATAACAGACATTACATCTAGAGCATGCTAGCTAACTCACTTATACAGCAATAACAGACATTACGTCTAGAGCATGCTAGCTAACTCACTTATACAGCAATAACAATTACATCTAGAGCATGCTAGCTAACTCACTTATACAGCAATAACATACATTACATCTAGCGCATGCTAGCTAACTCACTTATACAGCAATAACAGACATTACATCTAGCGCATGCTAGCTAACTCACTTATACAGCAATAACAGACATTACATCTAGAGCATGCTAGCTAACTCACTTATACAGCAATAACAGACATTACGTCTAGAGCATGCTAGCTAACTCACTTATACAGCAATAACAGACATTACATCTAGAGCATGCTAGCTAACTCACTTATACAGCAATAACAATTACATCTAGAGCATGCTAGCTAACTCACGTATACAGCAATAACCTCTATATAAAACTAATACAACTCTAACATTATCTCTAGAGTACCAGAATTCCTCACAAGGATAAGGATTGTAAAACAAGGAATATTTGGGGATTTTTTGCCGGTCCCCATAAGTAAAAAGGCTATATTAGGCTTAGGGGTTAGGGTTAGGGTTAGTGTTAGGGTTAGGGTTAGGGTTAGGGTTAGGGTTATGTTAAGGGTTAGGTTTATGGTTAGGGTTAGTGTTCGGTTTAGGGTTAGGAGTTAGGGTTAGGGTTTTGGGGTTAAGGTTAGGGTTATGTTAAGTGTTAGGTTTAGGATTAAGGAAAATAGGATTTTGAATTGGAATCAATTGTTTGGTCCCTACAAGGATAGTTAAACAAACGTGAGTATCTGGACCTGTCTGTTCTAACACTGTGTGTTGTGTTGGTTCCTTCAGGAGTACCTGGACCTGTCTGTTCTAATGCTGTGTGTTGTGTTACTACAGGAGTACCTGGACCTGTCTGTTCTAACACTGTGTGTTGTGTTGGTTCCTTCAGGAGTATCTGGACCTGTCTGTTCTAATGCTGTGTGTTGTGTTACTACAGGAGTACCTGGACCTGTCTGTTCTAATGCTGTGTGTTGTGTTGGTTCCTTCAGGAGTACCTGGACCTGTCTGTTCTAATGCTGTGTGTTGTGTTACTACAGGAGTACCTGGACCTGTCTGTTCTAATGCTGTGTGTTGTGTTGGTTCCTTCAGGAGTACCTGGACCTGTCTGTTCTAATGCTGTGTGTTGTGTTACTACAGGAGTACCTGGACCTGTCTGTTCTAATGCTGTGTGTTGTGTTGTGTTACTACAGGAGTACCTGGACCTGTGTGTCCCGTTTGAGCAGTACTCTCCAACCTGCCAAGACTCCAGCAGCACCTGTTCCTCAGGAGACGACTCAGTGTTCTCTCACGACCCCCTCCCCACGACCCACGACATGACCAACCCTGCCTCCCCATGACCCCATCCCTTATCAATGCTGCCTCCCCTGGACCCCCTCGCTGACCAACCCTGCCTCCCCAAAATGATCCAGGGTGACAACCCCTGCCTGCCAAACCTTGTCAAACTACTGCAGACTTACAGGGCAATCAGGACATAGATCTATCTAGAAGGGGGGGTTGGATGGGTTGGGACGACGAACCCCCCCCCCCCCCCCCAATCGGAGGGGTGTGGGGGGTACTTTGAACCTCCTCCAGATATGGGAAAGAGAACAACACATGCAATACCTCCTCAAACTGACACATTTTTTAAAGAATCTTTGCATTGAAGGTTGGAAAATGTTTTGCTGTTCAAAATGAAAATGTCTATTTTTTGTACTTGGCCAGTCTTTAGTTATTGACAATCCGAAGGGTCAAACCATTCAGTGCCTACAGGAATCCAAACTCTAATCCACAGGACTGGAAGGAGATGGACACTTGGAGTTGAACACCATTGGCCACGAAAGCAGGGTATCTAAAACGCCATTGACCAGGGAGGCAGGGTATCTATAATGCCGTTGGCCAGGGAGGCTAGGAAGGTGAACGCCATTGGCCAGGGAAACAGGGTATTTTCCAGGCTGGGTCTCCTCACCTCTCCTCTATGGAGCTCTGTGAACGACAGAGTATGGAGTACACGGGAACTCATTTTTATAAATATGCAGCATACCAGCAAGGCCAGAATCAACAAAATGATGTGACTAGTTCTTCCAATAACAGTTAGTGCTTTACTCCAAGACCCCTCCCCCTCACCTCTGTTGACTCATCTCAAACATCATGCAACATACGTTTTTTTTCAATGGGACTACAATACAACAATCTGAACCAGGACTGTAACCACAGAGGTCTCTGCTGTTTGAACCTCTCTGATGGGAACCAAGCTGCCGTCAGACCCTTCAACAGGAGGGGAATATAGAACCAGTCTCTCTGATGGGAACCAAGCTGCCGTCAGACCCTTCAACAGGAGGGGAATATAGAACCAGTCTCTCTGATGGGAACCAAGCTGCCGTCAGACCCTTCAACAGGAGGGGAATATAGAACCAGTCTCTCTGATGGGAACCAAGCTGCCGTCAGACCCTTCAACAGGAGGGGAATATAGAACCAGTCTCTCTGATGGGAACCAAGCTGCCGTCAGACCCTTCACTAGGAGGGGAATATAGAACCAGTCTCTCTGATGGGAACCAAGCTGCCGTCAGACCCTTCAACAGGAGGGGAATATAGAACCAGTCTCTCTGATGGGAACCAAGCTGCCGTCAGACCCTTCACTAGGAGGGGAATATAGAACCAGTCTCTCTGATGGGAACCAAGCTGCCGTCAGACCCTTCAACAGGAGGGGAATATAGAACCAGTCTCTCTGATGGGAACCAAGCTGCCGTCAGACCCTTCACTAGGAGGGGAATATAGAACCAGTCTCTCTGATGGGAACCAAGCTGCCGTCAGACCCTTCCCTAGGAGGGGAATATAGAACCAGTCTCTCTGATGGGAACCAAGCTGCCGTCAGACCCTTCAACAGGAGGGGAATATAGAACCAGTCTCTCTGATGGGAACCAAGCTGCCGTCAGACCCTTCACTAGGAGGGGAATATAATTGGGGGAGTTTCTATGAATCTTTAAAAAGTTTTCACTGTAAATATATAAATGCAAATATGTATCATATTGCTGTCAACAGCCATGTACTTAAAAGAAGAAAAAATATTGTTTTCGAATCAAAGCATTGCAATCAAGAATACACTGTCATGATCATGTAATAATTTAAAGTGATACAAAAGGTTTATTTGAATTATTAACATGTATATTTGTAAAGATATTTATAGACTTAACATGTGGTTCATAAGTTTAAAAACACTAGTTCAGGATTTAGTACTGTAAGCAAAGATTTTTTTATTTATTTTTCTGTAACTTATTTTACAGCAGAACAACATTATTTTCACAACTGGCAGATTATATTTCTCTGGTTTTTGATCCATCTTGTTTTGTTTACAGTATAAAAAAAATGTATAAAAGATTTAAAGACATTTTAATGAGCAGAGCAGGACAAGGAAAGTGAGTTTGATGAAATGTAAATCTAGGGAGTGAAACATTATTGAATGGTACCTTGGTTGCAAAGTTGACTTTGACCAAATCAAAGCAATGATTAACTGTTGCTGGGCAGAAAACGAGTCCCTGCTTCACAGGACTCACCTGAGAAGGTTTCAGTAACATTTTAGCTAAATGTCAAATTTACTTTACTACTATTTTCGTTTTAAGTACTTTTTACATTATTACGTATGTTTTACCATGCTAGTTTACCGTGCTAGTTTACCGTGCTAGTTTACCGTGCTAGTTTACCGTGCTAGTTTACCGTGCTAGTTTACCGTGCTAGTTTACCGTGCTAGTTTACCATGCTAGTTTACCATGCTAGTTTACCGTGCTAGTTTACCATGCTAGTTTACCATGCTAGTTTACCGTGCTAGTTTACCATGTTAGTTTACCGTGCTAGTTTACCATGTTAGTTTACCATGCTAGTTTACCATGCTAGTTTACCGTGCTAGTTTACCATGTTAGTTTACCATGCTAGTTTACCATGCTAGTTTACCGTGCTAGTTTACCATGCTAGTTTACCATGTTAGTTTACCGTGCTAGTTTACCATGCTAGTTTACCGTGCTAGTTTACCATGCTAGTTTACCATGCTAGTTTACCGTGCTAGTTTACCGTGCTAGTTTACCATGTTAGTTTACCATGCTAGTTTACCATGCTAGTTTACCGTGCTAGTTTACCATGCTAGTTTACCGTGCTAGTTTACCATGCTAGTTTACCATGTTAGTTTACCATGCTAGTTTACCGTGCTAGTTTACCGTGCTAGTTTACCATGCTAGTTTACCATGCTAGTTTACCATGCTAGTTTACCATGCTAGTTTACCGTGCTAGTTTACCGTGCTAGTTTACCATGCTAGTTTACCATGCTAGTTTACCATGCTAGTTTACCATGCTAGTTTACCGTGCTAGTTTACCATGCTAGTTTACCGTGCTAGTTTACCATGCTAGTTTACCATGCTAGTTTACCATGTTAGTTTACCGTGCTAGTTTACCATGCTAGTTTACCATGTTAGTTTACCATGCTAGTTTACCGTGCTAGTTTACCGTGCTAGTTTACCATGCTAGTTTACCATGCTAGTTTACCATGCTAGTTTACCATGCTAGTTTACCGTGCTAGTTTACCATGCTAGTTTACCGTGCTAGTTTACCATGCTAGTTTACCATGCTAGTTTACCATGTTAGTTTACCGTGCTAGTTTACCGTGCTAGTTTACCATGCTAGTTTACCATGCTAGTTTACCATGCTAGTTTACCGTGCTAGTTTACCGTGCTAGTTCTATAAGTAGTACTCTTCCTCCAAGATATTCTTGAAGCTCTTATACTGTTATAATTGTTATATACTGCTATATATAGAGAGGCTAATAATATCTTTTACTGTAATTTTTATTCCAAAATACCAACATTTAACAAACGTTGTTGTTATCTAGTGTTACTGAAACATTATTTAGTGTTAGTGAAACATTATCTAGAATGTTACTGAAACATTATCTAGTGTTACTGAAACATTATCTAGTGTTACTGAAACATTATCTAGTGTTACTGAAACATTATCTAGTGTTACTAAAACATCTGAAACATTATCTAGTGTTATTGAAACATCTGAAACATTATCTAGTGTTATTGAAACATCTGAAACATTATCTAGTGTTACTGAAACATCTGAAACATTGTCTAATGTTATAGAAACATCTGCCCAGGTTTCCTTGATGCTCTACAGTTTTAATATAGAATATGAGGATAGACTATGAAGGCCTGCTCTGTGGCGTTAGGATCACAAGGCAGATAGTTCTAACATTATAACATTCAATCTGAATCATTGATGTTTGTAAGTCATAGATGTGCCAACGTAGTGGAAGATTTTTATTCAATCCAAATGTGCAACAAGATGGTCAAGTGCAAGATCCTAAAACTTGGTTTGTCAAGAAAGAAAGTGCCAAATTAGGCCTAGATTCAATCAGATCAAGCGTTAACTGGCGATAGCCGACACCCACATAGCTGATGTTTTGGTGGTGTCAGAGGTGGAACTTCGTTGGAGCCGTCAAATCGGTGAGCTGCTGCTCTTGTGATCATTGTCACGAAGCCACACCCCTCCCACTCATGTCAGAAGTTCAGAAGGAGAAAGTGTAGCTATATAGAAATAATGACGCTCAAATGGAAAATCATTCAACAAAATAAAGAGGATTTCTATCAGCCTAATCTAGGTGTAGATTGCATCTCACATTCCAGTGTTCCAACTTGTAAGCAAGGCAGCATGGAATTTCTGATACTGTGACTCCGTGCAGCCAATGGCAACGTCCGCTTTAGGTATAACGCCAGGAGCTGCTTGTGGATTGGACAGCTCTAAGGCAGTTCCACCTCCTCCACCACCAAAACAACAGCTAAAGCGGATATCTCTTAATTCTTTTAAATCTTATTTAGAAAATCTCCTGAACCAAATACTGCACTGCCTTCAGAAAGTATTCACACCCCTTGACTTTTTCCACACGTTGTTGTGTTACAGCCTGAATTTAAAATGGATTAAATTGAGATTTTCTGTCGCTGGCCTACACACAATACCCCATAATTTCAAAGTGGAATTATGTTTTTTGAAATTTTTACAAAATCATGAAAAATGAAAAGCTGAAATGTCTTGAGTCAATAAGTATTCAACCCCTTTGTTATGGGAAGCCCAAAGTTCAGGAGTAAACATTTGCTTAACAAGGCACATAATAAGTTGCATGGACTCTGTGTGCAATAATAGTGTTTAACATGATTTTTGAATGACTACCTCATCTCTGTACCCCACACATACAATAATCTGTAAGGTCCCTCAGTCAAGCAGTGAATTTCAAACACAGATTCAACCACAAAGACCAGGGAGTTTTTCCAATGGTTCGCAAAGAGGGATAACTATTGGTAGATGGGTAGAAAAAAAAAAAACAGACATTGAATATCCCTTTGAGCACGGTGAAGTTATTAATTACACTTTGGATGGTATATCAATACACCCAGTCACTACAAAGATACAGGTGTCCTTCCTAACTCAGTTGCCGGAGAGGAAGGAAATCACTCAGGGATTTCACGATGAGGCCAATGGTGACTTTAACCTTTTACTGCAGTGGGCTAAATCAGGGTCACACAGAGTGATTCTTGGTAGTCTTAAACAAATCTACTTTGAAACAAAAGTATACACCTCACACACATGGTTATGGGCAAGAAAACAACCTGTCAGATATAGAGTTGAAATGTATTCAATTTTGGGTTTGCATCCCAATATTACACTTTATACATTTATATAATAATAATAATAATAATAATAATATATATATATATATATATATATATATATATATATATATATCACAGAAGACTGAAATATAACAAAACCGTTTGACATAGAAACACCAGATTTTCATTTTTTATTTTATTTATCATGTTTATTAATTATGAAATTATGAAAAATATGAATAACATTCCACCCATGAGGCCACTAGAGGGCGCTTTGGTCAGTCGACTGCAGGAAAGGGCTACAACAGTTGCAGAGTTGAATGGCTGTGATAGGAGAAAACTGAGAATGGATCAACAACATTGTAGTTACTCCACAATACTAACCTAAATGACAGAGTGAAAAGAAGGAAGCCAGAATAAATGTTTTCCAAAACATGCATCCTGTTTGCAATAAGGCACTAAAGTAACACTGCAAATAAATGTGACAAAGAAACAAACTTTATGTCCTGAATAGAAAGTGTTATGTTTGGGGCAAATCCAACACACATCACTGAGTAGCACTCTTCATATTTTCAAGCATGGTGGTGGCTGCATCATGTTATGGATATGCTTGTCATCAGCAAGGACTAGGGAGTTTTTTTGGATAAAAATAAATGGAATAGAGCTAAGCACAGGCAACATCCTAGAGGAAATCCTGGTTCAGTCTGCTTTCCAACAGACACTGGGAGATTAATTCACCTTTAACCTAAAACACAAGGCCAAATATACACTGGAGTTGCTCACCAAGACGACATGGAATGTTCCTGAGTGGCCTGGTTACAGTTTTGACTTAAATCGGCTTGAAAATATACGGCAAGACTTGAAAATGGCATCAATGATCAACAACCAACTTGCCTGAGCTTGAAGAGTTTTAAAAAGGAGAATGTGCAAATATTGTACAATCCAGGTGTGCAAAGCTCTTAGAGACTTACCCAGAAGACACACAGCAGTAATCACTGCCAATGGTGCTTCTAACATGACTCAGGCCTGTGAATACTTATCTAAATGAGAGATTTCTCTTTCATTTTCAATAAATATGCACAAAAAAAATACATGTTTTCACTTTGTCATTATGGGGTAGATGGGTGAGAAACAAATCTCTTTCATCCAATCCAGGCTGCAACAACAGAATGTGGAATAAGTCAAGGGGTGTGGATACTTTCTGAAGGGACTGTAAGCCGAGTGTAGCAGGGTCGGGAGAGATAAATACCCTGTCCTTTACGCAGTTGTCTTCCCAGTTGACCCTCAGTGGTTGAAATGTTTACAGAGTCTATATTTAGTAAATAAAGGGAAAGTAACGATCAAGTGGCATCGAAGGCTTCCGGAACATGATCCACTGGCTGATTCTAATGTTCTATTGGTTCTTCCTCTTAATAGTAATAATTAATTGGCTCATATTCTATTAAGTGCCTGGAATTCATTGAGAGATTAATTTATTTAATACTTTGATTTTGCAATTGAACGTATGATTGAAAACAGTGACTGGTTGTTGCAGAGGCAAGGTGTAATAACGATCATAATAATAATAAGATTTGTTGGTGAATGAGACAAAGGTATAGTGATGATGCTGAGGATGCTGAGGATGCTGAGGATGCTGTTGTCTATATATTATTCCTAGCTGGGTAAATAAGAGCTCTTCCTATGGTGAGAGGATTATATATACAATCTGTTGTTGTTGTTGTTGTTGTTGTTGTGAGGAAGAAACAGACCCAGGGTTCTATTAAATCCGCATTGCGGAAGTTCAGCTTTACAGCGTGATTGAAATGTAAAGGTAATGTTCCCTCTTTAGCGGAGAATGCATTCACAGTACATGTCTGCTCAATCGGAAATTACCTTTAATTTCTATGGCGGAATCTGTAAAGCTTCAGCGCTCCAGATTGAATAAAGCCTAGATAGGTACTATAGTCCTGTCCTTTATGTCTCCGTTTCTGTTTGTTTCTGAGGGGCCGGTGCGCCCTCTGCGGTTAGGGAGATGTTAGACAATTTTGTCTCCCCCTGCTGATCTCTCTGACCCGTTTAGCTCTATTCTTTGCTACTGAAGAGAACCAACCCTAATCCTAACCATGACCCATTTTGTCTCCTGGGTATCTGTTGGTTTTGACCCCTGCTGATCTCTCTGTTCCGTTTACCATTCTCTGCTACTGAAGAGAACTACCTTTTCCACTGAACAATGTAGCCCAGGAATTTACAGGAACATGGAGGGACTTATACAGTGCCTTGCAAAAGTATTTATCCCCCTTGGCGTTTTTCCTATTTTGTTGCATTAAAACCTATTGTTGGATTTCATGTAATGGACATACACAAAATAGTCTAAATTGGTGAAGTGAAATGAAAAAAATAACTTGTTTCAAAATATTCTAAAAAAGAAATAACGGAAAAGTGGTGCGTGCATATGTATTCACCCCCTTTGCTATGAAGCCCCTAAATAAGATCTGGTGCAACCAATTACCTTCAGAAGTCACATAATTAGTTAAATAAAGTCCACCTGTGTGTCACATGATCTGTCACATAATCTCAGTGTATATACACCTGTTCTGGTCAGAATTGAAGGAATGATGGATGGCGTTAAATACAGGGAAATTCTTGAGGGAAACCTTTTTCAGTCTTCCAGAGATTTGAGACTGGGACGGAGGTTCACCTTCCAGCAGGACAATGACCCTAAGCATACTGCTAAAGCAACACTTGAGTGGTTTAAGGGGAAACATTTAAATATCTTGGAATCGCCTAGTCAAAGTCCAGACCTCAATCCAATTGAGAATCTGTGGTATGACTTAAATATTGCTGTACACCAGTGGATCCCATCCAACTAGAAGGAGCTGGAGCAGTTTTGCCTTGAAGAATGGGCAAAAATCCCAGTGGCTAGATGTGCCAAGCTTATAGAGACATACCCCAAGAGACTTGCAGCTGTAATTGCTGCAAAAGGTGGCTCTACAAAATATTGACTTTGGGGGGGGGGTGAATAGTTATGCACGCTGAAGTTTTCAGTTTTTTTGTCTTATTTCTTGTTTGTTTCACAAAAATGTGTGTTTTGCATCTTCAAAGTGGTAGGCATGTTGTGTAAATCAAATGATACAAACTCCCCAAAAATCCATTTTAATTCCAGGTTGAAAGGCAACAAAATAGGAAAAATGCCAAGGGAGGTGAATACTTTCGCAAGCCACTGTATTTCCCTTCCAAAAGGGTGGCTCAGGTTGTGATGGGTTCAGGTGTTGTTGTTTAGGAGACCTGAGCCAGGTTGTGATGGGTTCAGGTGTTGTTGTCTAGGAGACCTGAGCCAGGTTGTGATGGGTTCAGGTGTTGTTGTCTAGGAGACCTGAGCCAGGTTGTGATGGGTTCAGGTGTTGTCTAGGAGACCTGAGCTTTGTTCCAGACAACTCAAACATCTTCCTCTTGTCTTTATCCAGGATCAGTTATCAGGTCTGTCTCTTCTCTCCGTGTTTCATTGATCTGTCTGTTTCTGTTTTTCATTTTAATAATGCCATGCTGTTTCAACTAGAAGATAAGATATTATAAGTTAAATTATATAGTTTGAAATCCGCTTCTTAAGTTGTTGCTGTAAAATGAGGAGATTTGATGGAGCTGTGTGACTTTGTTTTGTAAAAACCTTGTGAAGAAAACAGATTTCTGAACAGTATTTTCTTAAACATGAATAAGATTATTTGCATTCCATGTAGAGTTTCCCAACATGTTAAGACAACAGAATCACATGGTGTATTAGTGGGCGAGTGTTTCAGATCATTCATTTAGCTCCCCAGATAATACATTCCCCCTCTGTATTCCTGTTTTTAACACAAATGTAGAAAGGTGGAACAAACCTTGGGTATAAATTGTTTTTAACACACATGTAGAAAGGTGCAACTAACCATTTGGTGTAAAGTGTTTTTTTTGTAATTTCATAACTAGTTTGTTTCATTTCACCGTTCTGAGTTCAGATCCGTCTGGAACATTCCACCACGTCAGCCCCGCTCTCACCCACACTGCTTTATTTTCTCTCTCTCTATGTGCCTGACAGACTATGCTGTCAAAGGTTTTCAATAAACACGTTACAAAAGCATATACTGTCTTTCCTTCAATATATTCAATTCAGACATGCTACATTTTTGAAAATATCTTCACTGTCTTAATGTGTAAACTCCAAAACGTATCAAACTAATCAAACACACACTTCCTACACTCCCTGAAAACAAATACGCTCCTCGATAAAGATCTGTTAAACAAATCGACATGCTTTGCTTTGCTTTGGTGTATGTGCGTTTCTTTGCTTTGGTGTATATAGAGGGATTGAGAGAGAGTGTACTGGAGTCTGCTGGAAGTAGAGGGGGTTATGTATTGAGCCTGCTAGCTGTGGGATAGAGGGGTCTGTCTGTATTGAGCCTGCTAGCTGTGGGATAGAGGGGTCTGTCTGTATTGAGCCTGCTAGCTGTGGGATAGAGGGGTCTGTCTGTATTGAGCCTGCTAGCTGTGGGATAGAGGGGTCTGTCTGTATTGAGCCTGCTAGCTGTGGGATAGAGGGGTCTGTCTGTATTGAGCCTGCTAGCTGTGGGGCAGAGGGGTCTGTCTGTATTGAGCCTGCTAGCTGTGGGATAGAGGGGTCTGTCTGTATTGAGCCTGCTAGCTGTGGGATAGAGGGGTCTGTCTGTATTGAGCCTGCTAGCTGTGGGATAGAGGGGTCTGTCTGTATTGAGCCTGTTAGCTGTGGGATAGAGGGGTCTGTCTGTATTGAGCCTGCTAGCTGTGGGATAGAGGGGTCTGTCTGTATTGAGCCTGCTAGCTGTGGGATAGAGGGGTCTGTCTGTATTGAGCCTGCTAGCTGTGGGATAGAGGGGTCTGTCTGTATTGAGCCTGCTAGCTGTGGGATAGAGGGGTCTGTCTGTATTGAGCCTGCTAGCTGTGGGATAGAGGGGTCTGTCTGTATTGAGCCTGCTAGCTGTGGGATAGAGGGGTCTGTCTGTATTGAGCCTGCTAGCTGTGGGATAGAGGGGTCTGTCTGTATTGAGCCTGCTAGCTGTGGGATAGAGGGGTCTGTCTGTATTGAGCCTGTTAGCTGTGGGATAGAGGGGTCTGTCTGTATTGAGCCTGCTAGCTGTGGGGCAGAGGGGTCTGTCTGTATTGAGCCTGCTAGCTGTGGGATAGAGGGGTCTGTCTGTATTGAGCCTGCTAGCTGTGGGATAGAGGGGTCTGTCTGTATTGAGCCTGCTAGCTGTGGGATAGAGGGGTCTGTCTGTATTGAGCCTGCTAGCTGTGGGATAGAGGGGTCTGTCTGTATTGAGCCTGTTAGCTGTGGGATAGAGGGGTCTGTCTGTATTGAGCCTGCTAGCTGTGGGGCAGAGAGGTCTGTCTGTATTGAGCCTGCTAGCTGTGGGATAGAGGGGTCTGTCTGTATTGAGCCTGCTAGCTGTGGGATAGAGGGGTCTGTCTGTATTGAGCCTGCTAGCTGTGGGATAGAGGGGTCTGTCTGTATTGAGCCTGCTAGCTGTGGGATAGAGGGGTCTGTCTGTATTGAGCCTGCTAGCTGTGGGATAGAGGGGTCTGTCTGTATTGAGCCTGCTAGCTGTGGGATAGAGGGGTCTGTCTGTATTGAGCCTGCTAGCTGTGGGATAGAGGGGTCTGTCTGTATTGAGCCTGCTAGCTGTGGGATAGAGGGGTCTGTCTGTATTGAGCCTGCTAGCTGTGGGATAGAGGGGTCTGTCTGTATTGAGCCTGCTAGCTGTGGGATAGAGGGGTCTGTCTGTATTGAGCCTGCTAGCTGTGGGATAGAGGGGTCTGTCTGTATTGAGCCTGCTAGCTGTGGGGCAGAGGGGTCTGTCTGTATTGAGCCTGCTAGCTGTGGGGCAGAGGGGTCTTCCCCACATTGAAGGAGAGGTTGATGTCCTGGCACCCCACTGCCAGGTCACTGACCTCCTCCCTATATGCTGTCTCATCGTCGTGGGTGATCAGGCCAACCTTCTTCGTGTCGGCAGCAAACTTAATGATGTTGTTGGAGTCGTGTGTGGCCACGCAGTCATAGGTGAACAGGGAGCACAGGACGATACTAAGTACAAACCCCTGAGGGGCCCCCGTGTTGAGGATCAGTGTGGCGGATGTGTTGTTGCCTACCCTCACCACCTGGGGGCGGCCCATCAGGAAGTCCAGGATCCAGTTGCAGAGGGAGGTGTTCAGTCCCAGGGTCCTGAGCTTAGTGATGAACTTGGAGGGCACTATGGTGTTGAACACTGAGCTATAGTCAATGAACAGCAATCTCACATAGGTGTTCCTCTTGTCCAGGTGGGAGAGGGCAGTGTGCAGTGTGATGGCGATTGCATCGTCTGTGGACCTATTGGGGCGGTATGCAAATTAGGTGGGTCTAGGGTGACAGGTAAGGTGGAGGTGATATGGTCCTGGACTAGTCTCTCAAAGCACTTCATGATGACAGAAGTGAGTGCTACGGGGCGATAGTCATTTAGATCAGTTACCTTTGGATTCTTGGGTACAGGAACAATGGTGGCCATCTTCAAGCATGTGGGGACGGCAGACTGGGATATGGAAAGATTGAATATGTCCGTAAACACACCAGCCAGCTGGTCTGCGCATGCGCTGAGTACGCGGCTAGGGATGCCGTCTGGGCCGGCAGCCTTGCGAGGGTTAACACGTTTAAATGTCTTACTCATGTCGGCCACGGAGAAGGAGAGCCCACAGTCCTTTGTAGCTGGCCGCGTCGGTGGCACTGTACTATTTAAATTTTTCAAATTTTAGTCATTTTAGCAGACGCTCTTATCCAGAGCGACTTACAGTTTTAGTGAGTGCATACATTTTTCATACTGGCCCCCCGTGGGAATCGAACCCACAACCCTGGCGTTGCAAGCGCCATGCTCTACCAACTGAGCTACAGGAGGCCTCAAACACAACAAGACAGCATTCTAGTAGATCTTTACTTGACATTCCTCATGAGCTTTACTGTAAACATCCTCAAAGCAGGTGAAGAAGGTGTTTAGCTTGTCCGGAAGCGAGACGTCGGTGTCCGCGACGTGGCTGGTTTTCCTTTTGTAGTCTGTGATTGTCTGTAAACCCTGCCACATACGTCTCGTGTCTGAGCCGTTGAATTGCGACTCCACTTTTTCTCGATATTGACGTTTTGCCTGTTTGATAGCCTTGCGGAGGGAACGACCACTCTGTTTGTATTCTGCCATATTCCCCGTCACCTTGCCGTGGTTAAATATGGTGGTTGGTGCTTTTAGTTTTTCGCGAATGCTGCCGTCTATCCACGGTTTCTGTTTAGGGTAGGTTTTAATAATCACAGTGGGTACGACATCTCCTATACACTTCCTTATAAACCCACTCACCGAATCAGCGTATACGTCTATATTATTGTCAGAGGCTACCTGGAACATATCCCAGTCAGCGTGATCAAAACAATCTTGAAGCGTGGATTCCGATTGGTCAGACCAGCGTTGAATAGTCCTAAGCACAGGTGCTTCCTGTTTGAGTTTCTGCCTATAGGAAGGGAGGAGCAAAATGGAGTCGTGGTCAGATTTGCCGAAAGGAGGGCGGGGGAGGGCCTTGTATGCATAGCGGAAATGAGAGTAACAATGGTCCAGTGTTTCCAGCGCGAGTGCTACAGTCAATATGCTGATAGAATTTAGGTAGCCTTTTTCTCAAATTTGCTTTGTTAAAATCCCCAGCTACAATAAATGCAGCCTCAGGATACATGGTTTTCAGTTTGCATAAAGTCCAGTGTTCTTTGAGGGCCGTCGTGGTATCGGCTTGAGGGGGAATATACACCGCCGTGACTATAACCAAAGAGAATTCTCTTGGGAGATAATACGGTCGGCATTTGATTGTGAGGTATTCTAGGTCGGGTGAACAAAAGGACTTGAGCTCCTGAATCAAATCAAATCAAATCAAATTTTATTGGTCACATGCGCCGAATACAACAGGTGCAGACATTGCAGTGAAATGCTTACTTACAGCCCTTAACCAACAGTGCATTTATTTTAAACAAAAAAAGTAAGAATAAAACAACAACAAAAAAAAGTGTTGAGAAAAAAAGAGCAGAAGTAAAATAAAGTGACAGTAGGGAGGCTATATATACAGTAAAATAAAGTGACAGTAGGGAGGCTATATATACAGGGGGGTACCGTTGCAGAGTCAATGTGCGGGGGCACCGGCTAGTTGAGGTAGTTGAGGTAATATGTACATGTGGGTAGAGTTAAAGTGACTATGCATAAATACTTAACAGAGTAGCAGCAGCGTAAAAAGGATGGGGTGGGGGGGCAGTGCAAATAGTCCGGGTAGCCATGATTAGCTGTTCAGGAGTCTTATGGCTTGGGGGTAGAAGCTGTTGAGAAGTCTTTTGGACCTAGACTTGGCACTCCGGAACCGCTTGCCGTGTGGCAGCAGAGAGAACAGTCTATGACTATGTTACCACAATGTTACCACAATTACTCCACGAGTCGTTAATCATGAAACACACACCTCCGCCCTTCTGCTTCCTGGAGAGATATTTATTCCCGTCTGCGCGATGAACTGAGAACCCAACTGGCTGGATCGACTCAGACAGTATATCCCGAGAGAGCCATGTTTCCGAGAAACAGTGGATGTTACAATCCCTGATGTCTCTCTGGAAAGCAACCCTCGCCCTAATCTCGTCCACTTTGTTGTCTAGGGACTGGACATTAGTGAGTAATATACTCTGAAGCGATGGGTGGTGTGCGCTCCTCCTGAGTCTGACTAGGAGACCGCTCCGGCTCCCTCTCCTCCGGCGGCGTTGTTTTGGGTCGGCATCTGGGTGGGTCGGCCCCTGGGTGGGTGGGTGGGCCCCTGGGTGGGTGGGCCCCTGGGTGGGGCGGCCCCTGGGTGGGTCGGCCCCTGGGTGAGTCGGCCCCTGGGTGGGTGGGCCCCTGGGTGGGTCGGCCCCTGGGTGGGTCGGCCCCTGAGTGGGTCGGCCCCTGGGTGGTGCGGCCCCTGGGTGGGTCGGCCCCTGGGTGGTGCGGACAAAGGATCTGCGTCGGGAAAGTTGTATTCCTGGTCGTAGTGCTGGTTAGTTGGTAGTGCTGGTAGTGTTGGTAGTGCTGGTAGTGTTGGTAGTGTTGGTAGTGTTGGTAGTGCTGGTAGTGCTGGTAGTGCTGGTAGTGTTGGTAGTGCTGGTAGTGCTGGTAGTGTTGGTAGTGCTGGTAGTGATGGTAGTGTTGGTAGTGCTGGTAGTGTTGGTAGTGTTGGTAGTGTTGGTAGTGTTGGTAGTGTTGGTAGTGTTGGTAGTGCTGGTAGTGTTGGTAGTGCTGGTAGTGCTGGTAGTAGTGCTGGTAGTGCTGGTAGTGTTGGTAGTGTTGGTAGTGCTGGTAGTGCTGGTAGTGCTGGTCGTGCTGGTAGTGCTGGTAGTAGTGCTGGTAGTGCTGGTAGTGCTGGTAGTGTTGGTAGTGCTGGTAGTGTTGGTAGTGCTGGTAGTGTTGGTAGTGCTGGTAGTGTTGGTAGTGCTGGTAGTGCTGGTAGTAGTGCTGGTAGTGCTGGTAGTGCTGGTAGTGTTGGTAGTGCTGGTAGTGTTGGTAGTGCTGGTAGTGTTGGTAGTGCTGGTAGTGTTGGTAGTGCTGGTAGTGCTGGTAGTGTTGGTACTGCTGGTAGTGCTGGTAGTGTTGGTAGTGTTGGTAGTGCTGGTAGTGCTGGTAGTGCTGGTAGTGTTGGTAGTGTTGGTAGAGCTGGTAGTGTTGGTAGTGCTGGTAGTGCTGGTAGTGCTGGTAGTGTTGGTAGTGCTGGTAGTGCTGGTAGTGTTGGTAGTGCTGGTAGTGCTGGTAGTGCTGGTAGTGTTGGTAGTGCTGGTAGTGTTGGTAGTGTTGGTAGTGCTGGTAGTGCTGGTCGTGCTGGTAGTGCTGGTAGTGCTGGTAGTGTTGGTAGTGTTGGTAGTGTTGGTAGTGCTGGTAGTGCTGGTAGTGTTGGTAGTGCTGATAGTGTTGGTAGTGCTGGTAGTGCTGGTAGTGTTGATAGTGCTGGTAGTGCTGGTAGTGCTGGTAGTGTTGGTAGTGTTGGTAGTGCTGGTAGTGTTGGTAGTGCTGGTCGTAGTGCTGGTAGTGTTGGTAGTGTTGGTAGTGCTGGTAGTGTTGGTAGTGTTGGTAGTGTTGGTAGTGCTGGTAGTGTTGGTAGTGCTGGTAGTGCTGGTAGTGTTGGTAGTGCTGGTCGTAGTGCTGGTAGTGCTGGTAGTGCTGGTAGTGCTGGTAGTGTTGGTAGTGTTGGTAGTGATGGTAGTGTTGGTAGTGCTGGTAGTGTTGGTAGTGCTGGTAGTGCTGGTAGTGTTGGTAGTGCTGGTAGTGTTGGTAGTGTTGGTAGTGTTGGTAGTGCTGGTAGTGTTGGTAGTGCTGGTAGTGCTGGTAGTGTTGGTAGTGCTGGTCGTAGTGCTGGTAGTGCTGGTAGTGCTGGTAGTGCTGGTAGTGCTGGTAGTGTTGGTAGTGCTGGTCGTAGTGCTGGTAGTGCTGGTCGTAGTGCTGGTAGTGCTGGTAGTGCTGGTAGTGCTGGTTAGTTGGTAGTGCTGGTAGTGCTGGTAGTGTTGGTAGTGCTGGTCGTAGTGCTGGTAGTGTTGGTAGTGTTGGTAGTGCTGGTAGTGTTGGTAGTGCTGGTAGTGCTGGTAGTGTTGGTAGTGTTGGTAGTGTTGGTAGTGCTGGTAGTAGTGCTGGTAGTGTTGGTAGTGCTGGTAGTGTTGGTAGTGTTGGTAGTGTTGGTAGTGCTGGTAGTGCTGGTAGTGTTGGTAGTGTTGGTAGTGCTGGTAGTGCTGGTAGTGTTGGTAGTGCTGGTAGTGTTGGTAGTGCTGGTAGTGTTGGTAGTGTTGGTAGTGTTGGTAGTGTTGGTAGTGCTGGTAGTGCTGGTAGTGCTGGTAGTGTTGGTAGTGCTGGTAGTGCTGGTAGTGTTGGTAGTGCTGGTAGTGCTGGTAGTGCTGGTAGTGTTGGTAGTGCTGGTAGTGCTGGTAGTGCTGGTAGTGTTGGTAGTGCTGGTAGTGTTGGTAGTGCTGGTAGTGTTGGTAGTGCTGGTAGTGCTGGTAGTGCTGGTAGTGTTGGTAGTGCTGGTAGTGCTGGTAGTGTTGGTAGTGTTGGTAGTGCTGGTAGTGCTGGTAGTGTTGTTAGTGCTGGTAGTGCTGGTAGTGTTGGTAGTGTTGGTAGTGCTGGTAGTGTTGGTAGTGTTGGTAGTGCTGGTAGTGTTGGTAGTGCTGGTAGTGCTGGTAGTGTTGGTAGTGCTGGTAGTGTTGGTAGTGTTGGTAGTGTTGGTAGTGCTGGTAGTGCTGGTATTGTTGGTAGTGTTGGTAGTGCTGGTAGTGCTGGTAGTGTTGGTAGTGTTGGTAGTGCTGGTAGTGTTGGTAGTGTTGGTAGTGCTGGTGGTGCTGGTAGTGTTGGTAGTGTTGGTAGTGCTGGTCATAGTGCTGGTAGTGCTGGTAGTGCTGGTAGTGCTGGTAGTGCTGGTAGTGTTGGTAGTGTTGGTAGTGCTGGTCGTAGTGCTGGTAGTGCTGGTAGTGCTGGTAGTGCTGGTAGTGCTGGTAGTGTTGGTAGTGTTGGTAGTGCTGGTCGTAGTGCTGGTAGTGCTGGTAGTGCTGGTTAGTTGGTAGTACTGGTAGTGTTGGTAGTGTTGGTAGTGTTGGTAGTGCTGGTAGTGTTGGTAGTGTTGGTAGTGTTGGTAGTGTTGGTAGTGCTGGTAGTGCTGGTAGTGTTGGTAGTGCTGGTAGTGTTGGTAGTGTTGGTAGTGTTGGTAGTGCTGGTAGTGTTGGTAGTAGTGCTGGTAGTGCTGGTAGTGCTGGTAGTGCTGGTTAGTTGGTAGTGCTGGTAGTGCTGGTAGTGTTGGTAGTGCTGGTCGTAGTGCTGGTAGTGCTGGTAGTGCTGGTAGTGCTGGTAGTGCTGGTAGTAGTGCTGGTTAGTTGGTAGTGTTGGTAGTGTTGGTAGTGTTGGTAGTAGTGCTGGTAGTGCTGGTAGTGCTGGTAGTAGTGCTGGTAGTGCTGGTAGTGTTGGTAGTGTTGGTAGTGCTGGTAGTGTTGGTAGTGTTGGTAGTGTTGGTAGTGTTGGTAGTGCTGGTAGTGCTGGTAGTGTTGGTAGTGCTGGTAGTGTTGGTAGTGCTGGTAGTGTTGGTAGTGTTGGTAGTGCTGGTAGTGTTGGTAGTGTTGGTAGTGTTGGTAGTGTTGGTAGTGTTGGTAGTGCTGGTAGTAGTGTTGGTAGTGTTGGTAGTGCTGGTAGTGTTGGTAGTGCTGGTAGTGTTGGTAGTGTTGGTAGTGTTGGTAGTGTTGGTAGTGTTGGTAGTGCTGGTAGTGTTGGTAGTGTTGGTAGTACTGGTAGTGTTGGTAGTGTTGGTAGTGTTGGTAGTGCTGGTAGTGTTGGTAGTGTTGGTAGTGTTGGTAGTGTTGGTAGTGTTGGTAGTGCTGGTAGTGTTGGTAGTGTTGGTAGTGCTGGTAGTGTTGGTAGTGTTGGTAGTGCTGGTAGTGTTGGTAGTGTTGGTAGTGCTGGTAGTGTTGGTAGTGCTGGTAGTGCTGGTAGTGCTGGTAGTGCTGGTAGTAGTGCTGGTAGTGCTGGTAGTGCTGGTAGTGCTGGTAGTGCTGGTAGTGTTGGTAGTGTTGGTAGTGTTGGTAGTGTTGGTAGTGCTGGTAGTGTTGGTAGTGTTGGTAGTGCTGGTAGTGTTGGTAGTGTTGGTAGTGCTGGTAGTGTTGGTAGTGTTGGTAGTGCTGGTAGTGTTGGTAGTGCTGGTAGTGCTGGTAGTGCTGGTAGTGCTGGTCGTAGTGCTGGTAGTGCTGGTAGTGTTGGTAGTGCTGGTAGTGCTGGTAGTGTTGGTAGTGCTGGTAGTGCTGGTAGTGCTGGTAGTGCTGGTAGTGCTGGTAGTGCTGGTAGTAGTGCTGGTTAGTTGGTAGTGTTGGTAGTGCTGGTAGTGCTGGTAGTGCTGGTAGTGTTGGTAGTGTTGGTAGTGCTGGTAGTGTTGGTAGTAGTGCTGGTAGTGTTGGTAGTGCTGTTAGTGTTGGTAGTGCTGGTAGTGCTGGTAGTAGTGCTGGTAGTGCTGGTAGTGTAGGTAGTGTTGGTAGTGCTGGTAGTGCTGGTAGTGCTGGTAGTGTTGGTAGTGTTGGTAGTGTTGGTAGTGCTGGTAGTGTTGGTAGTGTTGGTAGTGCTGGTAGTGCTGGTAGTGCTGGTAGTGTTGGTAGTGCTGGTAGTGTTGGTAGTGTTGGTAGTGTTGGTAGTGTTGGTAGTGCTGGTAGTGTTGGTAGTGTTGGTAGTGCTGGTAGTGCTGGTAGTGCTGGTAGTGTTGGTAGTGCTGGTAGTGCTGGTAGTGTTGGTAGTGTTGGTAGTGTTGGTAGTGTTGGTAGTGTTGGTAGTGCTGGTAGTGTTGGTAGTGCTGGTAGTGCTGGTAGTGTTGGTAGTGCTGGTAGTGCTGGTAGTGTTGGTAGTGCTGGTAGTGCTGGTAGTGCTGGTAGTGTTGGTAGTGTTGGTAGTGCTGGTAGTGTTGGTAGTGTTGGTATTGCTGGTAGTGCTGGTAGTGCTGGTCGTGCTGGTAGTGCTGGTAGTGCTGGTAGTGCTGGTAGTGCTGGTAGTGTTGGTAGTGCTGGTAGTGCTGGTAGTGCTGGTAGTGTTGGTAGTGCTGGTAGTAGTGCTGGTAGTGCTGGTAGTGCTGGTAGTGTTGGTAGTGTTGGTAGTGTTGGTAGTGCTGGTAGTGTTGGTAGTGTTGGTAGTGTTGGTAGTGCTGGTTAGTTGGTAGTGCTGGTAGTGTTGGTAGTGTTGGTAGTGTTGGTAGTGCTGGTAGTGCTGGTAGTGTTGGTAGTGCTGGTAGTGCTGGTAGTGCTGGTAGTGCTGGTAGTGCTGGTAGTTCTGGTAGTGCTGGTAGTGTTGGTTGTGCTGGTAGTGTTGGTAGTGCTGGTAGTGTTGGTAGTGCTGGTAGTGTTGGTAGTGTTGGTAGTGCTGGTAGTGTTGGTAGTGCTGGTAGTGCTGGTAGTGTTGGTAGTGTTGGTAGTAGTGCTGGTAGTGTTGGTAGTGTTGGTAGTGCTGGTAGTAGTGCTGGTAGTGTTGGTAGTGTTGGTAGTGCTGGTCGTGCTGGTAGTGTTGGTAGTGTTGGTAGTGCTGGTCGTAGTGCTGGTTAGTTGACGCCACTCTGATATCCAATAGTTCTTCCCGGCTGTATGTAATTACACTTCAGATTTTCTGGGCTAACAATGTAAGAAATAATACATAAAAAAACAAAATACTGCAAAGTTTCCTAAAGACTAGAATCTTGGATTAACAGGGATAATATTCCTGATGCAGGGATAGTTATTTGGATTAACATGGAGAATATTCCTGGTGCAGCTTTAGTTTGATAGTTGGATTAACATCGAGAATTTTCCCGTTGCTGGGTTAGTTGGATTAAGATTGAGAATATTCCTGGTGCCTTGATTGTTAGATAGTTGGATTAACATGGGGAATATTCCTGGTGCCAGGATAGTTGGATTAACATGGAGAATATTCCTGGTGCCGGGATGGATAGATAGTTGGAATAACATAGAGAATATTCCTTGTGCCAAAATCGTTAGATAGCTGGATTAACATTGAGAATATTCCTGGTGCTGGGCTAGTTAGATAGCTGGATTAACATGGAGAATATTCCTGGTGCCAGGATAGCCGGATTAACGTTGAGAATATTCCTTGTACTGGGATAGTTAGATAGTTGGATTATTATTTAGAATATTCCTGGTGCCGGGATAGTTACATAGTTGGATTAACATTGAGATTATTCCAGGTGCAGGGATTGTTAGATAGCTGGATCAACATGGAGAATATTCCTGGTGCCGGGATAGTTACCTGAATTAAAATATAAAAATATCCTGGTGCAGGTAAAGTTGGATAGTTGGATTAACATTGAGAATATTCATGTTGCTGAGATAGTTATATAGTTGGATCAACATTAAGAATATTCCCGTTGCCGTGGCAGTGCGGTCGTGTTTTCTGTAGTGTCCTCATGTAAATAGCCTGTTTTTTGTTTTTTTCGTATATATTTCTCAATCTAACTTTCCATCCTTTAACTAAATATACTTTCCTGCAACCCGCCTCACCCAATGTGGAACGGATTCTATTATTTCTTTATACCTTCTTATCAAGAACATCCGGCTGAAACTAGCCAGCTAGCCAGCTAACTAGCTATTAGCCACCGTTAGCGGTCTTCACCACTGTCTGTGGCCTGCACTACCTACCAGCCAGCTCTAGCCTGGACAATTATCGGTCAGTCTGCACATCGCGCTATCGAGCCAGAACATATCGGATTTTCTGCCGGAATCACGGAATCACTGGACCTTAACACCGGATCATCGCAACTAGCTAGCTGCAACTGAATGGCTGTTGTTGTTGTTGGCTAATCACCGCTGTCCAGAAGCAAGCCCCAGTTAGCCTTGAGCTAGCCTCGAGCCAGGCCCATCTCCCGGCTATCTACCTCTCTGTCAACCGGACGGGACCTCCTAGTGTTGACACGGAGCCCCGCCGATCCATTATGACTGGTCTGCCGAGGTAATCATCTGATGTGGTTTAACAGGCTTCCCGTTGCGACGACCACGAAGATCCATCTGCTAGCCCCGGCCCGCTAGCACACGCAATCAACAGCCGTGCCTCCTGCTTGCCTGTGCTGTAGCAGCCACTGAACTGCTCCCGGACTCACCTATTGCTGTTCACTGGACCTTATGATCACTCAGCTACACAGGTGATGCCTGCTGGACTGTTCCTTTATACGGTACCCCATCCTGTTTATCTGTTTAGCCTCAGCTCAAACTTTCGTCGCCATTACCAGCTGTTGTCTTAGCTCTCTCGAATAACACCTGTGATTGCTTTATGCCTCTCTCCCATGTCAATATGCCTTGCCTATTGCTGTTTTGGTTAGTTCTTACTGTACTTTTTCACTGTAGAGCCCCCAGTCCCGCTCAACCTGTCTCAGATAGCTCCTTTGTCCCACCCCCCACACACGCGGAGACCGGCTCAATCGGTGCCTCCAGTGATGCTATCTCTTTCATCGTTACCCAACGCTTAGGTTTACCTCCACTGTACTCATATCCTTCCATATCCTTGTCTGTACATAATGCCCTGAATCTATTCTACAACGCCCGGAAATCTGCCCCTTTTATTCTCTGTACCCAACGCACTAGAAGACCAGTTCTTAAAGCCTTTAGCCGTATCCTTATTCTATTCCTCCTCTGTTCCTCTGGTGATGTAGAGGTTAACCCAGGCCCTGTAGCCCCCAGTATCACTCCTACCCCCCAGGCGCTATCAATTGTTGACTTCTGTAACCGCAAAAGCCTTGGTTTCTTGCATGTTAACATCAGAAGCCTCCTCCCTAAGTTTGAGTTATTCACTGCGTTAACACACTCTGCCAACCATGATGTTATAGCAGTGTCTGAATCCTGGCTTAGGAAGGCCACCAAAGATTCAGAAATGTCCATTCCCAACTACAACATTTTCCGTCTAGATAGAACTGCCAAAGGGGGCGGAGTTGCAATCTACTGTAGAGATAGCCTGCAGAGCTCTATCATACTATCCAGGTCTGTGCCCAAACAGTTTGAGCTTCTACTTCTAAAAATCCACCTTTCCAGAAATAAGTCTCTCACTGTTGCCGCTTGCTACAGACCCCCCTCAGCCCTGGACACCATTTGTGAATTGATTGCCCCCATCTATCCTCAGAGTTCGTATTGCTTGGTGACCTAAACTGGGATATGCTTAATACCTCGGCCATCCTACAATCTAAACTAGATCCCCTCAATCTCACACAAATTACCAAGGAACCTACCAGGTACAACCCTAAATCCGTTAACATGGGCACCCTCATAGATATCATCCTGACTAATTTACCCTCTAAATACACCTCTGCTGTCTTCAACCAGGATCTCAGCGATCACTGCCTCATTGCCTGTGTCCGTAATGGGTCCGCTGTCAAACGACCACCCCTCATCACTGTCAAACGCTCCCTAAAACACTTCAGCGAGCAGGCCTTTCTAATTGACCTGGCCCGGGTATCCTGGATGGATATTGACCTCATTCCGTCAGTAGAGGATGCCTGGTTGTTCTTTAAAAGTGCTTTCCTCTCCATCTTAAATAAGCATGCCCCATTCAAAAAATTCAGAACTAAGAACAGATATAGCCCCTGGTTCACCCGAGACTTGACTGCCCTTGACCAGCACAAAAACATCCTGTGGCGTACTGCATTAGCATCGAACAGCCCCCGCGATATGCAACTTTTCAGTGAAGTCAGGAACCAATATACACAATCAGTTAGGAAAGCGAAGGCTAGCTTTTTCAAACAGACATTTGCATCCTGTATCACTAACTCCAAACCGTTTTGGGACACTGTAAATCCATGGAGAATAAGAGCACCTCCTCCCAGCTTCCCACTGCACTGAGGCTAGGAAACACTGTCATAATCGAGAATTTCAACAAGCATTTTGCTACATTTTACATTTACGCCATTTAGCAGACGCTCTTATCTAGAGCGACTTACAAATTGGTGCATTCACCTTATAGCCAGTGGGATAACCACTTTACAATATGTTTATTTTTTTATTTTTTTAAATTATTTTTTTGGGGTGGGGTAAGGGGGGGGGGTAGAAGGATTAATTTATCCTATCCCAGGTATTCCTTAAAGAGGTGGGGTTTCAAGTGTCTCCGGAAGGTGGTGAGTGACTCCGCTGTCCTGGCGTCGTGAGGGAGCTTGTTCCACCATTGGGGTGCCAGAGCAGCGAACAGTTTTGACTGGGCTGAGCGGGAACTGCTACGGCTGGCCATGCTTTCCACCTGGCTACCCCTACCCCGGCCACCAGCCACTCCCTCTTAAAGGGAGTGCTCCTAATCTCAGCTTGTTACCTGTATAAAAGACACCTGTCCACAGAAGCAATCAATCAATCAGATTCCAAATTCTCCACCATGGCCAAGACCAAAGAGCTCTCCAAGGATGTCAGGGACAAGATTGTAGACCTACACAAGGCTGGATTGGGCTACAAGACCATCGCAAGCAGCTGGGTGAGAAGATGACAGTTGGTACGATTATTCGCAAATGGAAGAAACACAAAAGAACTGTCAATCTCCCTCGGCCTGGGGCTCCATGCAAGATCTCACCTCGTGGAGTTGCAATGATCATGAGAACGGTGAGGAATCAGCCCAGAACTACATGGGAGGATCTTGTCAATGATCTCAAGGCAGCTGGGACCATAGTCACCAAGAAAACAATTGGTAACACACTACGCCGTGAAGGACTGAAATCCTGCAGCGCCCGCAAGGTCCCCCTGCTCAAGAAAGCACATATACATGCCCGTCTGAAGTTTGCCAATGAACATCTGAATGATTCAGAGGAGAACTGGGTGAAAGTGTTGTGATCAGATGAGACCAAAATCGAGCTCTTTGGCATCAGCTCAACTCGCCGTGTTTGGAGGAGGAGGAATGCTCCCTTTAAGAGTGTTCTCCTAATCTCAGCTCATTACCTGTATAAAAGACACCTGGGAGCCAGAAACCTTTATGATTGAGAGGGGGTCAAATACTTATTTCCCTCATTAAAATGCAAATCAATTTATAACATTTTTGACATGCGTATTTCTGGATTTTGTTTTTGTTATTCTGTCTCTCACTGTTCAAATAAACCTACCATTAAAATTATAGACTGATCAATTCTTTGTCACTGTGCAAACGTACAAAATCAGCAGGGGATCAAATACTTTTTTCCCCTCACTGTAGTTGGATTAACATTGACAATATTCCTGTTGCTAGGATAGTTGGATAGATGGCTTAACATGGAGAATATTCCTGGTGGTGGGATAGTTAGATAGCTGGAAAAACATGGAGAATATTCCTGGTGCCAGGATAGTTAGATAGCTGGATTAACATGGAGAATATTCCAGGTGCAGGGACATTTGCTTGAATTAAAATTGATAATATTCCAGGTGCAGTTAAGGTTAGATAGTTGGATTAACATTGAGAATATTGCTGTGGCTGGGATGGTTATATAGTTGGATCAACATTAAGAATATTCCAGTTCCCGGGATAGTTGGATTAACATTGAGAATATTCCTGGTGTCGGGATAGTTACATAGCTGGAATAAAATCGAGACTATTCCTGGTGCTGTGATAGTTAGCTGAATTAAAATAGATAATATTCCTGGTGCAAGTAAAATTGTATAGTTGGATCAACATTAAGAATATTCACGTTACCGGGATTGTTGGATAAACATTGAGAATATTCCTGGTGCAGGGAGTGTTAGCTGGATTAACATGGGGAAGGTTTTTGGTGCCGGGATAGTTAGATGGCTGAATTAAAATGGACAATTTTCCATGTTCCCAGTATAGTTAGGTAGTTGGATTAACATGGACAACATTCCTGGTGCCGGGATAGTTATATAGCTGGATTAACATTCAGAATATTCCTAAACCAGGATAGTGAGATAGTTGAAATTACATGGAGAATATTTCTGGTGCAAGGACAGTTAAATAGCTGGATAAACATGGAGAATATTCCTGGTGGTGGGATAGTTAGTTAGCTGGAGTAACAACGAAAATATTGCTGTTGCTGGGATAGTTGGATTAACATTGAGAATATTCCTGTTTCCTGGATAGTTGAGTAGTTTGATTAATATTGAGAATTTTCCTGGTCCCTGGATTGTTAGATACAGTGAGGGAAAAAAGTATTTGATCCCCTGCTGATTTTGTACGTTTGCCCACTGACAAAGAAATGATCAGTCTATAATTTTAATGGTGGGTTTATTTGAACAGTGAGAGACAGAATAACAACAGCAAAATCCAGAAAACGCATGTCAAAAATGTTATAAATTGATTTGCATTTTAATGAAGGAAATAAGTATTTGACCCCTCTGCAAAACATGACTTAGTACTTGGTGGCAAAACCCTTGTTGGCAATCACAGAGGTCAGACATTTCTTGAGGTTGGCCACCAGGTTTGCACACATCTCAGGAGGGATATTGTCCCACTCCTCTTTGCAGATCTTCTCCAAGTCATTAAGGTTTCGAGGCTGACGTTTGGCAACTTGAACCTTCAGCTCCCTCCACAGATTTTCAATGGGATTAAGGTCTGGAGACTGGCTAGGCCACTCCAGGACCTTAATGTGCTTCTTCTTGAGCCACTCCTTTGTTGCCTTGGCCGTGTGTTTTGGGTCATTGTCATGCTGGAATACCCATCCATGACCCATTTTCAAATACCTGGCTGAGGGAAGGAGGTTCTCACCCAAGATTTGACGGTACATGGCCCCGTCCATCGTCCCTTTGATGCGGTGAAGTTGTCCTGTCCCCTTAGTAGAAAAACACCCCCAAAGCATAATGTTTCCACCTCCATGTTTGACGGTGGGGATGGTGTTCTTGGGGTCATAGGCAGCATTCCTCCTCCTCCAAACACGGCGAGTTGAGTTGATGCCAAAGAGCTCCATTTTGGTCTCATCTGACCACAACACTTTCACCCAGTTCTCCTCTGAATCATTCAGATGTTCATTGGCAAACTTCAGACGGGCATGTATATGTGCTTTCTTGAGCAGGGGGACCTTGCGGGCGCTGCAGGATTTCAGTCCTTCACGGCGTAGTGTGTTACCAATTGTTTTCTTGGTGACTATGGTCCCAGCTGCCTTGAGATCATTGACAAGATCCTCCCATGTAGTTCTGGGCTGATTCCTCACCGTTCTCATGATCATTGCAACTCCACGAGGTGAAATTTTGCATGGAGCCCCAGGCCGAGGGAGATTGACAGTTCTTTTGTGTTTCTTCCATTTGCGAATAATCGCACCAACTGTTGTCACCTTCTCACCAAGCTGCTTGGCGATGGTCTTATAGCCCATTCCAGCCTTGTGTAGGTCTACAATCTTGTCCCTGACATCCTTGGAGAGCTCTTTGGTCTTGGCCATGGTGGAGAGTTTGGAATCTGATTGATTGATTGCTTCTGTGGACAGGTGTCTTTTATACAGGTAACAAACTGAGATTAGGAGCACTCCCTTTAAGAGTGTGTTCCTAATCTCAGCTCGTTACCTGTATAAAAGACACCTGGGAGCCAGAAATCTTTCTGATTGAGAGGGAGTCAAATACTTATTTCCCTCATTAAAATGCAAATCAACTGATAACATTTTGACAAGCGTTTTTCTGGATTTTTTTGTTGTTATTCTGTCTCTCACTGTTCAAATAAACCTACCATTAAAATTATAGACTGATCATTTCTTTGTCAGTGGGCAAACGTACAAAATCAAATACTTTTTTCCCTCACTGTAGTTGGATTAACATAGAGAATATTCCTTGTGCTCGGATAGTTATATAGCTGGATTAACATTGAGAATATTCCTGGTGTCTGGATAGTTATATAGTTGGATAAACATGGAGAATATTCCTGGTGGCGGGATAGTTAGTTAGCTGGAGTAACATGGAAAATATTCCTGGAGCTGTGATAGTTAAATAGTTGGATCAACATTAAGAATATTCCCGTTGCCAGGATAGTTGGATTAACATTGAGAATATTCCTGGTACCAGGATAGTTAGATAGCTGGATTAACATGGAGAATATTCCTGTTGCTGGGATGGTTATATAGTTGGATTAACATTGAGAATATTCCTGGTATAGGGATAGTTAGCTGGATTAACATGGGGAAGATTCTTGGTGTCGGGATAGTTCGATTGCTGGATTACAATTGAGAATATTCCCGTTGCCGGGATAGTTGGATTAACATTGAGAATATTCCTGGTCCCTGGATTGTTGGATAGTTGGATTAACATGAAGAATATTCCTGTTGCCAGGATAGCTAAATAGTTTGATTAACAGGGAGAATATTCCTGGTACTGGGATATTTAGAAAGCTGGATAAAGATGGAGAATATTCCTGTTTCCGGGATAGTTATTTAGCTGGAATAACATGGAGAATATTCCTGGTGCTGGGATAGTTATATAGTTGGATTAACATTGAGAATGTTCATGGTCTGGATTGTTAGATAGTTGGATTAACATGGGTAATATTCCTGGTGCTGGGATAGCTGAATAAAAATCTATAATATTCCTGGTGCCTGGATAGTTAGATAGCTGGATTATCATGGAGAATATTCCAACTGCCGGGATTGTTAGATAGCTGGATTATCATGGAGAATATTCCTGCTTCAGGGATAGATAGAAAACTTGATTAACATGGAGAATATTCCTGGTGCAGGGATAGTGAGCTGGATTAACATAGAGAATATTCATGTTAACGGAATAATTATATAGTTGGATTAACATTGAGAATATTACCGTTGCCGGGATAGTTGGATTAATATTGAGAATATTCCTGGTGCCGGGATTGTTAGATATTTGGATTAACATTGAGAATATTGCTGATACTGGGATAGTTAGATAGCTGGATTAACATGTATAATGTTCCTGGTGCCAGGATAGTTAGATAGTTAGATTAATATGGGGAATATTCCTTGCGCCGGGATAATTAGATAAATGGATGAACATTGAGAATAATCCTTGTGCCAGGACAGTTAGGTAGTTGGATGAACATGGAGAATATTCCTTGTGCCAGGATAATTACAGTGAGGGAAAAAAGTATTTGATTCCCTGCTGATTTTGTAGGTTTGCCCACTGACAAAGAAATGATCAGTCTATAATTTTAATGGTAGGTTTATTTGAACAGTGAGAGACAGAATAACAACAAAATAATCCAGAAAAACGCATGTCAAAAATGTTATAAATTGATTTGCATTTTAATGAGGGAAATAAGTATTTGACCCCCTCTCAATCAGAAAGATTTCTGGCTCCCAGGTGTCTTTTAGGAACACACTCTTAAAGGGAGTGCTCCTAATCACAGCTTGTTACCTGTATAAAAGACACCTGTCCACAGAAGCAATCAATCAATCAGATTCCAGACTCTCCACCATGGCCAAGACCAAAGAGCTCTCCAAGGATGTCAGGGACAAGATTGTAGACCTACACAAGGCTGGAATGGGCTACAAGACCATCGCCAAGCAGCTTGGTGAGAAGGTGACAACAGTTGGTGCGATTATTCGCAAATGGAAGAAACACAAAAGAACTGTCAATCTCCCTCGGCCTGGGGCTCCATGCAAGATCTCACCTCGTGGAGTTGCAATGATCATGAGAACGGTGAGGAATCAGCCCAGAACTACACGGGAGGATCTTGTCAATGATCTCAAGGCAGCTGGGACCATAGTCACCAAGAAAACAATTGGTAACACACTACGCCGTGAAGAACTGAAATCCTGCAGCGCCCGCAAGGTCCCCCTGCTCAAGAAAGCACATATACATGCCCGTCTGAAGTTTGCCAATGAACATCTGAATGATTCAGAGGAGAACTGGGTGAAAGTGTTGTGGTCAGATGAGACCAAAATGGAGCTCTTTAGCATCAACTCAACTCGCCATGTTTGGAGGAGGAGGAATGCTACCTATGACCCCAAGAACACCATCCCCACCGTCAAACATGGAGGTGTAAACATCATGCTTTGGGGGTGTTTTTCTGCTAAGGGGACAGGACAACTTCACCGCATCAAAGGGATGATGGACGGGGCCATGTACCGTCAAATCTTGGGTGAGAACCTCCTTCCCTCAGCCAGGGCATTGAAATGGGTTGTGGATGGGTATTCCAGCATGACAATGACCTAAAACACACGGCCAAGGCAACAAAGGAGTGGCTCAAGAAGAAGCACATTAAGGTCCTGGAGTGGCCTAGCCAGTCTCCAGACCTTAATCCTATAGAAAATCTGTGGAGGGAGCTGAAGGTTCGAGTTGCCAAACGTCAGCCTCGAAACCTTAATGACTTGGAGAAGATCTGCAAAGAGGAGTGGGACAAAATCCCTCCTGAGATGTGTGCAAACCTGGTGGCCAACTACAAGAAACGTCTGACCTCTGTGATTGCCAACAAGGGTTTTGCCACCAAGTACTAAGTCATGTTTTGCAGAGGGGTCAAATACTTATTTCCCTCATTAAAAGCAAATCAATTGATAACATTTTTGACATGCGTTTTTCTGGATTTTTTTGTTGTTATTCTGTCTCTCACTGTTCAAATAAACTTACCATTAAAATTATAGACTGATCATTTCTTTGTCAGTGGGCAAACGTACAAAATCAGCAGGGGATCAAATACTTATTTCCCTCACTGTAGACAGTTGGATTAACATGGAGTGTTTTTTCCTGGTGCAGGGATAGTTAAATAGTGGGATTAACATTAACAATATTCCTGGTGCCGGGATAGTTAGATAGTTGGATGAACATGGAGAATATTCCTTGTGCCAGGATTGTTAGTAAGCTATATTAACATGGAGAATATTCCTGGTGCAGGGAGTCTGTTGTGTCTGGATATATAATAATGTATAGTATCTGTTATGAAATTATATATAATAATGTACAGCATCTGTCTGGATGTATAATAATGTACAGTATCTGCTCCTTTTCTCTGCCAAAGCAGCAAAACAAAATCTGAAACACAACCACTTCCTGTCAACATATCACCAGAGAGCCAGAACAGCAGACACTGTTGTGTTAGTCAAAGGGCCACGTCAGGAGGACGGCCGTCTCTGGCTGCTCCCATCCCTCTCCACGACAACCGTTGACGAGCCAGATCTTTTCCATTCAAACCCACTTCCTGGAAGGACAGACGGCCAGCAGAGGAGGAGGAGACTGTATTTGTATCTCTTCTTACCCATACTCCTCTGCTCCCTTTATCAGCTGTTATGGATGTTTGACCAGATGACCTCCAAGATGTTACTGTGGCTATTGTCCCCCATTCATGACTTTACCTTCAGGTTGTAGTATTTTCCAAAAAGCTATCTCTGGTAAAGGTCTGGTCCATATCTTCCACACTGTTTACACTCAGATTGCTTTTGTATAATTGAATGGCTGATTTTCTCTGGCTATTACAGTTTTTTCCAATTGCTAACACACTAAAATGACATGCACAGCACAACTATTTAAACTGACACACAGAGAGCAAAACCTCTTCTCAAGTCTCCAAAAGTCTAAACACATTTTCTGCTTTATACACATTTTGCAATTCAAAGTGGCACTTTTTAAATGCACTGCACACGGTTCTCTGCATAAGACACAACAATCTGACATAAAGTCACATGTTTGCCATTTCAAAACACTGCCATTCAAAATGACACTACATGAGCTAATTGGCCAAAACATGTACCACCTGACCAAACACCTCAATGGTTAATTGTTACCACTTCAATCAGGAAGTAAGCACTATGAAAAGACCACAGGTGAGCACCTTTTGTTTTACAACAACAATGGAAGACGTTGCAGAGAGAGGAAGAGGAAGACGAAGAGGAAGAGGAAGAGGAAGAGGAAGAGGAAGAGGGAGGGTTGAGAATGAGAGGGGGAGGAAGAGTGAGAGGTAAGGGTAGAGCTGGTAGAGGAGTTCATGGCCAAAGAAGACAACAACTTTCAAATGAAATCAGAGCAACCTTAGTTGACAACCTTATGTCATCAACCATGGGCTGACAATGCGAGAGGCTGGACAGAGAGTGCAGCCCAACTTGAGCCGTTTTACTGTCGCCTGTGTCATCCGGACATTTAGACTGGAGTCCAGGTATGTAACCAACATTTCTTTCGCACTATGTAGTACACCCCATGTCATAGTGTATCAGTTGGCTGACACCTGTTTACTTCATGAATGGCTGATGTCATACACTAACTGCACAAGTTTCCTGTACAATTTCCTCTACTGTGGGGGAAATATCTTTATGCTGCATTGTCCAAGCCCTATATTTTAGTTTTTTAGTTTTTCTAAAGGACTGAGAGACGCAACCATGGTGGAGGAAGGGGCCAAATGGTGGAGGAAGGGGCCAAATGGTGGAGGAAGGGGCCAAATGGTGGAGGAAGGGGCCAAATGGTGGAGGAAGGGGCCAAATGGTGGAGGAAGGGGCCAAATGTTCACCGGGGTACAGGAAGCTGCCATTGTAAACTTGGTTTTGGAAAATAATGAAATCAGATGACGAGAAATTCAAAGCCACATCATCCAAGACAACACCATATTCAACAACATTCAACGAGTCAGTCTGTCCACATTGGCTCGCATTCTCAAGCGAAACCAAATCAGAATGAAACAACTTTATAAGGTGCCGTTTGAGAGAAACTCTCAAAGAAACAAAGAGGTCAGACGAGCGTATGTGGATGTAAGTACAATATTGACCGCAGTACACTACACGCAACATTGTTTCCCAGTGTACTGGATAACACCATATTGACTGCTTTTGTTCTTTGTTTTCAGGGAGTACTGGAAATGGATGCTCATGCAATCCCACATGAGTTCATCTTTATAGATGAGGCTGGGTTCAACCTAGAAAAGACCAGAAGAAGGGGGAGAAACGTCATTGGCCACAGAGCCATTATAGATGTTCCTGGCCAACGTGGTGGGAAAATCACAATGTGCGCTGCCATCTCCAATACGCATGGTGTCCTCCACCGTCATGCCAACCTTGGACCATACAACACAGCCCATATTCTCCCATTTCTGGACAGACTCCACAACATTCTCATACCACCAGAGCGTATGAATGATGCAGACCATCAGAGAACCCGGTACGTTGTAGTATGGGACAACGTGAGCTTTCATCGTGCAGCCCCCAGTCCAAAACTGGTTTGCTGACCACCCACCATTTCCCGTGCAATACCTCCCACCATACTCACCATTTCTGAACCCCATAGAAGAGTTCTTTTCGGCATGGCGGTGGAAGGCTGTGCATATGTTGCACTGACTTGTTTGGTGAAAAATAAAAAATAAAATGTTTCAACAGCATGTGTGTGTATCTGCAAATATTTCTGTGCATGTGAACAATCTGAAGAATTTTCTACAATTTGAACTATTTTAGTATTATGGCAAAGCGTACTAAAGGTGACAGTGCTTTTCATTATGCCCAACAGTGTGTAGTTGGTTAGACAAAAATCTGGTAATATGAAGGAAGTGTGTGCCATTTCGTGCAAACGTTTAATTTTGATAATGCTATATGTAGTTTTGGTTGCAGTGCTTCATTTTGCAGGATATATGAGGTATTTTGCAGTTTGGGGTGTGTGGTTTTGTGAATTGTGTTAAGTATTTTGATAAAACCAGCCTAGCACAAAATTGTGTTTTAGCAAATGGGAAAAACTGTAAGGCCAGCCCAGTTAGGGCCAGCTGCTAACCTGTCTACAGCTCAGATCCATATCTACACACTAACATAGCTCTAACATCACACCCGTCTCCTGTCTCCCGTCTCAGCAGGGTATGCCTTTCCCTGAGGTACTGAAAGCCCTGTACTCAGCAGAACGCCAAGTTGAGTTTTTAATGGCATCAGACTAAAGAGAAGAAGAGAATAGTTGTTGCCTAGCAACCAGCAGGGCCTGACAGGTGCTGTATAAGGATGGGATGTTGGGTTCCCCCTTTTTTCTTGCTGTTAGCCTGGCTGCTGTATTGTTGTTCAATTTGGCTCTCATCTCATATTTCTGCATCGGCTCTCAAGACCACGACTGTCTGGAAGTCAAAGACTCACTAAATGAGACATTTGCATTTTACTCAGAAACCCCTCGTGGCGAGATCTCTGAGAAGTTAAGAAGAATGGTGTAATAGTTTTAACAGTTTAATAGTTTAACAGTTTAACAGTTTAACAGTTTAATAGTTTAACAGTTTAACAGTTTAATAGTTTAATAGTTTAACAGTTTAATAGTTTAATAGTTGAACAGTTTAATAGTTTAACAGTTTAATAGTTTAACAGTTTAACAGTTGAACAGTTGAACAGTTGAACAGTTGAACAGTTTAACAGTTTAATAGTTGAACAGTTTAATAGTTTAATAGTGTCCTGAGTCTCCTGCTGACAATAAGAAGCTGACGTTATAGAGCAGACCCAACGCTCTGTCTTCCAGCTGTGGCTCTAGTTTCTATATTCAGCCCAACAGCCTGATCCAGCTACACAGTATATACACTGAGTGGACAAAACATTAAGAACAGTTCGTCGGGGCATGGACTCTACAAGGTGTCGAAAGTGTTCTACAGGGATGCTGACCAATGTTGACTCCAATGCTTCCGACAGTTGTGTCAAGTTGGCTGGATGTCCTTTGGGTGGTGGACCATTCTTGATACACACGGGAAACTGTTGAGCGTGAAAAACCCAGCAGCATTGCCGTTCTTGACACAAACCGGTGCGCCTGGCACCTACTACCATACCCCGTTCAAATGCACTTAAATATTTTGACTAGCCCATTCAGAGCAGGTGTTCATAATGTTTTGTACACTCAGTGTATTTATATAATCCATGTACAGTATATATATTTACAAATTTCTCACCTAATCATTCTAATGAACTGCTGTCAGCAGAAACATTCCGCTGCTTAAATAAGATTAGAATGATCACCATGATAGCTACAGTCTGGCACTGGGCCAGGTCTTCATGGGGATCCTCTCCTCTCAGCCCTCTCCTCCTCCCTCCCCTCCTCTCTCCTCTGCCTCCTCTCCTCTCCGTGGGAAGAGCAGAATATTATAGGATGGGACTCTAATCACTCTGCTGCTAGTGTGCTGTTAACCCCTGTGGAGAGAGGTTTGGGGGGGGGGGGGGCTGTACAGTGGAAGGGATTTTCAGGTGAATAGGAGAAGAGAAAGCAGGAGAAGGGGAGAGGTGGTGGGTGAATAGAAGAGCAGAAGAGGAGAGGTGGAAAACAGAAGAGAAGCCTTGAGGTCTTTCTGACTGCCAAGATAAGACACATTCTGTCATGCTCCCTTTTCATCTACTGCTGCTGACCCAGGAAAGACAGCTGGAGAGAGAGAGAGAGAGAGAGAGAGAGAGAGAAAGACACCTGGAGAGAGAGAGAAAGACAGCTGGAGAGAGAGAGAGAGAGAAAGACAGCTGGAGAGAGAGAGAGAGAGAAAGACACCTGGAGATAGAGAGAGAGAAAGACAGCTGGAGAGAGAGAGAGAGAAAGACAGCTGGAGAGAGAGAGAGAGAGAAAGACACCTGGAGATAGAGAGAGAGAAAGACAGCTGGAGAGAGAGAGAGAGAAAGACAGCTGGAGAGAGAGAGAGAGAGAGAGACACCTGGAGAGAGAGAGAGAGAGAAAGACACCTGGAGAGAGAGGGAGAGAAAGACACCTGGAGAGAGAGAGAGAGAGAAAGACAGCTGGAGAGAGAGAGAGAGACAGCTGAGAGAGATAGAAAGACACCTGGAGAGAGAGAGAGAGAAAGACAGCTGGAGAGAGAGAGAAAGACAGCTGAGAGAGATAGAAAGACACCTGGAGAGAGAGAGAGAGAGAGAGAGAGAGAGAGAGAGAGAGAGAGAGAGAGAGAGAGAGAGAGAGAGAGAGAGAGAGAGAGAGAGAGAGAGAGAGAGAGAGAAAGACACCTGGAGAGAGAGAGAGAGAGAAAGACAGCTGGAGAGAGAGAGAGAGAAAGACAGCTGGAGAGAGAGAGAAAGACAGCTGAGAGAGATAGAAAGACACCTGGAGAGAGAGAGAGAGAGAGAAAGACACCTGGAGAGAGAGAGAGAGAAAGACAGCTGGAGAGAGAGAGAGAGAGAGAGAAAGACACCTGGAGAGAGAGAGAGAAAGACAGCTGGAGAGAGAGAGAGAGAAAGACAGCTGGAGAGAGAGAGAGAGAGAGAGAGAGAGAGAGAGAGAGAGAGAGAGACACCTGGAGAGAGAGAGAGAGAGAAAGACACCTGGAGAGAGAGGGAGAGAAAGACACCTGGAGAGAGAGAGAGCGAGAGAGAGAGAAAGACAGCTGGAGAGAGAGAGAGAAAGAGACACCTGGCCCAGGTTAGGGGGGGGGGGGGCTGTACAGTGGAAGGGATTTTCAGGTGAATAGGAGAAGAGAAAGCAGGAGAAGGGGAGAGGTGGTGGGTGAATAGAAGAGCAGAAGAGGAGAGGTGGAAAACAGAAGAGAAGCCTTGAGGTCTTTCTGACTGCCAAGATAAGACACATTCTGTCATGCTCCCTTTTCATCTACTGCTGCTGACCCAGGAAAGACAGCTGGAGAGAGAGAGAGAGAGAGAGAGAGAGAGAGAGAGAAAGACACCTGGAGAGAGAGAGAAAGACAGCTGGAGAGAGAGAGAGAGAAAGACAGCTGGAGAGAGAGAGAGAGAGAAAGACACCTGGAGATAGAGAGAGAGAAAGACAGCTGGAGAGAGAGAGAGAAAGACAGCTGGAGAGAGAGAGAGAGAAAGACACCTGGAGATAGAGAGAGAGAAAGACAGCTGGAGAGAGAGAGAGAGAAAGACAGCTGGAGAGAGAGAGAGAGAGAGAGAGACACCTGGAGAGAGAGAGAGAGAGAAAGACACCTGGAGAGAGAGGGAGAGAAAGACACCTGGAGAGAGAGAGAGAGAGAAAGACAGCTGGAGAGAGAGAGAGAGAAAGACAGCTGGAGAGAGAGAGAAAGACAGCTGAGAGAGATAGAAAGACACCTGGAGAGAGAGAGAGAGAAAGACAGCTGGAGAGAGAGAGAAAGACAGCTGAGAGAGATAGAAAGACACCTGGAGAGAGAGAGAGAGAGAGAGAGAGAGAGAGAGAGAGAGAGAGAGAGAGAGAGAGAGAGAGAGAGAGAGAGAGAGAGAGAGAGAGAGAGAGAGAGAGAGAGAGAGAGAGAGAGAGAGAGAGAGAGAGAGAGAGAGAGAGAGAAGAGACACCTGGAGAGAGAGAGAGAGAGAAAGACAGCTGGAGAGAGAGAGAGAGAAAGACAGCTGGAGAGAGAGAGAAAGAAGACTGAGAGAGATAGAAAGACACCTGGAGAGAGAGAGAGAGAGAGAAAGACACCTGGAGAGAGAGAGAGAGAAAGACAGCTGGAGAGAGAGAGAGAGAGAGAGAAAGACACCTGGAGAGAGAGAGAGAAAGACAGCTGGAGAGAGAGAGAGAGAAAGACAGCTGGAGAGAGAGAGAGAGAGAGAGAGAGAGAGAGAGAGAGAGAGAGAGAGAGAGAGAGACACCTGGAGAGAGAGAGAGAGAGAAAGACACCTGGAGAGAGAGGGAGAGAAAGACACCTGGAGAGAGAGAGAGCGAGAGAGAGAGAAAGACAGCTGGAGAGAGAGAGAGAAAGAGACACCTGGAGAGAGAGAGAGAGAGAGAGAAAGACACCTGGAGAGAGAGAGAAAGACAGCTGGAGAGAGAGAGAGAAAGAGAGAGAGAGAGAGAGAGAGAGAGAGAGAGAGAGAGAGAGAGAGAGAGAGAGAGAGAGAGAGACAGCTGGAGAGAGAGAGAGAGAGAGAGAGAGAGAGAGAGAGAGAGAGAGAGAGAGAGAGAGAGAGAGAGAGAGAGAGAGAGAGAGAGAGAGAAAGACACCGAGAGAGAGAGAGAAAGACACCTGGAGAGAGAGAGAGAGAGAGAAAGACACCTGGAGAGAGAGAGAGAGAGAAAGACACCTGGAGAGAGAGAGAGAGAGCGAGAGAAAGACAGCTGGAGAGAGAGAGAGAGAAAGACAGCTGGAGAGAGAGAGAGAGAGACAGCTGGAGAGAGAGAGACAGCTGAGAGAGAGAGAGAGAAAGACAGCTGGAGAGAGAGATTGAGAGGGAAGCTACAGGGGGAGAGTTAGAGTGACAGAGCGAGAGAGAGAGAGACACTCAAGTTACAGACTCTCAAATACTGTATCATACCCCCAAGACATGCTAAGCTCTCACCATTACAATAACAGGGGAGGTTAACATTGTTTTTTTTGGGGGGGGGATATTTGTGCATCTGTAACTTTATCACTCATCATTTGTCACGATTCATTCAGGACTATCCGTAATCATGGTAGCATCCACAATAATGTAGAACTGTTTAGAAACATATTCTGTTATTATTTCTTTTTTCACCTCTTCCACACTTACTTTACGGAATTAAAAATTACAATGCTTGTCTTTCATAATTTGGTCAGATATACATGGATGTGTAGTGTCAGCGTTTCTTGCTGGCATGTCATGCCTAAATTTGCTAATCGTGTCAATTAAAAAATAATTTAGTAGTTGGCAATATCAGTGGGTTTTGTGATGAATGAGCCATCTGATTCAATGAATGATGGAGCAGAGTTTGCCTTTTTGCCCAACATTTCATTGAAGGTGCTCCAAAGCTTTTTACTATCATTCTTTATGTAATTTATCTTTGTTTCATAGTGTAGTTTCTTCTTCTCTTTATTCAGTTTAGTCACATGATTTCTCAGTTTGCAGTATGTTTGCCAATCAGTTGTACAGCCAGACTTATTTGCCATACCTCTTTTGCCTCATCCCTCTCAACCATTACATTTTTCAATTCCACACAGTTTTACAGTCATTTTCTTAATGGGTGCATGCTTATTAGTAACTGGGATAAGGAATTTCCTAAATGTGTCAAGTGCAGCGTCTGGTTGCTCATCATTACACACCACGGACCAACAAATATACTTCACATCAACATCATAGGAATCTCTACAAAACGTATTGTATGACCTCTTATACACTATATTAGGCCCAGCCTTTGGAACTTTGGTTTTCCTTGATATGGCTACTATATTGTGATCACTACATCCAATGGATTTGGATACTGCTTTCAAACAAATTTCTGCAGCATTAGTAAAGATATGATCAATACATGTTGATGATTTCATTCCTGTACTGTTTGTAACTACCCTGGTAGGTTGATTGATAACCTGAACCAGGTTGCAGGCACTAGTTACAGTTTGAAGCTTTCTCTTGAGTGGGCAGCCTGATGAAAGCCAGTCAATATTTAAATCACCCAGAAAGTATACCTCTCTATTGATATCACATATATTATCAAGTATTTCACACATGTTATCTAGATACTGACTGTTAGCATTTGGTGGTCTATAGCAGCTTCCCACCAGAATGGGCTTTAGGTGAGGCAGATGAACCTGTAGCCATATTACTTCAACAGTATTTAACATGAGATCCTCTCTCAGCCTGACAGGAATGTGCTTCTGAATATAGACAGCAACACAGTAAATGTTATAACCTTGTATTGCTACCACTGTATCATCAAATGTAATATCTAAGTGAGTTTCAGAGATTGTCAGAAAATGAATGTCATCTGTTACTAGCAAACTATTGAGTTCATGAACCTTGTTTCTTAAGCTACATATGTTAACGTGGGCTATTTTGAACACTTCTGGGATGCTAGATTATTTTTCTTGCTTTACTGGGAAGCTTAGCAGAAGTAGACATTCTCGGGTTATTTTAATTAGTGCAGGGTGAGATGCACACAGTGGACTTCCTACTAGGGCACACCACCTCAGTGCTAACAGTATTACTCTGGTTCATTGGCATATGATTATAATAATATAATAATATGCCATTTAGCAGACGCTTTTATCCAAAGCGACTTACAGTCATGCGTGCATACATTTTTGTGTATGGGTGGTCCCGGGGATCGAACCCACTACCTTGGCGTTACAAGCGCCGTGCTCTACCAGCTGAGCTACAGAGGACCACAATAGCTGCATACAATAGCTGTAGGATCAGTAGAGGCATTCCGGGCACAAATTAGGTTATTTACATTGTGTCTTCCAGCGCCCCTGGGATAATGTACATTTGCTGAAGCATTATGACAACTCAGCGACACAATGGTTGGGTTTAAATGAGCTGGACTTGGGTCATTAAGAAGTCATTGTCTCAATGCAGCCTTACAATGCTGTGAAAGGATCCAGGAACCCAAATGATTTGGGTGGATCCCATCCTCCTTATAATACCAGCTTTGTTTCCAGAAGGTATCAAAATTGTCAATACATTTTACACCCACAGAGCAATAGTCTCGTAGCCAGTTATGGAGGGCTAAAAGTCTGCTGAACCGTTCAATGCCACGCTTTAGGGAGGGCAGAGGGCCAGATATTATGGGGCGTTTGTTGGTGTCGAGTAGAGACACAATCAGTTCTTTAAAATCCATCTTCAGCTGTTCTGAGCTGCCCTTCATAATGTCATTTGACCCCACATGAACCATGACAGTATCAACCCCCGGTGACTGACTCACAGCCTCAGGAAGCAACCTGGTGATATCCTGAACTTTTGCCCCAGGAAAACACAGTCTTTGCCCCAGGTACAGATATATGCCTCACCATCAAACTCCCTATCACAATCACCGGAATGATCCGGCCTCTGCTGTGTCTCGAAGCAGATTGCGAGGTCAGTGCCACAGAACTCACCTGATAAGAGGGCTGCTGAGACGCCGGCTGTGTGCAGGCCAAAACAGCCAAAGGGACAGAGCTCTGATCCAGAGAGCACGGCCCAGCGGAGGGGGGCCACAGTGGTCCAGGCTGTGCCCAGGCAGTTGATTGACTAAGACAGGGAGAGGTAGCTGGAGGGTCATCCACAGCCATGGAGGGAACACCCAAGCCCCCGGCAGAAGACAGCTGGTACAGGGGCTCAAAGCAATTTGAAAGTCTTAAGTCCGGACGCGGGGGAAGAAGGCAGGTGCGCCGAGAACGATTATTCTCCTTCTTTCTGGTTCCGACACACTTCCAATTACGCTCACCTGGAGTCGAACAATGAGCAGCCATTTTCTGGTTCAAGCTAGTAGAGGGGTGCAGTGGCGGAAATTGATCATAGTCCAGGAAGGTCCCATTATGATCCTCTTGGATGTTTTGATAGGAAGCATATAAAGATGCCGATAGTCTCATGGAATCCTTATTCAGTTCAAGGCGCTTGGTCAAATGTTTTATTTCTTCATGAAGAGTAATAATAATTTCTTTAGCTGCATCAAGTTCAATACATTTTTCACAAATGAAGGTATCCATCGGACCTTTCCTCGTGACAACAACGAACTTGTCGCATATTGTACATTTAATAGCTTGAGAGACACCAGCAGATTCAAATTAGTTTTCACTGCTGCACGCCGACAGTCCAAAGGAACAAACATTTCCCGGCTCCGCCGGGGACTTAGATGCTCCCTCCATGTCCGCGGAGGCCCCCACCAGCCCCCCGCACAACTGTGTTGTTGTCTGTCTCTCATTGAATGTGAGAGCGAGAGAGAAACGCAGGGGGGCGGGTGATGTCTGGGTCGGTTATCAGTGGCAGGTCACCGGCTGTTCCTTTCTACGCACTAGCCTCTCAGAGCTGTGTCGGGCGTGTCCCCAGTGTCTGTAGTCGTGGGGGATACGGTGTATATTCTCAGAGCTGTGTCGGGCGTGTCCCCAGTGTCTGTAGTCGTGGGGGATACGGTGTATATTCTCAGAGCTGTGTCGGGCGTGTTCCCAGTGTCTGTAGTCGTGGGGGATACGGTGTATATTCTCAGAGCTGTGTCGGGCGTGTCCCCAGGGTCTGTAGTCGTGGGGGATACGGTGTATATTCTCAGAGCTGTGTCAGGCGTGTCCCCAGTGTCTGTAGTCGTGGGGGATACGGTGTATATTCTCAGAGCTGTGTCAGGCGTGTCCCCAGGGTCTGTAGTCGTGGGGGATACGGTGTATATTCTCAGAGCTGTGTCAGGCGTGTCCCCAGGGTCTGTAGTCGTGGGGGATACGGTGTATATTCTCAGAGCTGTGTCAGGCGTGTCCCCAGGGTCTGTAGTCGTGGGGGATACGGTGTATATTCTCAGAGCTGTGTCAGGCGTGTCCCCAGGGTCTGTAGTCGTGGGGGATACGGTGTATATTCTCAGAGCTGTGTCAGGCGTGTCCCCAGGGTCTGTAGTCGTGGGGGATACGGTGTATATTCTCAGAGCTGTGTCAGGCGTGTCCCCAGGGTCTGTAGTCGTGGGGGATACGGTGTATATTCTCAGAGCTGTGTCAGGCGTGTCCCCAGGGTCTGTAGTCGTGGGGGATACGGTGTATATTCTCAGAGCTGTGTCAGGCGTGTCCCCAGTGTCTGTAGTCCCCAGGGTCTGTAGTCCCCAGGGTCTGTAGTCCCCAGGGTCTGTAGTCCCCAGGGTCTGTAGTCCCCAGTGTCTGTAGTCCCCAGGGTCTGTAGTCCCCAGTGTCTGTAGTCCCCAGGGTCTGTAGTCCCCAGGGTCTGTAGTCCCCAGGGTCTGTAGTCCCCAGTGTCTGTAGTCCCCAGGGTCTGTAGTCCCCAGGGTCTGTAGTCCCCAGGGTCTGTAGTCCCCGGGGTCTGTAGTCCCCAGGGTCTGTAGTCGTGGGGGATACAAAACATACAATTACATCATTTACTGGCCAACAATTGGAGTCACACTCACACGCTGGAAATTAGCACTTTCCTTTAGCAGTTTTATAGAGAGCGTTGTATGAGTTGATCTCTTGGTAGCCTGGCTCGGCTGTTGGTATCCAGGTACTAAAGCGTCCGGGGGAAAAAGTTGAATGAAAAAAGTTGAGCGAGGAAAAAACTAAGACGTTGGTAAATGGGTTAAAAGCAGAGTTTAGATTAAATGGTTATTAAAAGTTTAAAACAAAAAGTTTAGCAGGTAGCCAAGTCGCAGCAAACAGCACATCAGCACGACAATGCGGAAGTGCATTATCTTGTACAAAATGTTGATGCTACCGTCTCTTATGACCGAAAAGAGCTTCTGGATATCAGAACAGCGATTACTCACCTCGAACTGGACGAAGATTTTTTATTTAATGAGTCGGACGCGAAGGATATAATATTGCTCCCAGACAAGGCCCAAATCTCTGTCATTCCCATGAAGGAGATACAGGGGGCTGGATCAGGTTCAGTCAGGATCAGGGTGCCTTGTGAGAATTCATTGGCGAGTGGGTACCTGCCTCTAGCATCCGTTCTATTGGCCAACGTGCAATCACTGGAGAATCAACTGGATGAGCTCCATTTGAGACTATCCTCCCAACCGGACATTAAAAACGGTAATATATTATGTTTCACCGAGTCGTGGCTGAATGACGACATGGATAATATACAGTTGGCTGGGTTTTCCACACATCAGCAGGACAGAACAGCTACGTCTGGTAAGACGAGGGGTGGAGGGGTGTGTGTCTAATATCGAAGAGCCCTCACTGCTGCTCGATCATCCTATTTTTCCAACCTAATTGAGGAGAATGAGAACAATCCAACATTTATATTTGATACTGTCGCAAAGCTAACTAAAAAACAGCATTCAACAAGAGAGGATGCCTATCACTTCAGCAGTGATGAATTCATGAACTTCTTTGACGAAAAGATCATGATCATTAGAAAGAAAATACGGACTCCTCTTTGAATCTGCATATTTCTCCAAAGCTCAGTGGTCCTGAGTCTGCACAGAACTGCCAGAACCAAGAATTAATGGAGACACTCAAGTTTTTTAATCCTGTATCTCTTGACACATTCATGAAAATAGTCATGGCCTCTAAACCTTCAAGCTGCATACTGGACCCTATTCCAACTAAACTACTGAAAGAGCTACTTCCTGTGCTTGGCCCTCCTATGTTGAACATAATAAATGGCTCCCTATACTCCAGATGTGTACCAAACCCCCTAAAAGTGGCAGTAATAAAGCCTCTCTTGAAAAAGCCAAACCTTGACCCAGAAAATGTAAAGAACTAAATCGGTCTATATCCAATCTCCCATTCCTCTCAAAAACTTTAGAAAAAGCTGTTGTGCAGCAACTCACTGCCTTCCTGAAGACAAACAATGCATAAGAAACCCTTCAGTCTGGTTTTAGACCCCATCACTGCACTGGTGAAGGTGGTAAATGACCTTTTAATGGCGTCAGACCAAGGCTCTGCATCTGTCCTCGTGCTCCTAGACCTTAGTGCTGCTTTTGACACCATCGATCACCACATTCTTTTGGAGAGATTGGAAACCCTAATTGGTCTACACAGACAAGTTCTTGCCTGGTTTAGATCTTATCTGTTGGAAATATATCAGTTTGTCTCTGTGGATGGTTTGTCCTCTGACAAATCAATTGTACGTTTCGGTGTTCCTCAAGGTTCCGTTTTAGGACCACTATTGTTTTCACTATATATTCTACCTCTTGGTGATGTCATTCGGTCACACAATGTCAACTTTCACTGCTATGCGGACGACACACAGCTGGACATTTCGATGAAACATGGTGAAGCCCCAAAATGTCCTACCCTGGAAGCCTGTGTTTCAGACATAAGGAAGTGGATGGCGGCAAATATCTTACTTTTAAACTCGGACAAAACAGACATGCTAGTTCTAGGTCCCAAGAAACAAAGAGATCTGCTGTTGGATCTGACAGTTAATGTTGATGGTGGTACAGTCGTCTCAAATAAAACTGTGAAGGACCTCGGCGTTACTCTGGACCCTGATCTCTCTTTTGACGAACATATCAAGAATATTTCATGGACAGCTTTTTTCCATCTTTGTAACGTTGCAAAAATCAGAATATATTTGTCCAAAAATGATGCAGAAAAGCTAATCCATGATTTTGTCACTTCTAGATTAGACTACTGCAATGCTCTACTCTTCGGCTACCAGGAAAAATCACTAAATAAACTTCAGTTAGTGCTAAACACGGCTGCTAGAATCTTGACTAGAACCAAAGAATGTGATCATGTTACTCCAGTGCTAGCCTCTCTACACTGGCTTCCTGTTAAGGCTAGGGCTGATTTCAAGGTTTTACTGCTAACCTACAAAGCATTACATGGACTTGCTCCTACCTATCTCTCCGATTTGGTCCTGCCGTACATACCTACCCGTACGCTACGGTCACAAGACGCAGGCCTCCTTATTGTCCCTAGAATTGGAGCAGCTCTTTCTGGAGTGCTGCTCCTCCTGTCCTCCTGCAGTTAGAACGAGCTGCTCCTCCTGTCCTCCTGCTGTAGACAGAATGAGCTGCTCCGCCTGTCCTCCTGCTGTAGACAGAACGAGCTGCTCCGCCTGTCCTCCTGCTGTAGACAGAATGAGCTGCTCCTCCTGTCCTCCTGCTGTAGACAGAACGAGCTGCTCCGCCTGTCCTCCTGCTGTAGACAGAACGAGCTACTCCACCTGTCCTCCTGCTGTAGACAGAACGAGCTGCTCCGCCTGTCCTCCTGCTGTAAACAGAACGAGCTACTCCTCCTGTCCTCCTGCTGTAGACAGAACGAGCTGCTCCTCCTGTCCTCCTGCAGTTAGAATGAGCTGCTCCGCCTGTCCTCCTGCTGTAGACAGAACGAGCTACTCCACCTGTCCTCCTGCTGTAGACAGAACGAGCTGCTCCGCCTGTCCTCCTGCTGTAGACAGAACGAGCTACTCCACCTGTCCTCCTGCTGTAAACAGAATGAGCTGCTCCGCCTGTCCTCCTGCTGTAGACAGAACGAGCTGCTCCGCCTGTCCTCCTGCTGTAGACAGAACGAGCTACTCCACCTGTCCTCCTGCTGTAGACAGAACGAGCTGCTCCGCCTGTCCTCCTGCTGTAGACAGAATGAGCTGCTCCGCCTGTCCTCCTGCTGTAAACAGAACGAGCTGCTCCTCCTGTCCTCCTGCTGTAGACAGAACGAGCTGCTCCTCCTGTCCTCCTGCAGTTAGAATGAGCTGCTCCGCCTGTCCTCCTGCTGTAGACAGAACGAGCTACTCCACCTGTCCTCCTGCTGTAGACAGAATGAGCTGCTCCGCCTGTCCTCCTGCTGTAGACAGAACGAGCTACTCCACCTGTCCTCCTGCTGTAGACAGAACGAGCTGCTCCGCCTGTCCTCCTGCTGTAGACAGAACGAGCTACTCCACCTGTCCTCCTGCTGTAAACAGAATGAGCTGCTCCGCCTGTCCTCCTGCTGTAGACAGAACGAGCTGCTCCGCCTGTCCTCCTGCTGTAGACAGAACGAGCTACTCCACCTGTCCTCCTGCTGTAGACAGAACGAGCTGCTCCGCCTGTCCTCCTGCTGTAGACAGAATGAGCTGCTCCGCCTGTCCTCCTGCTGTAAACAGAACGAGCTGCTCCTCCTGTCCTCCTGCTGTAGACAGAACGAGCTGCTCCTCCTGTCCTCCTGCAGTTAGAATTAGCTGCTCCGCCTGTCCTCCTGCTGTAGACAGAACGAGCTACTCCACCTGTCCTCCTGCTGTAGACAGAACGAGCTGCTCCGCCTGTCCTCCTGCTGTAGACAGAACGAGCTACTCCACCTGTCCTCCTGCTGTAAACAGAATGAGCTGCTCCGCCTGTCCTCCTGCTGTAGACAGAACGAGCTGCTCCGCCTGTCCTCCTGCTGTAGACAGAACGAGCTACTCCACCTGTCCTCCTGCTGTAGACAGAACGAGCTGCTCCTCCTGTCCTCCTGCTGTAAACAGAACGAGCTGCTCCTCCTGTCCTCCTGCTGTAGACAGAATGAGCTGCTCCGCCTGTCCTCCTGCTGTAGACAGAACGAGCTACTCCACCTGTCCTCCTGCTGTAGACAGAACGAGCTGCTCCGCCTGTCCTCCTGCTGTAGACAGAATGAGCTGCTCCGCCTGTCCTCCTGCTGTAAACAGAACGAGCTGCTCCTCCTGTCCTCCTGCTGTAGACAGAACGAGCTGCTCCTCCTGTCCTCCTGCAGTTAGAATGAGCTGCTCCGCCTGTCCTCCTGCTGTAGACAGAACGAGCTACTCCACCTGTCCTCCTGCTGTAGACAGAACGAGCTGCTCCGCCTGTCCTCCTGCTGTAGACAGAACGAGCTACTCCACCTGTCCTCCTGCTGTAAACAGAATGAGCTGCTCCGCCTGTCCTCCTGCTGTAGACAGAACGAGCTGCTCCGCCTGTCCTCCTGCTGTAGACAGAACGAGCTACTCCACCTGTCCTCCTGCTGTAGACAGAACGAGCTGCTCCTCCTGTCCTCCTGCTGTAAACAGAACGAGCTGCTCCTCCTGTCCTCCTGCTGTAGACAGAATGAGCTGCTCCGCCTGTCCTCCTGCTGTAGACAGAACGAGCTGCTCCGCCTGTCCTCCTGCTGTAAACAGAACGAGCTGCTCCTCCTGTCCTCCTGCTGTAGACAGAACGAGCTGCTCCTCCTGTCCTCCTGTCCTCCTGCAGTTAGAATGAGCTGCTCCGCCTGTCCTCCTGCTGTAAACAGAATGAGCTACTCCACCTGCAAGACTACCCCTCCATAACCAGCACACATCTTCTGTACAGTACACACCCTTCAAAATACAGAACTAATATACAGATTCCCTTTTCAGATCTGACCCTGTTGATCCAGGGAGCCCTTGAAGAGTTTACCATCATAACAACATCACTGAGAATCCAAAGCTGTTGTGTAAGTATATTCAGTATATTATTTTATTCAGCATATTACTATATTCAGTATATTATTATATTCAAATTTGTTTTTTATCAACTTTTATTTATTAATGGTAGCCGAATTCATTCATGCCTTGAGAACAAACATTTTCTCACAACAGGAAGAACAATTTACATTACATTTTAAAAAAGAATAATTAAAATAAGCACAAGACACAACCTCAACACCACAACCTCAACACCACAACCTCAACACCACAACCTCAACACCACAACCTCATCACCACAACCTCAACACCACAACCTCAACCTCAACACCACAACCTCAACACCACAACCTCATCACCACAACCTCAACCTCAACACCACAACCTCAACACCACAATTTCAACAAATAAACCACTACAATCAATCGAACCAACTGCAATCCTCAATTAATTAATTGAACACCAGAGTCCTAAACTGCCCTAGCGGCACCAAGGAATCAAGATGCAAGGAATTTTGCAGGTTATTCCAACAATGGGGGGCACTAAAACGGTCGAGACCAGAGGGACCTCAAGATTTAACCAATCCTGCGAGCGGGTTTGGTAGCGCATTCTTTTATACGTTAGCAACGAAGTTAGGTAAGTTGGAAGCTTGGGTAGTAGGGCTTAGAAAACAAAATGGGTGTAATTAATTGATCTACGGGACTTTAATGAGGACCAGCCAACCTTTTGATTCCGGATGCAGTGGTGAGTATTAAAACTGCCACCTGTGATGAAATGAATAGTGCTACAGGGCGGCAGGTAGTTTAGTGGGTAAGAGCGTTGTGCCAGTAACCGAAAGGTCGCTGGTTCTAATCCCCGAGTCGACTAGGTGAAAACTCTGTCGATGTGCCCTTGAGCAAGGCACTTAACCCTAATTGCTCCTGTAAGTCGCTCTGGATAAGAGCGTCTGCTAAATGACTAAAAATGTAAAAATGTAAATAGTAGACGGCATCCAAAGGTTTAAGAATAGTGGCTTTAAGAGTATGTTACTGTCGAAAGGGCATTTGGTTCGGACTTTCCACCGTGGTCGCCCCTACGGAAACACCTATACACCGCCCGACACACTGATCAGACCACTCCCTGAGAGCCCTCTGTTGCCACGAAATGTTGGGGTCATGAGAAGTTAACCAAGGAAGCCCCAGCACCACGGGAAACGCAGGAGAGTCGATCAGATACAACTGTATGATTTCCTCATGACCCCCCTGCGTCTTCATCTTAAGTGGCGCCGTGACCTCCCTAATCAATCCTGACCCCAAAGGACGGCTGTCTAGGGCATGGATAGGGAAAGGCACATCTACTGGTAGGAGGGGAATCCCTAACTTATCACAGAAATTACGATCAATAAAATTCCCAGCTGCCCCTGAATCGACTAGCGCCTTATGCTGGGAATGAGATGAAACCTGGGGAAATTCAACTTGAATACACAAGTGGACAACAGAGAGCTCTGGGTGAGTTGGGCGCCTACTCACCTGAAATGACTCATCAGTGCGTGACCTGTTGCCTCGATCCCCAGGAGACCCTCCCCAGCACCGAACTGCAGTGTGTCCTCTACGGCCACAGTTGGTGCAGGGGACGGCCTCTCTCCGGGTCTCTCTCCTCCTCTCTCTAGCACCAGCACCCCCGAGCTCCATAGGGCTCGGCTCGGAGGTGCTGGGGGATGGAATGGACGGCCCCAACTCCGGACGTCCGCGGGTAGCCAGCAGGGTATCCAGACGGATCGACATGTCCACCAACTGATCGAAGCTCAGGTTGGTGTCCCTGCAGGCCAACTCTCGGCGAACGTCCTCCCGTAGGCTGCACCGATAGTGGTCGATGAGGGCCCTCTCATTCCACCCCGCATTGGCCGCCAGAGTCCGGAAATCCAGGGCGAACTCTTGCGCGCTCCTCTTCCCCTGTCGGAGGTGGAACAGACGCTCCCCCGCCGCTTTCCCCTCTGGGGGATGATCGAAAACCGCCCTGAAGCGGCGGGAGAACTCCGCATAACTGATGATGCCCTCCAATCGGCATTGGCCCACTCCAACGCCTTGCCGGATAGACAGGAGATGAGGGCGGAAACACTCTCGTATCCCGAGGGCGCCGGGTGAATAGTTGCCAGGTAGAGTTCTACTTGAAGTAGGAAACCCTGACACCCGGCTGCGGTGCCATCATATGCTCTCGGGAGCGAGAGCCGAATCGCACTGGACTCCGGAGATGGAACGATGGGTCTGACCGATGGTGGTGGTATTGTAGGAGGAGGTGTGGGCAAACCTCCTCTTTCCCATCAGCTCAAAGTGTCCATCACATCCTGCATGGCGGTGCCAAGTCTTCGGATCATGGCGTCCTGGCTGCTGACGTGCTCCTCTAGAGACTCCGTTACCACCGCTGGTCCTGCTGACTCCATGGTGGGTGTGTTATTCTGTCGAAAGGGTGATGTGTACGCGGCAAGTGTAGTCAGACGCAGGACACAGATAATCAGGATGACTACTTTACTGAATGCAAACGCACAAACAAAAGTCTCCAAAACACTGGAGGGGAAAAACACCCTGTGCGTAATGAGGCGAAATAGCTATGCCGAACATCAACGAGACAATACACAATAACACACAAAGGCCAAACGTAAAACAAGGGAACTTATATGCTACACAATCAACACTAATAAGCAACAGGTGTATAAACTAGACAACACAAGACAAACACCGAAAACATAGATCGGCAGCAGCTAGTACTCCGGGGACGACGAATGCCGAAGCCTGCCCGAGCAAGGAGGAGGAGCAGCCTCGGCAGAATCCGTGACAGTTACTAAATAGTGGTGAGGACTTTATTCACCATGCTAAACTACCATTATATGTTACTGGTGTTGAGGACTTTATTCACCATGCTAAACTACCATTATATGTTACTGGTGGTGAGGACTTTATTCACCATGCTAAACTACCATTATATGTTACTGGTGGTGAGGACTTTATTCACCATGCTAAACTAACATTATATGTTACTGGTGTTGAGGACTTTATTCACCATGCTAAACTACCATTATATGTTACTGGTGGTGAGGACTTTATTCACCATGCTAAACTACCATTATATGTTACTGGTGTTGAGGACTTTATTCACCATGCTAAACAACCATTATATGTTACTGGTGGTGAGGACTTTATTCACCATGCTAAACTACCATTATATGTTACTGGTGGTGAGGACTTTATTCACCATGCTAAACTAACATTATATGTTACTGGTGGTGAGGACTTTATTCACCATGCTAAACTACCATTATATGTTACTGGTGGTGAGGACTTTATTCACCATGCTAAACTAACATTATATGTTACTGGTGGTGAGGACTTTATTCATCATGCTAAACAACCATTATATGTTACTGGTGGTGAGGACTTTATTCACCATGCTAAACTACCATTATATGTTACTGGTGGTGAGGACTTTATTCATCATGCTAAACAACCATTATATGTTACTGGTGGTGAGGACTTTATTCACCATGCTAAACTACCATTATATGTTACTGGTGGTGAGGACTTTATTCACCATGCTAAACTACCATTATATGTTACTGGTGGTGAGGACTTTATTCATCATGCTAAACTACCATTATATGTTACTGGTGGTGAGGACTTTATTCACCATGCTAAACTACCATTATATGTTACTGGTGGTGAGGACTTTATTCACCATGCTAAACTAACATTATATGTTACTGGTGGTGAGGACTTTATTCACCATGCTAAACTACCATTATATGTTACTGGTGTTGAGGACTTTATTCACCATGCTAAACTACCATTATATGTTACTGGTGGTGAGGACTTTATTCACCATGCTAAACTACCATTATATGTTACTGGTGGTGAGGACTTTATTCACCATGCTAAACTACCATTATATGTTACTGGTGGTGAGGACTTTATTCATCATGCTAAACAACCATTATATGTTACTGGTGGTGAGGACTTTATTCACCATGCTAAACTACCATTATATTGCAGCTTCTCTTCTCTCTTTTTTCGTCATTGTCAAATTTGAACACATCAATCATACATTTGTTTTTCATTTAAGGGATCCGCATTTAAAAATATGGAAATAACCTCTTGGCAGCGATTGTCTCTCTTCCTCTTTCAAGCAGTCTTATTTAGTCCTTTCATTTTCCCTTCGCAGCAGAGCTCATATCCCACCACATCTCTAGAGGGGTTGGAGGGAGGGAGGGAGATCTGCAGTGTGGTTTAGAGAGAGAGAGAAGGAGAGAGAAAGACACCGAGATGGAGACAGAGAGAGAGAGAGAAGGAGAGAGAAAGACACCGAGACGGAGACAGAGAGAGAGAGAGAAGGAGAGAGAAAGACACCGAGACGGAGACAGAGAGAGAGAGAACTGTAGTGTGGTTTAGAGAGACACAGAGAGAGAGAGAGAAGGAAAGAGAGAGAGAGAGAGAGAGAGAGAGAGAGAGAGAGAGAGAGAGAGAGAGAAGGAAAGAGAGAGAGAGAGAGAGAGAGAGAGAGAGAGAGAGAGAGAGAGAGAGAGAGAGAGAGAGAAAGACAGACAGAGAGAGACAGAAAGACATATCCCTTAAATATTGTATAGAACTGCATCAGCCCCAAGCAGTAGAACACATATCCCTTAAATACTGTATAGAACTGCATCAGACCCAAGCAGTAGAACACATATCCCCTTAAATACTGTATAGAACTGCATCAGCCCCAAGCAGTAGAACACATATCCCTTAAATACTGTATAGAACTGCATCAGCCCCAAGCAGTAGAACACATATCCCTTAAATACTGTATAGAACTGCATCAGCCCCAAGCAGTAGAACACATATCCCTTAAATACTGCATCAGCACATAAACAGCATTAAAGGTCTCTCTATGCCACATTTCAAGGACACTGGTTGAATGAATGGGACTTTAAAAAGTAATTGACAATCAATAGAAATGCAACAGTCATAGCCACTGCAGCTGTCCACATTATACAAGCATTCTGTCTATGGTGACATCATGGGACATTTCTACTTTACCTAATTCAGTGTTCTGATGATTCATGTCATGGTCCTCAGGTTGCCCAGAGCTAACAGCAGGCCACAGAGTCTGGGGCAGAGAAACAGGGGACAGAGTCTGGGGCAGAGAAACAGAGGCCAGGAACAGGGGACAGAGACCAGGAACAGGGGACAGAGACCAGGAACAGGGGACAGAGTCTGGGGCAGAGAAACAGAGGACAGAGTCTGGGGCAGAGAAACAGAGGCCAGGAACAGGGGACAGAGACCAGAGGACAGGAATAGGGGACAGGAACAGGGACAGCGGCCAGGGACCAGGGATAGGAACAGGGACAGGGGCCATGGACAGGGGACAGGGGACAGGGGACAGGAACAGGGCCAAGCAGACCAGAGAAGACTCCATCAATCTCAGAGGAAGGTCCCCATAAACCCCAGGCAGGATTAGAAAGAGTCTCACACCACCTTCCTGCTGCTCCACGTCTCGGACCAGGTACTTATAAACACTCAATTTCTGCTCCCTTTCATTCACAAACATAACACACTGAGAATCTCCACTCTGAAGTGGCTGTATGATCATGATCTGCTGTACTATTAATTGAAGATGAAAGTTAGTAATGAATGTCATCATAGCTGATAATGGAGCAGTTGTGATGTGATATATTTCACCACTCCAGCTTAGTGTCTGAATAACATTGAGACCTCCATCTTATCATTCATCACACCAGATATTACAGTGAAGAATCATCAGGATACTCGTTATTGAAATCTACAGTAACTATTACACTCCATACGTTCAGATGACTAATCATTATCAAACAGACACTTTCCCTTTTCACTGGAAACCTGAGAGAGAGAGATCTAAGATGATGATGATGATGGTCCTAAATAGCTCTCAGAGAGAGAGAGCTTCCGATGAACCTGAGGATGATTATCTAGGATGTTGAACCTGAGGATGATTATCTAGGAAGATGAACCTGAGGATGATTATCTAGGAAGATGAACCTGAGGATGATTATCTAGGATGATGAACCTGAGGATGATTATCTAGGATGATGAACCTGAGGATGATTATCTAGGAAGATGAACCTGAGGATGATTATCTAGGAAGATGAACCTGAGGATGATTATCTAGGATGATGAACCTGAGGATGATTATCTAGGATGTTGAACCTGAGGATGATTATCTAGGATGATGAACCTGAGGACGATTATCTAGGATGATGAACCTGAGGATGATTATCTAGGATGATGAACCTGAGGATGATTATCTAGGATGATGAACCTGAGGACGATTATCTAGGATGATTACCTATCTACTCTAAGGCTGGTAAAGTAACAGCAGTGAGAGGCAGGCCTGTCAGATGTATTTCTCTGTCTTGGTCACAGGCAGTACAGTGAAGCAGTATAGTGATGTGATGCCACAACAAAGCACAGTGAAACAGAGAACAGCAGCAGTCAGCATGTGACAGTCTTAATGAGTCTCTAGGGGACGTCCAGATGCCGCACAGACAGGAAATATCCCTTTAAAATAATATTCCCTCCCTCTATTCGCCCCCTTCTCTCCCTTTATTCCCCCTCTTCTCTCCCTCTATTCCCTCCCTCTATTCCCCCTCTTCTCTCCCTTTATTCCCCCTCTTCTCTCCCTTTATTCCCCCTCTTCTCTCCCTTTATTCCCCCCCTTCTCTCCCTTTATTCCCCCCTTCTCTCCCTCTATTCCCCCTCTCCTCTATTCCCTCTCTCCTCTATTCCCTCTCCCCTCTATTCCCTCTCTTCTCTCTCTCTATTCCCCCTCTTCTCTTCCTCTATTCCCTCTCTCCCTCTATTCCCTCTCCCCTCTATTCTCCCTCTATTCCCTCTCTTCTCCCTATATTCCCCCTCTTCTCTCCCTTTATTCCCACTCTTCTCTCCCTCTATTCATTCTCTCCTCTATTCCCTCTCCTCTATTCCCTCTCCCCTCTATTCCCCCTCTTCTCTTCCTCTATTCCCTCTCTCCCTCTATTCTCCCTCTATTCCCTCTCTTCTCCCTCTATTCCCCCTCTTCCCTCCCTCTATTCCCCCTCTTCTCTCCCTCTATTCCCTCTCTCCTCTATTCCCTCTCTCCTCTATTCCCTCTCCCCTCTCTTCTCCCTCTATTCCTTCGCTTCTCCCTCTGTTCCCCCTCTCTTCTCCCTCTATTCCTTCGCTTCTCCCTCTGTTCCCCCTCTTCTCTCCCTCTTTTCCCTCCCGTTATTCCCCCTCTTCTCTCCCTCTATTCCCTCCCTTCTCACCCTCTATTCCCCATCTTCTCTCCTATGTTCTCCCTCTATTCCCTCTTCTCTCCCTCTATTCCCCCTCTTCTCTCCCTTTATTCCCCCCTTCTCTCCCTCTATTCCCTCTCTCCTCTATTCCCTCTCTTCTCCCTCTATTCAGGGCAACAGACCTCTCTACTAACCGTCACCACGTGACCAACAGAACACTCTACTAACCGTCACCAGGTTACCAACAGAACACTCTACTAACCGTCACCACGTGACCAACAGAACACCACTACCACCAGGTTACCCTGACCAGCCCAGACCTCTCTACTAACCGACCACCACCAGGTTACCCAGGGCAACAGACCTCTCTACTAACCGTCACCACGTGACCAACAGAACTCTCTACTAACCGTCACCACGTGACCAACAGAACACTCTACTAACCGTCACCACGTGACCAACAGAACACTCTACTAACCGTCACCACGTGACCAACAGAACACTCTACTAACCGTCACCACGTGACCAGCCCAGACCTCTCTACTAACCGACCACCACCAGGTTACCCAGGGCAACAGAACACTCTACTAACCGTCACCACGTGACCAGCCCAGACCTCTCTACTAACCGACCACCACCAGGTTACCCAGGGCAACAGAACACTCTACTAACCGTCACCACGTGACCAGCCCAGACCTCTCTACTAACCGACCACCACCAGGTTACCCAGGGCAACAGAACACTCTACTAACCGTCACCACGTGACCAGCCCAGACCTCTCTACTAACCGACCACCACCAGGTTACCCAGGGCAACAGAACACTCTACTAACCGTCACCACGTGACCAACAGAACACCACTAGGTTACCCTGACCAGCCCAGACCTCTCTACTAACCGTCACCAGGTTACCAACAGAACACTCTACTAACCGTCACCAGGTTACCAACAGAACACTCTACTAACCGTCACCACATGACCAACAGAACACCACTACCACCAGGTTACCCTGACCAGCCCAGACCTCTCTACTAACCGACCACCACCAGGTTACCCAGGGCAACAGAACACTCTACTAACCGTCACCACGTGACCAGCCCAGACATCTCTACTAACCGACCACCACCAGGTTACCCAGGTCAACAGAACACTCTACTAACCGTCACCACGTGACCAGCCCAGACATCTCTACTAACCGACCACCACCAGGTTACCCAGGGCAACAGAACACTCTACTAACCGTCACCACGTGACCAGCCCAGACCTCTCTACTAACCGACCACCACCAGGTTACCCAGGGCAACAGAACACTCTACTAACCGTCACCACGTGACCAGCCCAGACCTCTCTACTAACCGACCACCACCAGGTTACCCAGGGCAACAGACCTCTCTACTAACCGTCACCACGTGACTAACAGACCTCTCTACTAACCGACCACCACCAGGTTACCCAGGGCAACAGAACACTCTAATAACCGTCACCACGTGACCAGCCCAGACCTCTCTACTAACCGACCACCACCAGGTTACCCAGGGCAACAGACCTCTCTACTAACCATCACCACGTGACTAACAGACCTCTCTACTAACCGACCACCACCAGGTTACCCAGGGCAACAGAACACTCTAATAACCGTCACCACGTGACCAGCCCAGACCTCTCTACTAACCGTCACCACGTGACCAACAGAACACCACAGGTTACCCAGGGCAACCCTTTTAAAACCTTGTACATAATTATAACAAGGAGCTTTAAAATCTCCAGTTTTGTAATTTGCATATGAACTCATTCCTAAAGACTTGAGATAAACAGTGTGACAGATCAGCCATTTTAAATACGCTGCTGCTGGATTAGTTGTTTCTCACCGTAAATATTTCTATGGAGTTTGTCCCTGTTGGTTCAGTTCAGTAAGAATATTGATGTTGGGGATTTTAATGAAGAGATAAGCTGCTGCAAGATTAGTGAACAAAGAGAAGGGCGAGGCGAGGAGGGAGAGTCAACATTTACTCATTTTATCAGCAAAGCAACACAGATCAAGGAACAGAACAGAGTGAAACAGCAGCTGGGTTCATTTGATCTGATGATGATGATTAAGAATTAGATCACACCAGATATAGAACTGTTTTATATATGATCACACCAGTTATAGAACTGTTTTATATATGATCACACCAGATATATAACTGTTTTATATATGATCACACCAGATATAGAACTGTTTTATATATGATCACACCAGATATAGAACTGTTTTATATATGATCACACCAGATATAGAACTGTTTTATATATGATCACACCAGATATAGAACTGTTTTATATATGATCACACCAGATATAGAACTGTTTTATATATGATCACACCAGATATAGAACTGTTTTATATATGATCACACCAGATATAGAACTGTTTTATATATGATCACACCAGATATAGAACTGTTTTATATATGATCACACCAGTTATAGAACTGTTTTATATATGATCACACCAGATATAGAACTGTTTTATATATGATCACACCAGATATAGAACTGTTTTATATATGATCACACCAGATATATAACTGTTTTATATATGATCACACCAGATATAGAACTGTTTTATATATGATCACACCAGATATATAACTGTTTTATATGTGATCACACCAGATATATAACTGTTTTATATGTGATCACACCAGATATATAACTGTTTTATATATGATCACACCAGATATAGAACTGTTTTATATATGATCACACCAGATATAGAACTGTTTTATATATGATCACACCAGATATAGAACTGTTTTATATATGATCACACCAGATATAGAACTGTTTTATATATGATCACACAAGATATATAACTGTTTTATATATGATCACACCAGATATATAACTGTTTTATATATGATCACACCAGTTATAGAACTGTTTTATATATGATCACACCAGTTATAGAACTGTTTTATATATGATCACACCAGATATAGAACTGTTTTATATATGATCACACCAGATATAGAACTGTTTTATATATGATCACACCAGATATAGAACTGTTTTATATATGATCACACCAGATATAGAACTGTTTTATATATGATCACACCAGATATAGAACTGTTTTATATATGATCACACCAGATATATAACTGTTTTATATGTGATCACACCAGATATATAACTGTTTTATATATGATCACACCAGATATAGAACTGTTTTATATATGATCACACCAGATATAGAACTGTTTTATATATGATCACACCAGATATAGAACTGTTTTATATATGATCACACCAGATATATAACTGTTTTATATGTGATCACACCAGATATATAACTGTTTTATATATGATCACACCAGATATAGAACTGTTTTATATATGATCACACCAGATATAGAACTGTTTTATATATGATCACACCAGATATAGAACTGTTTTATATATGATCACACCAGATATAGAACTGTTTTATATATGATCACACCAGATATAGAACTGTTTTATATATGATCACACCAGATATAGAACTGTTTTATATATGATCACACCAGTTATAGAACTGTTTTATATATGATCACACCAGATATAGAACTGTTTTATATATGATCACACCAGATATAGAACTGTTTTATATATGATCACACCAGATATATAACGGTTTTATATGTGATCACACCAGATATATAACTGTTTTATATATGATCACACCAGATATAGAACTGTTTTATATATGATCACACCAGATATAGAACTGTTTTATATATGATCACACCAGATATATAACGGTTTTATATGTGATCACACCAGATATATAACTGTTTTATATATGATCACACCAGATATAGAACTGTTTTATATATGATCACACCAGATATAGAACTGTTTTATATATGATCACACCAGATATAGAACTGTTTTATATATGATCACACCAGACCGCAACACACAGAGGACATATAATTACTGTCAGACGGTTATGTTCATACCTATAGAAATAGAATTAGAACATTATTTTAATACCATGTATTCACCATCTGCAATAATGTTACCATCATTCAGCCAATAAGGAGATGAGAACTCAGTTTGTGCTGAAGGCTGGGAGCTGGGAGCACTTTGCTGCTGTCTTATACTGCCATCTAGTGGCTAAAACCAATCAATGCACGCTGCCATTTGGTGGTTAAAGCCAGTCACTGAACTCTGCCGTCTAGTGGCGACAGACAGTCAATGCACTCTGCTCTGCTGTACTTGGTATTTCTATATTTTATTAGGATCCCCATTAGTTGTTGTGAAAGCAGCAGCTACTCTTCCTGGGGTCCACACAAAACATGAAACATGACACAATACAGAACATTAATAGACAAAAACCACTCAAGGACAGAACTACATAAAAAAAAATGTAAAGCACACGTAGCCTACATATCAATACATACACACAAACTATTTAGGTCAAACAAGAGGGAGGCGTGTCGTGAGGCTTTACTTGATGTTTTTTGAAACCAGGTTTGCGGTTTATTTGAGCAATATGAGATGGAAGGGAGTTCCATGCAATAATGGCTCCATATAATACTCTATGCTTTTTGAATTTGTTCTGGATTTGGGGACTGTGAAAAGACCCCTGGTGGCATGTCTGGTGGGGTAAGTGTGTGTGTCAGAGCTGTGTGTAAGTTGACTATGCAAACAATTTGGGATTTTCACAACACATGTTTCTTATAAAAATAAGAAGTGATGCAGTCAGTCTCTCCTCAACTCTTAGCCAAGAGAGACTGGCATGCATAGTATTTATATCAGCCCTCTGATTACAATGAAGAGCAAGACGTGCCGCTCTGTTCTGGGCCAGCTGCAGCTTAACTAGGTCTTTCCTTTCAGCACTGGACCACACGACTGGACATGAATCAAGATTAGACAAAACTAGAGCCTGCAGGACTTGCTTTTTGGAATGTGGTGTCAAAAAAGCAGAGCATCTCTTTATTACGGACAGATCTCTCTCCATCTTTACAACCATTGAATCTATATGTTTTGACCATGACAGTTTACAATCTAAGGTAACGCCAAGTAATTTAGTCAACTTGTTCAACAGCCACACGATTCATTATCAGATTCAGCTGAGGTCTAGAACTTAGGGAATGATTTGTACCAAATAAAATGCTCTTAGTTTTAGAGATGTTCAGGACCAGTTTATTACTGGTCACCCATTCTAAAACAGACTGCAACTCTTTGTTAAGGGTTTCAGTGACTTCATTAGCTGTGGTTGCTGATGCGTATATGGTTGAATCATCAGCATACATGGACACACATGCTTTGTTTAATGCCAGTGGCAGGTCATTGGTTAAAAAACAAAGAGTAGAGGGCCTAGAGAGCTGCCCTGTGGTACACCACACTTTAACTTGTTTGACATTAGAGAAGCTTCCATTAAAGAAAACCCTCTGAGTTCTATTAGATAGCTCTGCCATAACCCATACGTTTTTTCAACATCAGGTTATGGTCAATAATATCAAAGCCTGCACTGAAATCTAACAGTACAGCTCCCACAATCTTCTTCTTATAAATGTATTTCAACCAATCATCAATCATGTGTCAGTGCAGTACATGTTGAGTGCCCTTCTCTATAAGCATGGTGAAAGTATGTTGTTAATTTGTTTACAGAGAAATTGCATTGTATTTAATCAAACACAATTTTTTCCAACAGTTTGCGAAGAGCTGGCAGCAAGCTTATAGGTCTACTGTTAAAACCAGTAAAGGCCGCTTTACCACTCTTGGGTAGCGGAATTACTTTGGCTTCCCTCCAGGCCTGAGGACAAAGACTTTCCTCTAGGCTCAGATTAAAGATATGACAGATAGGAGTGGCTATAGAGTCAGCTACCATCCTCAGTAGCTTTCCATCTAAGTTATCAATGCCAGGAGGTTTGTCATTATTGATTGATAACAATAATTTTCCACCTCTCCCACATTACCTTTACAAAGTTCAAACTTACAATGCTTTTCTTTCATTATTAGTTTTTTATGCATGAATACGATGGCTCATTGTTCGTTGTTGGTATTTCCTGCCTAAATTTGCCCACTTTGCCAATGAAGTAATCATTAAAATCATTGGCAACATCAAATGGTTTTGTGATGAATAATCCATCTGATTCGATGAAAGATGGAGTTGAATTAATCTTTCTGCCCATAATTTCATTTAAAGTACTTTAAATGTGTACTTATATACATATATATATTTGCGAGAAAAAAAAAACATATGGGGGATTGGAAGTGATGCAGACAATTACATTGATGGAAGTTACAATCTATCTGCAATATTAAAGCTGATCTACCCCCTAAAAAATATATTTAAAAAAAATAACTTCCCAATAGATCAAAACAACAAATACGAGATCTTCCTCGTTCCGCGTTCAAGTGAAGTGGGCGGAGGGGCGCTTGGCAAAAGGGGGTATGATGTGTTGACATAATTGTAATCTAATCCCAACCTTTATTTACTAGTTGTGGCACATGTAATGTAGTGAACATTATGCCATAATCCAGTCCGTGTTTTGGTACTGTGGGATTCCAGTTCCATGTTTTACAGCAGCTAGACAGTGGGATATGCCATGTGAACCATGTAATGTAGTGAACATTATGCCATAATCCAGTCCGTGTATTGGTAGTGTGGGATTCCAGTTCCATGTTTTACAGCAGCTAGACAGTGGGATATGCCATGTGAACCATGTAATGTAGTGAACATTATGCCATAATCCAGTCCGTGTTTTGGTACTGTGGGATTCCAGTTCCATGTTTTACAGCAGCTAGACAGTGGGATATGCCATGTGAACCATGTAATGTAGTGAACATTATGCCATAATCCAGTCCGTGTATTGGTACTGTGGGATTCCAGTTCCATGTTTTACAGCAGCTAGACAGTGGGATATGCCATGTGAACCATGTAATGTAGTGAACATTATGCCATAATCCAGTCCGTGTATTGGTACTGTGGGATTCCAGTTCCATGTTTTACAGCAGCTAGACAGTGGGATATGCCATGTGAACCATGTAATGTAGTGAACATTATGCCATAATCCAGTCCGTGTTTTGGTACTGTGGGATTCCAGTTCCATGTTTTACAGCAGCTAGACAGTGGGATATGCCATGTGAACCATGTAATGTAGTGAACATTATGCCATAATCCAGTCCGTGTATTGGTACTGTGGGATTCCAGTTCCATGTTTTACAGCAGCCAGACAGTGGGATATGCCATGTGAACCATGTAATGTAGTGAACATTATGCCATAATCCAGTCCGTGTTTTGGTACTGTGGGATTCCAGTTCCATGTTTTACAGCAGCCAGACAGTGGGATATGCCATGTGAACCATGTAATGTAGTGAACATTATGCCATAATCCAGTCCGTGTATTGGTACTGTGGGATTCCAGTTCCATGTTTTACAGCAGCCAGACAGTGGGATGTGCCATGTGAACCCTGCAGACTGCTGAGTAAAGGTAAACTAAAGTATACGAACGCCACGACGCCCAGTTCTTATAAAGCAGTATACGAACGCCACGACGCCCAGTTCTTATAAAGCAATCTAAACAGAGTGGCGTTACAACGCACGGAGCTTCCAAACTACGTCTTAGACCAGACTTCCTTTAGTGCTTGTAGTCCATTCTGGCATAAATGTTTTTGATTTATATCGATGCCACAGGCCGTTTTTAGTTGCTCTTTAAAAGGTAATGTTCCCGCATTTGCGGAAACTGAATTCATGGTAAACGCTGCATATTTAGGCTCAATCGGAAATTACCTTTACATTTCAATCAGCTATAACGCGGATCTTCAGCGTTACGGATTGAACCGAGCCCCAGAAAGGGTATTATATGTGGAGAAATAAACACACAGGTTGTTTTAGTTGTTTTATTGCTTCATAAAGCAGTGAGCATCAAGACATTTCAGACCAGCACAGAACAATCTGTCTTTTGCTTTGTTTTAAGGTGAAGCATCACTGGACAGAGCAGATATTGTTTGTATCAAGCGTCTCAGAGTAAGAGTGCTCAGGTCCCCCCTGTCCATATCATCTTATTAAGTGTGATCTGAATGGCAAAATGGATCCTAAATCAGTACTCTGAGAAGTTTGATACATACAGGGAGGAAAAGGAGACAGACTTCAGTTTCACAGGTAATGATGATGACAACTATTAAATGGACCTCAGCGGGCCTTAGTGGACCTCATTACAGATATAGAGCAGACCAGTTATAATCTAATAATAACATCAATAATATGCCATTTAGCAGACGCTTTTATCCAAAGCAACTTACAGTAACGCGTGCATACATTTTACGTATGGGTGGCCCCGGGAATCGAACACTGGCAGTGCAAGCACCATGCTCAACCAACAGAGCCATACAGGACCAGGATACATTTACAGTTGAAGTCAGAAGTTTACATACACCTTGGCCAAATACATTTAAACTCAGTTTATCACATTTCCTGACATTTAATCCTAGTAAAAATTCCCTTTCTTAGGTCAGTTAGGATCACCACTTTATTTTAAGAATGTGAAATGTCAGAATAATAGTAGAGAGAATTATTTATTTCAGATTTTATTTCTTTCATCACATTCCCAGTGGGTCAGAAGTTTACATACACTCAGTTAGTATTTGGTAGCATTGCCTTTAAATTGTTTAACTTGGGTGAAACGTTTCGGGAAGCCTTCCACAAGCTTCCCACAATAACCACAGCAACCCCCTTTTTCCTCCAAACATAACGATGGTCATTATGGCCAAACAGTTCTATTTTTGTTTCATCAGACCAGAGGACATTTCTCCATAAAGTATGATCTTTGTCCCCATGTGCAGTTGCAAACCGTAATCTGGCCTATTTATGGCGGTTTTGGAGCAGTGGCTTCTTCCTTGCTGAGTGGCCTTTCAGGTTATGTCGATATAGGACTCGTTTTACTGTGGATATAGATAATTTTGTACCTGTTTCCTACAGCATCTTCACAAGGTCCTTTGCTGTTGTTCTGGGATTGATTTGCACTTTTCGCACAAAAGTACGTTCATCTCTAGGAGACAGAACGCGTCTCCTTCCTGAGCGGTATGACGGCTGCGTGGTCCCATGGTGTTTATACTTGCGTACTATTGTTTGTACAGATGAACATGGGACCTTCAGGCATTTGGAAATTGCTCCCAAGGATGAACCAGACATGTGGAGGTCTACAATTTTCTGAGGTCTTGGCTGATTTCTTTTGATTTTCCCATGATGTCAAGCAAAGAGGCACTGAGTTTGAAGGTAGGCATTGAAATACATCCACAGGTACACCTCCAATTGAGTCAAATTATGTCAATTAGCCTATCATAAGCTTCTAAAGCCATGACATCATTTTCTGGAATTTTCCAAGCTGTTTAAAAGGCACAGTCAACTTAGTGTATGTAAACTTCTGACCCACTGGAATTGTGATACAGTGAATTATACAGTGAGGGAAAAAAGTATTTGATCCCCTGCTGATTTTGTACGTTTGCCCACTGACAAAGACATGATCAGTCTATAATTTTAATGGTAGGTTTATTTAAACAGTGAGAGACAGAATAACAACAAAAAAATCCAGAAAAACGCATGTCAAAAATGTTATAAATTGATTTGCATTTTAATGAGGGAAATAAGTATTTGACCCCTCTGCAAAACATGACTTAGTACTTGGTGGCAAAACCCTTGTTGGCAATCACAGAGGTCAGACGTTTCTTGTAGTTGGCCACCAGGTTTGCACACATCTCAGGAGGGATTTTGTTCCACTCCTCTTTGCAGATCTTCTCCAAGTCATTAACGTTTCGAGCCTGACGTTTGGCAACTCGAACCTTCAGCTCCCTCCACAGATTTTCTATGGGATTAAGGTCTGGAGACTGGCTAGGCCACTGCAGGACCTTAATGTGCTTCTTCTTGAGCCACTCCTTTGTTGCCTTGGCCGTGTGTTTTAGGTCATTGTCATGCTGGAATACCCATCCACCACACATTTTCAATGCCCTGGCTGAGGGAAGGAGGTTCTCACCCAAGATTTGACGGTACATGGCCCCGTCCACCGTCCCTTTGATGCGGTGAAGTTGTCCTGTCCCCTTAGCAGAAAAACACCCCCAAAGCGTAATGTTTCCACCATGTTTGACGGTGTGGATGGTGTTCTTGGGGTCATAGGCAGCATTCCTCCTCCTCCAAACACGGCGAGTTGAGTTGATGCCAAAGAACTTGATTTTGGTCTCATCTGACCACAACACTTTCACCCAGTTCTCCTCTGAATCATTCAGATGTTCATTGGCAAACTTCAGACGGGCCTGTATATGTGCTTTCTTGAGCAGGGGGACCTTGCGGGCGCTGCAGGATTTCAGTCCTTCACGGCGTAGTGTGTTACCAATTGTTTTCGTGGTGACTATGGTCCCAGCTGCCTTGAGATCATTGACAAGATCCTCCCGTGTAGTTCTGGGCTGATTCCTCACCGTTCTCATGATCATTGCAACTCTACAAGGTGAGATCTTGCATGGAGCCCCAGGCCGAGGGAGATTGACAGTTATTTTGTGTTTCTTCCATTTGCGAATAATCGCACCAACTGTTGTCACCTTCTCACCAAGCTGCTTGGCGATGGTCTTGTAGCCCATTCCAGCCTTGTGTAGGTCTACAATCTTGTCCCTGACATCCTTGGAGAGCTCTTTGGTCTTGGCCATGGTGGAGAGTTTGGAATCTGATTGATTGATTGCTTCTGTGGACAGGTGTCTTTTATACAGGTAACAAACTGAGATTAGGAGCACTCCCTTTAAGAGTGTGCTCCTAATCTCAGCTCGTTACCTGTATAAAAGACACCTGGGAGCCAGAAATCTTTCTGATTGAGAGGGGGTCAAATACTTATTTCCCTCATTAAAATGCAAATCAATTTATAACATTTTTGACATGCGCTTTTCTGGATTTTTTTGTTGTTATTCTGTCTCTCACTGTTCAAATAAACCTACCATTAAAATTATAGACTGATCATTTCTTTGTCAGTGGGCAAACGTACAAAATCAGCAGGGGATCAACTACTTTTTTCCCCTCACTGTAAGTGAAATAATCTGTCTGTAAACAATTGTTGGAAAAATGACTTGTGTCATGCACAAAGTAGATGTCCTAACCGACTTGCCAAAACTATAGTTTGTTAACAAGATATTTTTGTAGTGGTTGAAAAACGAGTTTTAATGACTCCAACCTAAGTGTATGTAAAGTTCCGACTTCAACTGTATATTATCTATGATTACATTCACATGTCACGAGATGGAAGAACGCTAACAATTATTATTACTGTTTATACCCTTATTTTACCAGTTAAGTTGACTGAGAACACATTCATTTACAGCAAGGACCTGGGGAATACAGGCTAAGGGGGCATGAATGAGCATGAATGAGCCAATGCATCATAAGGAATCCAGCGACCAATATCAGAGTATAGATTATACAGCATGGTTAACATTATGTAGATTATACATGGTTAACATGCATATCATTCAGTCTGATGTTCCCACAGCACGTAGATACCTACTGTATATCTAGATATGTTTAATACACACTTAGTGAATGTAATGTACAGTATGTAGATTAGATATGAATGTAGAGTGATGTATTTATGTATTGTTATGTACACAGTGAATGTAGAGCTGTATGTATTGTAATGCACTGAGGACAGTCTGAAATGATGTAAAGCCTCTCAGAGGAGCATTGTCTTATACTCCAACCATCAGCAGTGGTAGTAGCCTCGGATGCCCCTGGGACGGAGGATACAGTGGTAGTAGCCTCGGATGCCCCTGGGACGGAGGATACAGTGGTAGTAGCCTCGGATGCCCCTGGGACGGAGGATACAGTGGTAGTAGCCTCGGATGCCCCTGGGACGGAGGATACAGTGGTAGTAGCCTCGGATGCCCCTGGGACGGAGGATACAGTGGTAGTAGCCTCGGATGCCCCTGGGACGGAGGATACAGTGGTAGTAGCCTCGGATGCCCCTGGGACGGAGGATACAGTGGTAGTAGCCTCGGATGCCCCTGGGACGGAGGATACAGTGGTAGCTAGCTAAATAAATCACAAGCTTTCCTATAGAATGTGCATCTTATGGAGTTGTGATGACATTACAATACATAATGCAGTGTTGAAGTGATTGATTAGACTTCCAAGATGGCGTAGCAGTGCGGTCGTGTACTCTGTTGTGTGTCCGTGTAAATCGCCTGTTTTTGTCATTTTTTTGTCTTTTGTTGTATATATTTCCCTATCACACTTTTCATCCTGCTACTAAATAAACTTTCCTGCAACCCGCCTCACTCAATGTGGAACGGATTCTATTATTTACTTACCTTTTATCTAGAATCTCCAGTTGAAACTAGCTAGCCAGCTAACTAGCTACTTGCTATTAGCCACCGTTAGCGGTTTTCACCCAGAACATCGGATTTTCTGCCGGAATAACTGAATCAGTGGACCTTAACACCGGATCGCAACCGAATGGATGTTGCTGTTGGCTAATCACCACTGCCCCTGAAGCAAGCACCAGTTAGCCTTGAGCTAGCCTCGAGCCAGGCCCATATCCCGGCTATCTACCTCTCTGTCTACCGGACGGGAGTAGCCAGCTAACTAGCTACTTGCTATTAGCCACCGTTAGTGGTTTTTTCACCATTGTCCGTGGCCTGCACTACCTACCAGCCAGCTCTAGCCTGGACTATTATCGGTCAGTCTGCACAGCGAGTTATCGACCCAGAACATATCGGATTTTCTGCCGAAATCACTGAATCTTTAACACCGGATCATCGCAACTAGCTAGCTGCAACCGAATGGATGTTGTGGTTGGCTAATCAGCCTTGAGCTAGCCTCGAGCCAGGCCCATCTCCCGGCTATCTACCTCTCTGTCAACCGGACGGGACCTCCTAGAGTCGACACAGTGCCCTGACGATCCATCACGACTGGTCTGCCGACGTAATCGTCTGTGGTTTCAACAGGCTTCCCGTTGCGTCGACCACGAAGATCCATCTGCTAGCCCCGGCCCGCTAGCACACGCAATTCAACAGCCGTGCTTCCTGCTCGCCTGTGCTGTAGCAGCCACTGAACTGCTCCCGGACTAACATCTGCTGTTCACTGGACCTTATGATGACTCAGCTGCACAGCTGATGCCTGCTGGACTGTTCCTTTACACGGTACCCTGTCCTGTTTTATCGGTTTAGCCTCAGCCAAACTTTCATCGCCATTACCAGTTGTTGTCTTAGCTCTCTCGAATAACACCTGTGATTGCTTTATGCCTCTCTCCCATGTCCCTCTCAAATTGCCTCAAATAGCTCCTTTGTTCCACCCCCCATACACGCGGAGACCGGCTCAATCGGTCTAAACTGGGATATGCTTAACACCCCGGCCATCCTACAATCCAAACTAGATGCCTTCAATCTCACACAAATTATCAAGGAACCTACCAGGTACAACCATAAATCCGTAAACATGGGCACCCTCATAGATATCATCCTGACTAACTTACACTCTAAATACACCTCCGCTGTCTTCAACCAGGATCTCAGCAATCACAGCCTTATTGCCTGCGTTCGTAACAGGTCCATGGTCAAACGACCACCCCTCATCACTGTCAAACGCTGGCCCAGGTATCCTGGATGGATATCGATCTCATTCCGTCAGTAGAGGATGCCTGGTTGTTCTTTAAAAGTGCTTTCCTCTTAATCTTAAATAAGTATGCCCCATTCAAAAAATTCAGAACCAAGAACAGATATAGCCCCTGGTTCTCCTCAGACTTGACTGCCCTTGACCAGCACAAAAACATCCTGTGGCGTACTGCATTAGCATCGAATAGCCCCCGCGATATGCAACTTTTCAGGGAAGTTAGGAACCAATATACACAAGCAGTTAGTAAAGCAAAGGCTAGCTTTTTCAAACACAAATTTGCATCCTGTAGCACTAACTCCAAAAAGTTTTGGGACACTGTAAAGTCCATGGAGAATAAGAGCACCTCCTCCCAGCTGCCCACTGCACTGAGGCTAGGAAACACTATCACCACTGATAAATCTACAATAATCGAGAATTTCAACAACCATTTTGCTACGGCTGGCCATGCTTTCCACCTGGCTACCACCACCCCGGCCACCAGCTCTGCACCCTCCGCTGCAACGTGCCCATGCCCCCCTCGCTTCTCCTTCACACAAATTCAGACAGCTGATGTTCTGAAAGAGCTGCAAAATCTGGACCCCTACAAATCATCTGGGCTAGACAATCTGGACCCTTTCTTTCTAAAATTAGCAGCCGAAATCGTCGCAACCCCTATTACTAGGTCCTAAACTATATTATAACCGCGATTGATAATAGACAGTACTGTGCAGCCGTCTTCATTGACCTGGCCAAGGCTTTCGACTCTGTCAACCACCACATTCTTATTGGCAGACTAAATAGCCTTGGTTTCTCAAATGACTGCCTCGCCTGGTTCACCAACTACTTCTCAGATAGAGTTCAATGTGTGAAATCGGAGGGCCTGTTGTCTGGACCTATAGCAGACTCTATGGGGGAGCCACAGGGTTCAATTCTCGGGCCGACTCTATTCTCTGTGTATATCAATGATGTCGCTCTTGCTGCTGGTGACTCTCAGATCCACCTCTACGCAGACGATACCATTTTGTATACATCTGGCCCTTCATTGGACACTGTGTTAACAAACCTCCAAACGAGCTTCAATGCCATACAACACTCCTTCCGTAGCCTCCAACTGCTCTTAAACACTAGTAAAACTAAATGCATGCTCTTCAATCGAACGCTGCTGGCCCCCGCCCACCTGACTAGAATCACTACTCTCGACGGGTCTGACCTAGAGTATGTGGACAACTACAAATACCTAGGTGTCTGGTTAGACTGTAAAAACTCTCCTTCCAGACTCACATTAAGCATCTCCAATCCAAAGTTAAATCTAGAATGGCTTCCTATTTCGCAGCAAAGCCTCCTTCACTCATGCTGCCAAACATGCCCTCGTTAAAATGACTATCCTACAGATCCTTGACTTCGGCGATGTCATTTACAAAATAGCCTCCAACACTCCACTCAGCAAATTGGATGTAGTCTATCACAGTGCCATCCGTTTTGTCACCAAAGCCCCATATACTACCCCCCCACTGTGACCTGTACGCTCTTGTTGGCTGGTCCTCACTACATATTCGTCGCCAAACCCACTGGCTCCAGGTCATCTATAAATCACTGCTAGGCAAATCCCCGCCTTATCTTAGCTCATTGGTCACCATAGCAACACCCACCCGTAGTATGCGCTCCAGCAGGTATATCTCACTGGTCATCCCCAAAGCCAACACCTCCTTTGGCTGCCTTTCCTTCCAGTTCTCTGCTGCCAATGACTGGAATGAACTGCAAACATCTCTGAAGCTGGAGACTCTTATCTCCCTCACTAACTTTAAGCATCAGTTGTCAGAGCACCTTACCGATCACTGCACCTGTACACAGCCCATCTGAAATTAGCCCACCCAACTACCTCATCCCCATATTGTTATTTATTTTGCTCATTTGCACCCCAGTATCTCTATTTGCACATCATCTCTTGCACATCTATCATTCCAGTGTTAATACTAAATTGTAATTATTTTTGCACTATGGCCTATTTATTGCCTTACCTCCATAACTTGCTACATTTGCACACACTGTATATTATATTTTCTGTTGTATTTTTGACTTTATGTTTTGTTTTACCCCATATGTAACTCTGTGTTTATCGCACTGCTTTGCTTTATCTTGGCCAGGTCGCAGTTGTAAATGAGAACTTGTTCTCAACAGGTTTACCTGGTTAAATAAATAAATAAAAAATATATACATTAGTAGAAACTACACTACAGAATAAATATATATATAAAGATCTGAAATGTATAGGCCTGTTCTGAAACATACAGTGCCTTAGGAAAGTATTCAGACCCCTTGACTTTTTCCACATTTTGTTACGTTACAGCCTTATTCTAAAATTGATTAAATCGTTTTTTTTTCCTCATCAATCTACACACAATACCCCATAGGTTTAAAAAAACTAAAACAGAAATACCTTATTTACATAAGTATTCAGACCCTTTGCTATGAGACTCGAAATTGAGCTCAGGTGTATCCTGTTCCCATTGATCATCCTTGAAATGTTTCTACAACTTCACTAGAGTCCACCTGTGGTAAATTCAATTGATTGGACATGATTTGGAAAGGCACACACCTGTTTATATAAGGTCCTACAGTTGACAGCGCATGTCAGAGCAAAAACCAAGCCATTAGGTCAAAAGGAATTGTCCGTAGAGCTCCGAGACAGGAGTGTTTCGAGGCACAGATCTGGGGAAGGGTACCAAAAATGTTTTGAAGCATTGAAGGTCACCAAGAACATAGTGGCCTCCATCATTCTTAAATGGAAGAAGTTTGGAACCACCAAGACTCTTCCTAGAGCTGGCCGCCTGGCCAAACGGAGCAACTGGCAGCTTCCTTAAATAGTTCCTGCAAAACACCACTATCAACGTAAACAGTGAAGAGGCGACTCCGGGATGCTGACCTTCTAGGCAGTTGATAAGAAAAAGCCTTTTCTCAGACTGGCCAATTAAAAGAAAAGATTAAGATGGGCAGTCTGAGATATGGCTTTTTCTTTGCAACTGTTGTACAATATCTAAAATATATATATATATATGATATACAAGTTTCTAAAAGAACACTGGACTTTTTCTTATCAACTCTGCCTAGAAGGTCAGCATCCCGGAGTCGCCTCTTCACTGGTGACGTTGATACTGGTGTTTTGCGGGTACTATTTAATGAAGCTGCTAGTTGAGGACCTGTGAGACGTCTGTTTCTCAAATTAGACACTAATGTATTTGTCCTCTTGCTCAGTTGTGCACCGGGGCCTCCCACTCCTCTTTCTATTCTGGTTAGAGCCAGTTTGCGCTGTTCTGTGAAAGGAGTAGTACGCAGCGTAGTACGAGATCTTCAGTTTCTTGGCAATTTCTCGCATGGAATAGCCTTCATTTCTCAGAACAAGAATAGAAGTTTCAGAAGAACGTTCTTTGTTTCTGGCCATTTTGATCGTGTAATCGAACCCATAATTGCTGATGCTCCAGATACTCAACTAGTCTCAATTGCTTCTTTAAATCAGCACAACAGTTTTCAGCTGTGCTAACATAATTGCAAAAGGGTTTTCTAATGATCAATTAGCCTTTCGAAATGATAAACTTGGATTAGCAAACACAACGTGCCATTGGAACACAGGACTGACGGTTGCTGATAATGGGCCTCTGTACGCCTATGTAGATATTCCATTAAAAATCAGCTGTTTCCAGCTACAATAGCCATTTACAACATTAGCAATGTCTACACTGTATTTCTGATCAATTTGATGTTATTTTAATGGACAAAAAAAATGAATTTCTTTCGAAAACCAGGACATTTCTAAGTGACCCCAAACTTTTGAACGGTAGTGTATATATATACACATATACAGCTCTGGAAAAAATTAAGAGGCCACTGCAAATGTTTCTTAAATCAGCATCTCTACATGTATGACAGCCATTCCATTCCAGTGTCTGTTGAATTCCAACACAGGCACACCTCATTCTACTGAATTAGGTACTGATTAGGTGATCACATGAACCAAATCTTATTTAACAAGGAAAAGTATAAAAACCACTGCTGTGGTCATCACTATCCTCTTGCAATAGGACCAGCTGGATGGCAAAAACAGTGCTAATAGTACCTCAAAAGTAATATTAAAAGATATTATATATTACAAAATAAATATATATGCACACACACACAAAAGTTTTAGAACACCGACTCATTCAAGGGTTTTTCTTTATTCGTACTATTTTCTACATTGTAGAATAATAGTGAAGACATCAAAACTATGAAATAACACATATGGAATCATGTAGTAACCTAAAAAGTGTTAAACAAATGAAAATATATTTTATATTTGAGATTCTTCAAATAGCCACCCTTTGCCTTGATGACAGCTTTGCACACTCTTGGCATTCTCTCAACCAGCTTCATTAGTTAGTCACCTGCAATGCATTTCAATTAACAGGTGTGCCTTCTTAAAAGTTAATTTGTGGAATTTCTTTCCTTCTTAATGTGTTTGAGCCAATCAGTTGTGTTGTGACAAGGTAGGGGGGGGGGGGTATACAGAAGATAGCCCTATTTGGTAAAAGACCAACTCCATATTAACGCAAGAACAGCTCAAATAAGCAAAGAGAAACGACAGTCCACCATTATTTTAAGACATGAAGGTCAGTCAATACGAAAAATGTCAAGAACTTTGAAGGTTTCTTCAAGTGCAGTCGCAAAAACCATCAAGCACTATGATGAAACTGGCTCTCATGAGGACCACCACAGGAATGGAAGACCCAGAGTTACCTCTGCTGCAGAGGTTACCAGCCTCAGAAATTGCAGCCCAAATAAATGCTTCACAGAGTTCAAGTAACAGACACATCTCAACGTCGACTGTGTGAATCAGGCCTTCATGGTCGAATTTCTGCAAAGAAACCACTACTAAAGGACACCAATAAGAAGAAGAGACTTGCTTGGGCCAAGAAATACAAGCAATGGACATTAGACCGGTGGAAATGTGTCCTTTGGTCTGGAGTCCAAATTGGAGATTTTTGGTTCCAACCGCCGTGTCTTTCTGAGACGCGGTGTGGGTGAACGGATGATCTCTGCATGTGTATTTCCCACCGTAAAGCATGGAGGAGGAGGTGGTATGGTGTGGGGGTGATTTGCTGGTGACACTGTCTGTGATTTATTTAGAATTCAAGGCACACTTAACCAGCATGGCTATCACAGCATTCTGCAGCGATACGCCATCCCTTCCGGTTTGGGCTTAGTGGGACTATCATTTGTTTTTCAATAGGACAATGACCTAACACACCTCCAGGCTGTGTAAGGGCTATCTGACCAAGAAGGAGAGTGATGGAGTGCTGCATCAGATGACCTGGCCTCCACAATCCCCTGCCCTCAACCAAATTGAGATGGTTTGGGATGAGTCGGACCGCAGAGTGAAGGAAAAGCAGCCAACAAGTGCTCAGCATATGTGGGAACTCCTTCGAGGCTGGTTCAACGAATGCCAAGAGTGTGCAAAGCTGTCATTAAGGCAAAGGGTGGCTATTTGAAGAATCTCAAATATATTTGATTTGTTTAACACTTTTTTGGTTACTACATGATTTCATATGTGTTATTTCATAGTTTTGATGTCTTCACTATTATTCTACAATGTAGAAAATAGTAAAAAGAAAGAAAAACCCTTGAATGAGTAGGTGTTCTAAAACTTTTGACCGGTAGTGTGTGTATATATACAGTTGAAGTCGGAAGTTTACATACACCTCAGCCAAATACATTCCCAGTGGGTCAGAGTTTTACATACACTCAATTAGTATTTGGTAGCATTGCCTTTAAATTGTTTAACTTGGGTCAAACGTTTCGGGTAGCCTTCCACAAGCTTCTCACAATAAGTTGGGTGAATTTTGGCCCATTCCTCCTGACAGAGCTGGTGTAACTGAGTCAGGTATGTAGGCCTCCTTGCTCGCACACGCTTTTTCAGTTCTGCCCACACATTTTCTATAGGATTGAGGTCAGGGCTTTGTGATGGCTATCCCAATACCTTGACTTTGTTGTCCTTAAGCCATTTTGCCACAACTTTGGAAGTATGCTTGGGGTCATTGTCCATTTGGAAGACCCATATGCGACCAAGCTTTAACTTCCTGACTGATGTCTTGAGATGTTGCTTCAATATATCCACATAATTTTCCTTCCTCATGATGCCATCTATTTTGTGAAGTGCACCAGTCCCTCCTGCAGCAAAGCACCCCCACAGCATGATGCTGCCACCCCGTGCTTCACGGTAGGGATGGTGTTCTTCGACTTGCAAGCAACCCTCTTTTTCCTCCAAACATAACGCTGGTCATTATGGCCAAACAGTTCTATTTTTGTTTCATCAGACCAGAGGACATTTCTCCAAAAAGTACAATCTTTGTCCCCATGTGCAGTTGCAAACCGTGGTCTGGCTTTTCTATGGCGGTTTTGGAGCAGTGGCTTCTTCCTTGCTGAGTGGCCTTTCAGGTTATGTCAATGTAGGACTCGTTTTACTGTGGATATAGATACTTTTGTACCTGTTTCCTCCAGCATCTTCACAAAGGTCCTTTGCTGTTGTTCTGGGATTTATTTGCACTTTTCGCACCAAAGTACGTTCATCTCTAGGAGACAGAACGAGTCTCCTTCCTGAGCGGTATGATGGCTGCGTGGTCCCATGGTGTTTATACTTGCGTAGTATTGTTTGTACAGATGAACGTGGTACCTTCAGGCATTTGGAAATTGCTCCCAAGGATGAACCAGACTTGTGGAGGTCTACCATTTTCTTTCTGAGGTCTTGGCTGATTTCTTTTGATTTTCCCATGTTGTCAAGCAAAGAGGCACTGAGTTTGAAGGTAGGCCTTGAAATACATCCACAGGTACACCTCCAATTGACTCAAATTATGTTAATTAGCCTATCAGCAGCTTCTAAAGCCATGACATTTTCTGGAATTTTCCAAGCTGTTTAAAGGCACAGTCAACTTAGTGTATGTAAACGTCTGACCCACTGGAATTGTGATACAGTGAATTATAAGTGAAATAATTTGTCTGTAAACAATTGTTGGAAAAATTACTTGTGTCATGCACAGTTTATTAACAAGAAATTTGTGGAGTGATTGTAAAACAAGTTTTAATGACTCCAAGTAAGTATATGTAAACTTCCGAATTTCTAAAAACCTATTTTTGCTTTGTCATTATGGCGTATTGTGTGTAGATTGATGAGGGGGGGGGGGAAATAATGTAATCAATTTTAAGGCTGTAATGTAACAAAATGTGGAAAACATCAAGGGGTTTGTATACTTTCCGAATGCACTGTATGTTTCAGAAGAGGACTATACATTTCAGAGCAGGCCTATATGTTACAGAACAGGCCTATGTTTCAGAGCAGGGCTATATGTTTCAGAGCAGGCCTATATGTTTCAGAGCAGGCCTATATGTTTCAGAGCAGGCCTATATGTTTCAGAGCAGGCCTATATGTTTCAGAAGTACATGTTAAGTTGGAGAATTGACTAAGTTAAATTCAATATTTGGAGAGACTAGAAAATATTTTAACTTTACTGGAAATCCTGTTTGCCATTCTAGCTCGGTATGATATCCATCATTCCGAATACTGTTCTGGCATTCATTTCCTTTAGTATTGCTATAATGTCAGGTTGAGCCATAGGTTTGGCCATAGGTTGAGCCATAGGTTTGGCCATAGGTTTGGCCATAGGTTTGGCCATAGGTTGAGCCATAGGTTTGGCCATAGGTTTGGCCATAGGTTGAGCCATAGGTTGAGCCATAGGTTTGGCCATAGGTTTGGCCATAGGTTGAGCCATAGGTTGAGCCATAGGTTTGGCCATAGGTTTGGCCATAGGTTGAGCCATAGGTTTGGCCATAGGTTGAGCCATAGGTTTGGCCATAGGTTGAGCCATAGGTTTGGCCATAGGTTTGGCCATAGGTTTGGCCATAGGGAATGGTCTAGCGCTGTTTAGCAGAACCCTGTAATACTCATCTAATACACTCATTACAACACTGAATAAGAACTGTACTTTATCACAAAATCACAACTCAGATTAATTGTATATCACAACTTATTTTGTTAAATGCTCTCTCCACCTCCGCAGCCTCCACTGGTTCACACACACACACGCGCACAGTCGCACACACACACACACACACACACGCACACGCACAGTCGCACACACAACTGAGCCAAACTTTGTCTAACCCAAGCTGATCTCTGATCACTGTTTTAAGTCTCCCTTCAAAACATAAAATAAAACATTGTCTCATTTCCTGAAGAGCTACTCCACAAAGGCTTTTTATTAACACCTAAATACCTCAATAGGCTGCAGCAGCACCATTATCAGTACTAGCAGTACTAACATCAGTAGCAGTACTAACATCAGTAGCAGTACTAGCAGTACTAACATCAGTAGCAGTACTAGCACCACTAGCAGCCATCCTGAGATCAAGGGTAAAAAAAAATGTTTGGAGCTAAATAGTGTTTTTTTAGACAACTGCAAACTTGAGGGAGTAGAGCAGTGTATAATATCATGGAAATGATGGTAATTAAAAACATAAACCAATAGCAGTGCATAATATCATATGATATGATATGGACCCAGCTTTAGCAACTAGCGTTATGTACACTACCGGTCAAAAGTTTTAGAACACCTACTCATTCAAGAGTGTGCAAAGCTGTCATCAAGGCAAAGGGTGGCTATTTGAAGAATCTCAAATATAAAATATATTTTCATTTGTTTAACACTTTTTAGGTTACTACATGATTCCATATGTGTTATTTCATAGTTTTGATGTCTTCACTATTATTCTACAATGTAGAAAATAGTACAAATAAAGAAAACCCTTTAATGAGTAGGTGTTCTGAAACTTTTGAATGGTGCTGTACTTAGAAGTGTAGAACAGACTTCTATAGAACTATTAGAGAATTCTCTTCTAGAACTCTTACAGATTCCAGTGAGTTCTGTCTGTTGTCCCTGACCTCCTCCATCATAGTGCCAAGCTGATGCTATTCAACCTACAGGTTACTAACAGTTACTATAGGTTACTGCTAGCTTCCTGCCAGTTAGGCTGGATAGTATCTGATTACTCACCCTAACCTGCTAGCTTCCTGCCAGTCAGGCTGGATAGTAACTGATTACTCACCCTAACCTGCTAGCTTCCTGCCAGTCAGGCTGGATAGTATCTGATTACTCACCCTAACCTGCTAGCTTCCTGCCAGTCAGGCTGGATAGTATCTGATTACTCACCCTAACCTGCTAGCTTCCTGCCAGTCAGGCTGGATAGTAACTGATTACTCACCCTAACCTGCTAGCTTCCTGCCAGTCAGGCTGGATAGTAACTGATTACTCACCCTAACCTGCTAGCTTCCTGCCAGTCAGGCTGGATAGTATCTGATTACTCACCCTAACCTGCTAGCTTCCTGCCAGTCAGGCTGGATAGTATCTGATTACTCACCCTAACCTGCTAGCTTCCTGCCAGTCAGGCTGGATAGTAACTGATTACTCACCCTAACCTGCTAGCTTCCTGCCAGTCAGGCTGGATAGTAACTGATTACTCACCCTAACCTGCCATTGCATGAGGATACCTGGACCACCTATTGAGATGTGCCTTTTGTTAATTAAATCAGGCTTTAAAATGTGACACAAAGGAGACTGGAGTGCCACTTTAAGTTAATAGTTTATTGCCTGAAGTCCATGTTAGGTCTACTTCTCTATCTCAAGTCTTACTAGGGCCCAAGGTGCTTCTATGCTGAAGGCTGTACCTACTGTCGCTGTTGGCTGGTTAGAGACAGGTGACCCAGGCTCTCGCTCGGCTGGTTAGAGACAGGTGACCCAGGCTCTCGCTCTTCACTGTACATCTTTGTTTCTTTTAGTCTGTATAGAAAACCTTTCCTTTGAAGAGTCACCTGAGAAACTAACTTCTGGGACCGGACGGAGTTCTGTGGGGACGATTGGCAGCGAGAATGGTAAGGCTGGTAAGCAGTGGTGTAAAGTACTTAAGTAAAAATATTTTAAAGTACTACTTAAGTAGTTTTTGGGAGTATCTGTACTTTATTATTTATATTTTTGACTACTTTTACTTTACTACATTACTAAAGAAAATAATATAATTTTTCCTCCAGTCATTTTCCCTGACACCCAAAAGTCCTCGTTAGATTTAGAATGCTTAGCAGGTGAGGGAAATAGTCCAACTCACTCACTTATTTACATTTTTACATTTACGTTTTTAGTCATTTAGCAGACACTCTTATCCAGAGCGACTTACAGTTAGTGAGTGCATACATTATTTTTTATTTTTTTCATTCTGGCCCCCCGTGGGAATCGAACCCACAACCCTGGTGTTGCAAACGCCATGCTCTACCAACTGAGCTACATCCCTAAGAGAACATCCCTGGTCCTCCTTAATGCATCTGACCTGGACATCCTGGTCCTCCTGGTCCTCCTTAATGCATCTGACCTGGACATCCTGGTCCTCCTTAATGCATCTGACCTGGACATCCTGGTCCTCCTTAATGCATCTGACCTGGACATCCTGGTCCTCCTTGGACATCCTGGTCCTCCTTAATGCATCTGACCTGGACATCCTGGTCCTCCTTAATGCATCTGACCTGGACATCCTGGTCCTCCTTAATGCATCTGACCTGGACATCCTGGTCCTCCTTAATGCATCTGACCTGGACATCCTGGTCCTCCTTAATGCATCTGACCTGGACATCCTGGTCCTCCTTAATGCATCTGACCTGGACATCCTGGTCCTCCTTAATGCATCTGACCTGGACATCCTGGTCCTCCTTAATGCATCTGACCTGGCGGACTCACTAAACACACATGCTTAGTTTGTAAATGATGTCTGAGTGTTGGTGTGTGCCCCTGGCTATCCGTAAATAAAATATGCCATCTGGTTGGTGCCATCTGGTTCGCTTAATACAAGGAATATGAAATGACTTATACTTTCACTTTTGATAATTAAGTATATTTTAGCAATTACATTTACTTTTGATACATAACTATATTTAAAACCAAATACTTTTACTCAAGTAGTCTTTTACTGAAGTCATTTTCTATTAAAGTACATTATCTTTACTTTTACTGGAGTTATTTTCTATTAAGGTATATTTACTTTTACTCAAGTAAGACAATTTAGTAATTTTTCTACCACTGCTGGTAGGGCAGGAGGGCTAGGGGTTAGGGGTTAAGGTAGGGGTGGTTAAGGTTAGGGTTCCCGGGTATAAGCATTGTGAATGATAATGGGATGACATGCATGAGACAAATACAAAATATAAACAAAAAAATGAACACAATCATTCAGGATCAACCACAGTTTATTCAACACTTATGTGCCATTTTATGTAAAAGTTCAATATTTACGACAAAAAAGCTCTCTGATTTTAACTAATGTTGAAGTAAACTATCTCTACTCAGTCATCTGAAGCATGTTAAAAATGTTTGATTAAATAAACATTTAATAAACAAGCAGCATTATTCAATATCTTCAATTAAAGCACAGGTTATTAAGAACTTTCGATATATTTTCATAAACATTTTAAGTAGTGAATTTCATTATACTGCAATGTCTCGCCTCTAAAACCTAATTTAATCCTCTCACCAGAGTTTGGTGCGATGGTAATTAAAAACATAAAACAATAGCAGTGCATAATATCATATATGATATGGACCCAGCTTTAGCAACTAGCGTTATGTACATAGAAGTGTAGAACAGACTTCTATAGAACTATTAGAGAATTCTCTTCTAGAACTCTTACAGATTCCAGTGAGTTCTGTCTGTTGTCCCTGACCTCCTCCATCATAGTGCCAAGCTGATGCTATTCAACCTACAGGTTACTAACAGTTACTATAGGTTACTGCTAGCTTCCTGCCAGTTAGGCTGGATAGTATCTGATTACTCACCCTAACCTGCTAGCTTCCTGCCAGTCAGGCTGGATAGTATCTGATTACTCACCCTAACCTGCTAGCTTCCTGCCAGTCAGGCTGGATAGTATCTGATTACTCACCCTAACCTGCTAGCTTCCTGCCAGTCAGGCTGGATAGTAACTGATTACTCACCCTAACCTGCTAGCTTCCTGCCAGTTAGGCTGGATAGTATCTGATTACTCACCCTAACCTGCTAGCTTCCTGCCAGTTAGGCTGGATAGTATCTGATTACTCACCCTAACCTGCTAGCTTCCTGCCAGTCAGGCTGGATAGTATCTGATTACTCACCCTAACCTGCTAGCTTCCTGCCAGTTAGGCTGGATAGTATCTGATTACTCACCCTAACCTGCTAGCTTCCTGCCAGTTAGGCTGGATAGTATCTGATTACTCACCCTAACCTGCTAGCTTCCTGCCAGTCAGGATGGATAGTATCTGATTACTCACACTAACCTGCTAGCTTCCTGCCAGTCAGGCTGGATAGTAACTGATTACTCACCCTAACCTTCTAGCCTGTTGCCAGTCAGGCTGGATAGTACAGTTGTGGTCAAAAGTTTTGAGAATGACACAAATACTAATATTCACTAAGTCTGCTGCCTCAGTTTTGATGATGGCAATTTGCATATACTCCAGAATGTCATGAAGAGTGATCAGATGAATTGCAATTAATTGCAAAGTCCCTATTTGCCATGAAAATGAACTTAATCCCAAAAAAACATTTCTACTGCATTTCAGCCCTGCCACAAAAAGGACCAGCTGACATCATGTCAGTGATTCTCTCGTTAACACAGGTGAGAGTGTTGACGAGGACAAGGCTGGAGATCACTCTGTCATGCTGATTGAGTTGGAAATACAAACTGGAAGCTTTAAAATGAGGGTGGTGCTTGAAATCATTGTTCTTCCTCTGTTAACCATGGTTACCTGCAAGGAAACACGTGCCGTCATCATTGCTTTGCACAAAAAGGGCTTCACAGGCAAGAATATTGCTGCTAGTAAGATTGCACCTAAATCAACCATTTATCGGATCATCAAGAACTTCAAGGAGAGAGGTTCAATTGTTGTGAAGAAGGCTTCAGGGCGCCCAAGAAAGTCCAGCAAGTGCCAGGACCATCTCCTAAAGTTGATTAAGCGGCGGGAATCGGGGCACCACCAGTGCAGAGCTTGCTCAGGAATGGCAGCAGGCAGGTGTGAGTGCATCTGCACTCACAGTGAGGTGAAGACTTTTGGAGGATGGCCTGGTGTCAAGAAGGGCAGCGAGGAAGCCACTTCTCTCCAGGAAAAACATCAGGGACAGACTGATATTCTGCAAAAGGTACAGGGATTGGACTGCTGAGGACTGGGGTAAAGTCATTTTCTCTGATGAATCCCCTTTCCGATTGTTTGGGGCATCTGGGAAAAAAGCTTGTCCGTAGAAGACATGGTGAGCGCTACCATCAGTCCTGTGTCATGCCAACAGTAAAGCATCCTGAGACCATTCATGTGTGGGGTTGCTTCTCAGCCAAGGGAGTGGGCTCACTCACATTTTTGCCTAAGAACACAGCCATGAATAAAGAATGGTACCAACACATCCTCAGAGAACAACTTCTCCCAACCATCCAAGAACAGTTTGGTGACGAACAATGCCTTTTCCAGCATGATGGAGCACCTTGCCATAAGGCAAAAGTGATAACTAAGTGGCTCGGGGAACAAAGCATCAACATTTTGGGTCCATGGTCAGGAAACTCCCCAGACCTTAATCCCACTGAGAACTTGTGGTCGATCCTCAAGAGGAGGGTGGACAAACAAAAACCCACAAATTCTGACAAACTCCAAGCATTGATTATGCAAGAATGGGCTGTCCATCAGTCAGGACGTGGCCCAGAAGTTAATTGACAGCATGCCAGGGCGGATTGCAGAGGTCTTGAAAAAGAAGGGTCAACACTGCAAATATTGACTCTTTGCATAAACGTAATGTTATTGTCAATAAAAGCCTTTGACACTTATGGAATGTTTGTAATTATACTTCAGTATACCATAGTAACATCTGACAAAAATATCTCATAACACTGAAGCTGCGAACTTTGTGAAGACCAATACTTGTGTCATTCTCAAAACTTTTGACCACGACTGTAACTGATTACTCACACTAACCTGCTAGCTTCCTGCCCGTCAGGCTGGATAGTATCTGATTACTCACCCTAACCTGCTAGCTTCCTGCCAGTTAGGCTGGATAGTATCTGATTACTCACACTAACCTGCTAGCTTCCTGCCCGTCAGGCTGGATAGTATCTGATTACTCACCCTAACCTGCTAGCCTGCTGCCAGTCAGGATGGATAGTAACTGATTACTCAGACTAACCTGCTGCCAGTCAGGATGGATAGTAACTGATTACTCACCCTAACCTGCTAGCCTGCTGCCAGTCAGGATGGATAGTAACTGATTACTCAGACTAACCTGCTGCCGCCAGCCTCTAGATGTGCAGATGACTTCTACTTTAAAAACAATCCCATTCTGAAACAGTGTTCCAGTAAAACAGCCTTTCCTCAGATGATAAGTTAGCTATTACAATGTATGCCCTCAAAATGAAAAAAACATATTGCACACTTCTCTCCAATAAAAAACATGAAAATTATTGAACTGTGAATGACTTATTGCTTCAAATATTGACTTCTCTAGTAGCTCTGAGCCAGCGTACATGGCAGATACACTCCCACCCTGAGTCCACATGGACAAACATGTTTGATTATTAGACTAATAGACTATAGTGCAATTAAAAACACATGAAATACTCCCCCTCCTCCTTTTCCCCTTGCGGTTAGAAGCCAGCCAGCAGCCAGTTTGAATCCCGGACCGACAAGAAAAATCTGGCAGGAAGTCAGCTGGCAACTGGAAGGTTGTTGGTATCAAATCCTAGATGCCATTGCCTGTCGTTGTGCCCTTAAGCAAGGCACTTAACCCCCCACATCAACAGCTCCCCGGGCGCCCAGTGTGGCAGCCCCCCACACCTCTCCAATACCTCTATGTAGAATGGGTTGGGTTAAAAGCGGAGGTCAAATTTTGGTTGTACCTTGTGTGCAATTGACTCCTCCTCTACACCTTCCCCTCTCCACCTGTGGTTGAAGACTACTCCTGAACTAGGCTTGGGCGGCATACCGTATATACCGTATATACCGTATATACCGTATACCGTATACCGGGGTATTTGGAAATAGCCACGGGATGGTTTTTCAATACCGTTGAAACTATTTATTTGAAATTATTTAATACATTTTAATATTTTTCAGATATTTTTTAAGTAAATACCTGCAGTCAAGTTGTGCAATGCATTAGGCGATAAAGCAGATCGACTCGTAGACCAGCTGCTCCAGAGACAGTCCTGCATGCATCAAAACTTTGTTCATTTACACAATGTCTCTCGTTCACATTCGCTTGTAAATGTCCAAACTCACCGTAAATGACATTCGGTAGCTCCTACCTCTATATGTAGAACTTTATGAGCTGGACTACCGGTCTTTGCAACAACAACAAAAAATGTTTTGCGCTCGTTAGCATATTTAGCTAGCAGCCTCCATTGATATTCGCTATTACTTGTGCTAATTTGGTTAGCGTACTGGTAGACGCCCAATGGTCATTTTTGTGGTTTTTTTGGTGCTCACTTGTGTACTAAACCGGTAATAACATCAATCCTGGGGTGAGAGAAGGACGGTATCAATCCTAGTCTGAACTGACAATGGCTACCTGACAGAGGACGGCCAACTGTCGTAGTAAATATTAAAATGTTATAGCTTGGTCTGACTAAAATCTTGTGCATGACCCATTTTAATGTTAGGAGCTTGTTTTCAATCAATGCTGTTCCTATGCAAGAACAATGGACAGAGCCAATATCTTCTCAAGGACAACACCCACGCCACAGGCCACAATCTGGTTGCTCCCCACGAGTCTTTCCTTTGAGAACATACACACATCTCCATGCATACGCACACTCATCCTCATGCCTCACGAGTTACGCACACACACAAACTGCACTTCTTTCTACTGGTCGGGTGCCTAGGGCAGAGGACTCTGCCGTGCACAAAATGGGGCTTCTACTCTGGACAGAGCAGACCCGCCTCCTACGCCTCGGGAACCAATCAAGGGACTAGAAGAAGGACCCCTTCCTTTGTGTTGCATTGTATAAAGTAATGCTGAAAACTCTGTTTTTGATCCCTTTTCAACTGTCTCCATAAGAGGCAACTGAATGGGTCCATGCATGTAGCTTGAGCAGTACCAGCTATCTCTGTTGTTTAATAAACTGCCTTTTGCTTAAGCATATTCCTCTCTGTCTAGCGTCGTTGGTTTGTACTTCCTCTCCTTATGGTTCCACCAACACAACCCACAGCAAAACCCAATGTATTCCAGGAATGGATTAAAGGTATCATCTCAACATCCTTCTCCTGACCTTTTAACCCTTGCCCTCCGAACCAGCAGCAGCACGTACAGTTCTCTACCTAGAGCTCAGAAATAAGGAAGGTTCTGAATCAACAGGTACCGCATGAGACATACCTTCTGATGTCCAATACAGCTCAACCAAACTAACACTCACCTTCTGATGTCCAATACAGCTCAACCAAACTAACACTCACCTTCTGATGTCCAATACAGCTCAACCAAACTAACACTCACCTTCTGATGTCCAATACAGCTCAACCAAACTAACTCTTTAAACTCAAAACTGCAACTCCTTGGATTTAGTAACAAACAAAGTCAAGTACTCAAGTCAAAGTGGGCAGCGTCTTATATATTCATCAAAAACAACGATACATCTTTGACAGTATCCATAATGTCTGGTTCTATTCAAGGCCAAGATGCTGATTGGTCAGATCATCACCCTCATTATGCGCTCCATGAGGCTCATTACAACTGATTATTGATTAATTAGATTTGATCGCTTCTTCAGTCAGAATTAGTTTGAAAATGATAAAGTTCTGGTCAAGTAGAGAGACTGTTTGGGGCAGGTCTGTCTGTCCTAACATCAGGTATAGTCTACAGTGGACCTTTGACAGGTCTGTCTGTCCTAACATCAGGTATAGTCTACAGTGGAACTTTGACAGGTCTGTCTGTCCTAACATCAGGTATAGTCTACAGTGGACCTTTGACAGGTCATAGACTCCTATGTGGTCTCTTTGGTGATTAACCCTAAAGCCTCTAGAATGCATTACCTACAGCTTCATGTTACATTCAACACATCAAATAGTAACAAGTCAATTAACACGTATTAACATCAGGAGCTAAAAAAACTAAATAAAGTTCAATCAAAAGCAACTTGGGCTGAGTGGAATAAATGAATGAACGAATAAATGAATGAATGAATGTGATTTAGTGCAAAGTCAAGGAGTGATCTTGAAGAACAAATAATTCCTTTGATGGTTGATGATATGGTTGCATGTGAATGAATGGAAGGCAAGCTGGTTCATCTCAAACCTCACCAGAGCCATGATATAGGTTCTATACAACGGCTATTGACACAGTGTACAAAACATTAAGAACACCTGCACCTTCCATGACATAGACTGACCAGGTGAAAGCTATGATCCCTTATTGATGTCACTTGTTAAATCCACTTCAATCAGTGTAGATGAAGGGGAGGAGACAGGTTAAATAAGGATTTTTAAGCCTTGAGACAATTGAGACATGGATTGTGTGTGTGCCATTCAGAGATTTAAGTGTCTTTGAACGGGGTATGGTAGTAGGTGCCAGGTGCACCGGTTTGTGTCAAGAACTGCAATGCTGCTGGGTTTTTCACGCTCAACAGTTTCCCGTGTGTATCAAGAATGGTCCACCACCCAGAGGACATCCAGCCAACTTGACACAATTGTGGGAAGCATTGGAGTCAACATGGGCCAGCATCCCTGTGGAACGCTTTGGACACCTTGTAGAGTCCATGCCCCGACGAATGGAGGATGTTCTGAGGGCAAAAGGGGGGGTGCAACTCAATATCAGGATGGTGTCCTTAATGTTTTGCAAACTGATTAGAATCATATTAACTTCAAAACCAATTCTGGTTTATTTTCCGTTTCCAGCAGCTATAAGATAAGCGACCATCTTATCATATCTTTGTTGCCTCTACATTATAACATACCTGTTGAAGGCCTAGATCAGGGGAGTCAAACTCATTCCACAGAAGGTCGAGTGTCTGCGGGTTTTTGGTTTTTCCTTTCAATTAAGACCTAGACGACCAGGTGAGGGGAGTTCCTTACTAATTAGTGACCTTAATTAATCAATCAAGTACAAGGGTGGAGCGAAAACCAGCAGCCACTCGGCCCTCCGTGGAACGAGTTTGACACATGGCTTAGATAGAGCATATCTAACCAAGTACAACCAGCATTAGAGAGCTTGGGTCCCATAAACATCATTTGTTTCTAGTATAATTGTTTGAGTATAATTTTTGGGCAACTTTGGGATAAGTTTAAATAATGTTCTTAAGGGCACAAGAGCCTTTTTGAAACAAATGTCTGAACAGAAACCCTTAGCCTCTAATTCTGGTGGAAGAAACTGTTTAGAGGGGGTAGCTGGCAGCTCATGGTGACTGGTCAGGGTATAGTGAGGTCTGGGGTCCAGCGATGAGCTCCAGCTATGGCATCTCAGAGGCGGTTTCTTCCCCCAAGCAGAGCCTCTTCTGTGGGCTAGTTATTTAATTTAGCAGCCTGCTCCTTCTGGGCCTTCTCTTTCTCCTGCAGCTTCTCCTCTTTCTGCAGCATCACCATGATTTCTGCTACCTGACTGGTGTTGATGTCAATGTCCTCCTTGTCAATCAGCTCCACCAACTGGAATAACACACATCAATACATACACACACACACACACACAGAGACACACAGAGACACACACACAGAGACACAGAGACACACACACAGAGACACACACACACACACACACACACACAGAGACACACACAGACACAGAGACACACACAGACACACACACACACACACACACACACACACAGACACACACACAGACACACACACACACAGACAGACACACACACAGACAGACACACACAGAGACAGACACACACAGAGACAGACACACACACAGAGAGACAGACACACACAGAGAGACAGACACACACAGAGAGACAGAGACACACAGAGAGACAGAGACACAGAGACAGAGACACAGACACAGAGAGAGACACAGGGTTAGCGTTCAGTTGTTGTTACCACCTGTCTGTCTTTCATTCAGCTGATTGGCTGAGAAGACACAGCCAGAGGTCCTTCTGATTGGCCCAAAAACTAATCAAAATCTAATCAAATCGTATGTCACATGCGTCGAATACAACAGGTGTAGACCTTACAGTGAAATGCTTACTTACAAGCCCTTAACCAACAAAGCAGTTAAGAAAAATAAGTGTTAAGTAAAAAATAGATATACCTATACAGGTTATATACAGGGGGTACCGGGACCGAGTCAATGTGTGGGGGCACCGGTTATATACAGGGGGTACCGGGACCGAGTCAATGTGTGGGGGCACCGGTTATATACAGGGGGTACCGGGACCGAGTCAATGTGTGGGGGCACCGGTTATATACAGGGGGTACCGGGACCGAGTCAATGTGTGGGGGCACCGGTTAGTCCAGGTAATATGTACATGTAGGTAGAGTTAAAGTGACTATGCATAGATAATAAACAGAGCTGTAGTCAATGAATAGCATTCTCACGTAGGTGTTCCTCTTGTCCAGGTGGGAAAGGGCAGTGTGGAGTGCAATAGAGATTGCATCATCTGTGGATCTGTTGGGGTGGTATGCAAATTGGAGTGGGTCTAGGGTTTCTGGGATAACGGTATTGATGTGAGCCATGACCAGCCTTTCAAAGCACTTCATGGCTACAAACGTGAGTGCTACGGGTCGGTTGTCATTTAGGCAGGTTATCTTAGGAGTCCTTGGGCACGGGGACTATGGTGGTCTGCTTGAAACATGTTGGTATTACAGACTCAGGTCAGGGACATGTTGAAAATGTCAGTGAAGACACTTGCCAGTTGGTCAGCACATGCTCGGAGTACACGTCCTGGTAATCCGTCTGGCCCTGTGGCCTTGTGAATGTTGACCTGCTTAAAAGTCTTACTCACATCGGCTACAGAGAGCGTGACCACACAGTCGTCCGGAACAGCTGATGCGCTCATGCATGCTTCAGTGTTGCTTGCCTCGAAGCAAGCATAGAAGTAATTTAGCTCGTCTGGAAGTATTGTGTCACTGGGCAGCTCACGGCTGTGCTTCCCTTTGTAGTCTGTAATAGTTTTCAAGCCCTGTCACATCCGACGAGCGTCAGAGCCGGTGTAGTACGATTCAATCTTAGTCCTGTATTGACTCTTTGCCTGTTTGCTGGTTCGTCGGAGGGCATAGCGGGATTTCTTATAAGCGTTGCATTTAAGTTTCCCTGCATTAAAATCCACGGCCACTAGGAGCGCTGCCTCTGGATGAGCGTTTTCCTGTTGACTTATGGCCTTATACAGCTCATTCAGTGCAATCTTAATGCCAGCATTGGTTTGTGGTGGTAAATAGACAGCTATGAAAAATATAGATGAAAACTCTCTTGGTAAATAGTGTGGTCTACAGCTTATCATAAGATACTCTACCTCAGGTGAGCAAAACCTTGAGACTTCCTTAATATTAGATTTCATGCACCAGCTGTTGTTTACAAATACACACCGCCACTCCTTGTCTTACCGGAGTCAGCCGTTCTGTCCTGCCGACGTAGCGTATAGCCCGCTAGCTGTATGTTATCCATGTCGTCGTTCAGCCACGACTCGGTGAAACATAAAATATTACAGTTTTTAATGTCCCGTTGGTAAGATATTCGTGATCTTAGTTAGTCTATTTTGTTATCCAATGATTGTACGTTGGCTGATAGGACTGATGGTAGAGGATTACCCACTCGCCGTCGGATCCTTACAAGGCACCTCGACCTACGTCCCCGATATCTCCATCTCTTTCTCCTGCGAATGACGGGGATTTGGGCCTTGTCGGGAGTCTGAAGAAAATAATTAGCGTCCGACTCGTTAAAGAAAAACTCTTCGTCCAGTACGAGGTGAGTAATCGCTGTCCTGATATTCAGAAGCTCTTTTCAGTCATAAGAGACCGTGGCAGAAACATTATGTACAAAATAAGTTACAAAGAACATGAGAAAACACACAAAATAGCACAATTGGTTAGCGGGCTGTAAAACGGCAGCCATCTCCTTTGGCGCCATTGCACTACAACATGTACCTTGATGACATCATCGATGTCGATCTTCCCGTCCTTGTTGTCGTCGAGGGCATCAGCGATGCTCTGCAGCTTGTGCTCTGGAATGTTCTGAATCTGTCTCATGACGGTGATGAGCTCGTTGATACTGATCAGGTTCTCCCTAAAGGTAAACAGAAGGCTACATACAGGAGGCATGTTACTGGCTAAACACAGGTCACATGGTGGCGGAGGAGGAGCCAACACTGTTGTCATGCAGGATCAAAGGTCCCAGATCAGAGCACACCAATCAGATCAAACCAATCAGATCAAACCAATCAGATCAAACCAAATTACATTTTAGGGAGTATTTTATCAGTGAAGTGCAATGAAGAACAAGCTACAATTAAAAACATGTTATTTTTTAATTGGAAATTATATTTAAAAGCCTTTCCTAGGAATTGCATCTTTTGCGAAAAATCTTACCTAGAAAATGATTGTGATTTTAAATTTAGCAAATGAGAGTTATCATTATTGTCAATAAAAACAGCAGTACCATTAATAAATAACGTTGAGTTGTATTATGCTATAGTAACTATACATCAAATGCTATTATATATTGTCTATACCAGTGGTTCCTAACCGGTGTGCTGCATGAGGAACTCTTAGGTGTGCTGCCAATCTTTTCCTAATCTTGATCATTTTTTTGAACACTCACTTATAAACATGACCTGTGGAATGCACATGTAATGTTGACTTGGGAGCACTAGAGACGGTTACATAACACATTAGACGCTTCCATCTATATGGTTGTTTCAAGTCCTGTGCGCTCAGGCTGTTGTTACATTTGAATCACTTGCGGAGCGTGAATCACCAGCAAAGTTATTTATAGCATTTTACTTTGTCTATAAAAAAACAGTTAACACAAGTAAGTCTGACTAGGTTTAGTCTGAGTCATTTCTTCTTAATATATGGCTCTGGGTTTAACTATACCACAGCCTCTGCCCTAGAAACACACAGTGGCTTAATATATGGCTCTGGGTTTAACTATACCACAGCCTCTGCCCTAGAAACACACAGTGGCTTAATATATGGCTCTGGGTTTAACTATACCACAGCCTCTGCCCTAGAAACACACAGTGGCTTAATATATGGCTCTGGGTTTAACTATACCACAGCCTCTGCCCTAGAAACACACAGTGGCTTAATATATGGCTCTGGGTTTAACTATACCACAGCCTCTGCCCTAGAAACACACAGTGGCTTAATATATGGCTCTGGGTTTAACTATACCACAGCCTCTGCCCTAGAAACACACAGTGGCTTAATATATGGCTCTGGGTTTAACTATACCACAGCCTCTGCCCTAGAAACACACAGTGGCTTAATATATGGCTCTGGGTTTAACTATACCACAGCCTCTGCCCTAGAAACACACAGTGGCTTAATATATGGCTCTGGGTTTAACTATACCACAGCCTCTGCCCTAGAAACACACAGTGGCTTAATATATGGCTCTGGGTTTAACTATACCACAGCCTCTGCCCTAGAAACACACAGTGGCTTAATATATGGCTCTGGGTTTAACTATACCACAGCCTCTGCCCTAGAAACACACAGTGGCTTAATATATGGCTCTGGGTTTAACTATACCACAGCCTCTGCCCTAGAAACACACAGTGGCTTAATATATGGCTCTGGGTTTAACTATACCACAGCCTCTGCCCTAGAAACACACAGTGGCTTAATATATGGCTCTGGGTTTAACTATACCACAGCCTCTGCCCTAGAAACACACAGTGGCTTAATATATGGCTCTGGGTTTAACTATACCACAGCCTCTGCCCTAGAAACACACAGTGGCTTAATATATGGCTCTGGGTTTAACTATACCACAGCCTCTGCCCTAGAAACACACAGTGGCTTAATATATGGCTCTGGGTTTAACTATACCACAGCCTCTGCCCTAGAAACACACAGTGGCTTAATATATGGCTCTGGGTTTAACTATACCACAGCCTCTGCCCTAGAAACACACAGTGGCTTAATATATGGCTCTGGGTTTAACTATACCACAGCCTCTGCCCTAGAAACACACAGTGGCTTAATATATGGCTCTGGGTTTAACTATACCACAGCCTCTGCCCTAGAAACACACAGTGGCTTAATATATGGCTCTGGGTTTAACTATACCACAGCCTCTGCCCTAGAAACACACAGTGGCTTAATATATGGCTCTGGGTTTAACTATACCACAGCCTCTGCCCTAGAAACACACAGTGGCTTAATATATGGCTCTGGGCTTAACTATACCACAGCCTCTGCCCTAGAAACACACAGTGGCTTAATATATGGCTCTGGGTTTAACTATACCACAGCCTCTGCCCTAGAAACACACAGTGGCTTAATATATGGCTCTGGGTTTAACTATACCACAGCCTCTGCCCTAGAAACACACAGTGGCTTAATATATGGCTCTGGGTTTAACTATACCACAGCCTCTGCCCTAGAAACACACAGTGGCTTAATATATGGCTCTGGGTTTAACTATACCACAGCCTCTGCCCTAGAAACACACAGTGGCTTAATATATGGCTCTGGGTTTAACTATACCACAGCCTCTGCCCTAGAAACACACAGTGGCTTAATATATGGCTCTGGGTTTAACTATACCACAGCCTCTGCCCTAGAAACACACAGTGGCTTAATATATGGCTCTGGGCTTAACTATACCACAGCCTCTGCCCTAGAAACACACAGTGGCTTAATATATGGCTCTGGGCTTAACTATACCACAGCCTCTGCCCTAGAAACACACAGTGGCTTAATATATGGCTCTGGGTTTAACTATACCACAGCCTCTGCCCTAGAAACACACAGTGGCTTAATATATGGCTCTGGGTTTAACTATACCACAGCCTCTGCCCTAGAAACACACAGTGGCTTAATATATGGCTCTGGGTTTAACTATACCACAGCCTCTGCCCTAGAAACACACAGTGGCTTAATATATGGCTCTGGGCTTAACTATACCACAGCCTCTGCCCTAGAAACACACAGTGGCTTAATATATGGCTCTGGGCTTAACTATACCACAGCCTCTGCCCTAGAAACACACAGTGGCTTAATATATGGCTCTGGGTTTAACTATACCACAGCCTCTGCCCTAGAAACACACAGTGGCTTAATATATGGCTCTGGGTTTAACTATACCACAGCCTCTGCCCTAGAAACACACAGTGGCTTAATATATGGCTCTGGGTTTAACTATACCACAGCCTCTGCCCTAGAAACACACAGTGGCTTAATATATGGCTCTGGGTTTAACTATACCACAGCCTCTGCCCTAGAAACACACAGTGGCTTAATATATGGCTCTGGGCTTAACTATACCACAGCCTCTGCCCTAGAAACACACAGTGGCTTAATATATGGCTCTGGGTTTAACTATACCACAGCCTCTGCCCTAGAAACACACAGTGGCTTAATATATGGCTCTGGGTTTAACTATACCACAGCCTCTGCCCTAGAAACACACAGTGGCTTAATATATGGCTCTGGGTTTAACTATACCACAGCCTCTGCCCTAGAAACACACAGTGGCTTAATATATGGCTCTGGGTTTAACTATACCACAGCCTCTGCCCTAGAAACACACAGTGGCTTAATATATGGCTCTGGGTTTAACTATACCACAGCCTCTGCCCTAGAAACACACAGTGGCTTAATATATGGCTCTGGGTTTAACTATACCACAGCCTCTGCCCTAGAAACACACAGTGGCTTAATATATGGCTCTGGGCTTAACTATACCACAGCCTCTGCCCTAGAAACACACAGTGGCTTAATATATGGCTCTGGGCTTAACTATACCACAGCCTCTGCCCTAGAAACACACAGTGGCTTAATATATGGCTCTGGGCTTAACTATACCACAGCCTCTGCCCTAGAAACACACAGTGGCTTAATATATGGCTCTGGGCTTAACTATACCACAGCCTCTGCCCTAGAAACACACAGTGGCTTAATATATGGCTCTGGGTTTAACTATACCACAGCCTCTGCCCTAGAAACACACAGTGGCTTAATATATGGCTCTGGGTTTAACTATACCACAGCCTCTGCCCTAGAAACACACAGTGGCTTAATATATGGCTCTGGGTTTAACTATACCACAGCCTCTGCCCTAGAAACACACAGTGGCTTAATATATGGCTCTGGGTTTAACTATACCACAGCCTCTGCCCTAGAAACACACAGTGGCTTAATATATGGCTCTGGGCTTAACTATACCACAGCCTCTGCCCTAGAAACACACAGTGGCTTAATATATGGCTCTGGGTTTAACTATACCACAGCCTCTGCCCTAGAAACACACAGTGGCTTAATATATGGCTCTGGGTTTAACTATACCACAGCCTCTGCCCTAGAAACACACAGTGGCTTAATATATGGCTCTGGGTTTAACTATACCACAGCCTCTGCCCTAGAAACACACAGTGGCTTAATATATGGCTCTGGGTTTAACTATACCACAGCCTCTGCCCTAGAAACACACAGTGGCTTAATATATGGCTCTGGGTTTAACTATACCACAGCCTCTGCCCTAGAAACACACAGTGGCTTAATATATGGCTCTGGGTTTAACTATACCACAGCCTCTGCCCTAGAAACACACAGTGGCTTAATATATGGCTCTGGGTTTAACTATACCACAGCCTCTGCCCTAGAAACACACAGTGGCTTAATATATGGCTCTGGGTTTAACTATACCACAGCCTCTGCCCTAGAAACACACAGTGGCTTAATATATGGCTCTGGGTTTAACTATACCACAGCCTCTGCCCTAGAAACACACAGTGGCTTAATATATGGCTCTGGGCTTAACTATACCACAGCCTCTGCCCTAGAAACACACAGTGGCTTAATATATGGCTCTGGGTTTAACTATACCACAGCCTCTGCCCTAGAAACACACAGTGGCTTAATATATGGCTCTGGGTTTAACTATACCACAGCCTCTGCCCTAGAAACACACAGTGGCTTAATATATGGCTCTGGGCTTAACTATACCACAGCCTCTGCCCTAGAAACACACAGTGGCTTTGTGTCCATGGTCGCACCTTCACAATACAGAAATCCACTCTGTAGCCCAAACTGTTCAAAACTAAAGACATATTTTACCAGAACTAAACTAGATTCGCGGGGCACTCTTAAGTGTCATTGCAAATTAAGCCTTTCTAGCGTAGTTCGATGGATGAAATGGTTGAAACTCCAACGCATTTTTAACGTCTGGTAAGCAGTAGATAGATGAGGTAGGAGTTTTTACCAACATTTAGCTTAACTTTTAGCGTCTCCATATTTCTTAAAGAATAATCGAAATAATAAGAATCATTTAAATGTGTAAGGATCTATTATCAAGATTGGTTGTTGTTTTGTTGGTTTGTTCTGGGAAAGCCTCGTTGTCAGAACGGTAAAACTATTGTTAGTCTGTCAGCCTCTCCTCTCTCCACCACCATGGAAATAAGGAGACTCAGACTGGCTTCTCAGGAACTCTACATGACAACAGAATACTGATGATGTATGTTTTCCATTCCAAATAAATAATTATTTTGTAGGCCAATATGGAGAATAGAGTTGTACTAAAGACCTCATCTCAATTGCTGCTCCTGAAAGGAATTAGACTATGTTAAAATGGAGATAGCATGGCCAGTGTTATTAAGGGCTGTCACAGAAGAGCTCTCTAATATAATCTGGTATAAACCACACCACAGTGAATGGAGGTCAGTATAAACCACACCACAGTGAATGGAGGTCAGTATAAACCACACCACAGTGAATGGAGGTCAGTATAAACCACACCACAGTGAATGGAGGTCAGTATAAACCACACCACAGTGAATGGAGGTCAGTATAAACCACACCACAGTGAATGGAGGTCAGTATAAACCACACCACAGTGAATGGAGGTCAGTATAAACCACACCACAGTGAATGGAGGTCAGTATAAACCACACCACAGTGAATGGAGGTCAGTATAAACCACACCACAGTGAATGGAGGTCGGTATAAACCACACCACAGTGAATGGAGGTCGGTATAAACCACACCACAGTGAATGGAGGTCAGTATAAACCACACCACAGTGAATGGAGGTCGGTATAAACCACACCACAGTGAATGGAGGTCGGTATAAACCACACCACAGTGAATGGAGGTCGGTATAAACCACACCACAGTGAATGGAGGTCGGTATAAACCACACCACAGTGAATGGAGGTCGGTATAAACCACACCACAGTGAATGGAGGTCGGTATAAACCACACCACAGTGAATGGAGGTCGGTATAAACCACACCACAGTGAATGGAGGTCAGTATAAACCACACCACAGTGAATGGAGGTCAGTATAAACCACACCACAGTGAATGGAGGTCAGTATAAACCACACCACAGTGAATGGAGGTCAGTATAAACCACACCACAGTGAATGGAGGTCAGTATAAACCACACCACAGTGAATGGAGGTCAGTATAAACCACACCACAGTGAATGGAGGTCGGTATAAACCACACCACAGTGAATGGAGGTCAGTATAAACCACACCACAGTGAATGGAGGTCAGTATAAACCACACCACAGTGAATGGAGGTCAGTATAAACCACACCACAGTGAATGGAGGTCAGTATAAACCACACCACAGTGAATGGAGGTCAGTATAAACCACACCACAGTGAATGGAGGTCAGTATAAACCACACCACAGTGAATGTTGTCAACAACTCTGCTACCGAGACATATTGTCAACAATTACTATGATGATCATCTATTCTCTATCAAATTTATGTGAAATGAACATTATCCAATTTTCAAACTAGCCTAGTTTTTGTTGAAGGCATATTAAGTGATATTTCTAGAGGCATGTGTTTTTAGCGAGAGCGAACACATTTTAGCATGTGAATAAGACTCCTAACTCATTACTCCAAATGCTAACTAACTATACGTTTTGCCCATTGGTAACTACCGATAACTATACGTTATTACGTTAACCGCGGTCGTATGACGTCCACAGCCCGGTCCAGTCTGATCTGAAAAACCCATTGGTTCCCAGTGGTTCTATGATGATGCTGCTGATTTCTTACCCAATAGGAGGAGTGGATGGTCTGTCCATCTGTCCATCCAGGACCACCTTGTCCTGCTCCAGCTCTGTGATGATCTTGCTTATCCTGCTGATCATCCTGTTGACCCGCTTAGAGAGCCTCTGAGAGGCCTTACTCTCCTGCACTGCCCTCTCCTGGCCGGTCTTAGATAACTCCTTCTTTATCTCCTCCAGGTCCTGGACAGAAACAGTAGTGATGACATCACACCCCCCCCGTCAGTAGTGATGACATCACACCCCCCCCGTCAGTAGTGATGACATCACACCCCCCCCGTCAGTAGTGATGACATCACACACACCCCCGTCAGTAGTGATGACATCACACACACCCCCGTCAGTAGTGATGACATCACACACACCCCCGTCAGTAGTGATGACATCACCACCCCCCCCCCCCCCCCCCAGTCCCCCCCCCGTCAGTAGTGATGACATCACCCCCCCCCCCCGTCAGTAGTGATGACATCACACCCCTTACCTCGCTGTACTCCTGCACGTCATCCTTCAGGTCCTCCAGCTCCTCCTTCTCCAGAGTGAGTAACTTCTTCTGTTCCTTCAGCTTGGTACATGCATCACTCAACATGTCTATTTCTTCCTTAGTGATCTCCTCTCCCTGTAGGGGACAATATATACTAGATTAATATACAGCTGGGTACAGGACAATATATACTAGATTAATATACAGCTGGGTACAGGACAATATATACTAGATTAATATACAGCTGGGTACAGGACAATATATACTAGATTAATATACAGCTGGGTACAGGACAATATATACTAGATTAATATACAGCTGGGTACAGGACAATATATACTAGATTAATATACAGCTGGGTACAGGACAATATATACTAGATTAATATACAGCTGGGTACAGGACTATATATACTAGATTAATATACAGCTGGGTACAAGACAATATATACTAGATTAATATACAGCTGGGTACAGGACAATATATACTAGATTAATATACAGCTGGGTACAGGACAATATATACTAGATTAATATACAGCTGGGTACAGGACAATATATACTAGATTAATATACAGCTGGGTACAGGACAATATATACTAGATTAATATACAGCTGGGTACAGGACAATATATACTAGATTAATATACAGCTGGGTACAGGACAATATATACTAGATTAATATACAGCTGGGTACAGGACAATATATACTAGATTAATATACAGCTGGGTACAGGACAATATATACTAGATTAATATACAGCTGGGTACAGGACTATATATACTAGATTAATATACAGCTGGGTACAAGACAATATATACTAGATTAATATACAGCTGGGTACAGGACAATATATACTAGATTAATATACAGCTGGGTACAGGACAATATATACTAGATTAATATACAGCTGGGTACAAGACAATATATACTAGATTAATATACAGCTGGGTACAGGACAATATATACTAGATTAATATACAGCTGTGTGACGCCTCAAGCACTGAAATGCAGTGCCTTAGACCGCTGCTCCACTCGGTCTGTAGTGACGCCTCAAGCACTGAGATGTAGTGCCTTAAACCGCTGCGCCACTCGGGAGCCTGAGGGATCTTACAGACAATTGTATGTGTCGGGTACAGAAATGAGGTAGTCATTCAAAATTCATGTTCAACACTATTATTGCACAGACCCCCTGGTTCGATTCCAGGCTGTATCACAAAAAAGCAGACATTGAATATCCCTTTGAGCATGGTGAAGTTATTAATAACACTTTGGATGGTGTATCAATACACCCAGTCACTACAAAGATACAGACATCCTTCCTAACTCAGTTGACGGAGAGGAAGGAAACCTCTAAGGAATTTCACCATGAGGCCAATGGTGACTTTAAAACAGTTACAGAGTTGAATGGCTGTGATAGGAGAAAACTGAGGATGGATCAACAACATTGTAGTTACTCCACAATACTAACCTAAATGACAGAGTGAAAAGAAGGAAGCCTGTACATAATTTAAATATTCCAAATCAAGCATCCTGTTTGCAACAAGGCACTAAAGTGATACTGCAAAAAATTTGCCAAAGCAATTCACTTTTTGTCCTGAATTCAAAGTGTTATGTTTAGGGCAAATCCAATACAACACATTACTGAATACCACTCTCCATATTTTCAAGCATAGTGGTGACAGCATCATGTTAAAGAATACATGGGATGGAGCTAAGCACAGGCAAAATCCTAGAGGAAAACCTGGTTCAGTCTGCTGTCCACCAGACACTGGGAGACTAGAGGAAACCCTGGTTCAGTCTGCTGTCCACCAGACACTGGGAGACTAGAGGAAACCCTGGTCCAGTCTGCTGTCCACCAGACACTGGGAGACTAGAGGAAAACCTGGTTCAGTCTACTCTCCACTGGGAGACTAGAGGAAACCCTGGTTCAGTCTGCTGTCCACCAGACACTGGGAGACTAGAGGAAACCCTGGTTCAGTCTACTCTCCACTGGGAGACTAGAGGAAACCCTGGTTCAGTCTGCTGTCCACCAGACACTGGGAGACTAGAGGAAACCCTGGTTCAGTCTGCTTTCCACCAGACACTGGGAGACTAGAGGAAAACCTGGTTCAGTCTGCTGTCCACCAGACACTGGGAGACTAGAGGAAACCCTGGTCCAGTCTGCTGTCCACCAGACACTGGGAGACTAGAGGAAACCCTGGTTCAGTCTGCTGTCTGGGAGACTAGAGGAAACCCTGGTTCAGTCTGCTTTCCACCAGACACTGGGAGACTAGAGGAAACCCTGGTCCAGTCTGCTGTCCACCAGACACTGGGAGACTAGAGGAAACCCTGGTTCAGTCTGCTGTCCACCAGACACTGGGAGACTAGAGGAAACCCTGGTTCAGTCTGCTGTCCACCAGACACTGGGAGACTAGAGGAAACCCTGGTTCAGTCTGCTTTCCACCAGACACTGGGAGACTAGAGGAAAACCTGGTTCAGTCTGCTGTCCACCAGACACTGGGAGACTAGAGGAAACCCTGGTCCAGTCTGCTTTCCACCAGACACTGGGAGACTAGAGGAAACCCTGGTTCAGTCTGCTTTCCACCAGACACTGGGAGACTAGAGGAAAACCTGGTTCAGTCTGCTTTCCACCAGACACTGGGAGACTAGAGGAAACCCTGGTTCAGTCTGCTGTCCACCAGACACTGGGAGACTAGAGGAAACCCTGGTTCAGTCTGCTTTCCACCAGACACTGGGAGACTAGAGGAAACCCTGGTTCAGTCTGCTGTCCACCAGACACTGGGAGACTAGAGGAAACCCTGGTACAGTCTGCTTTCCACCAGACACTGGGAGACTAGAGGAAACCCTGGTTCAGTCTGCTGTCCACCAGACACTGGGAGATGAATTCACCTTTCAGCAGGACAATAACCTACAACACAAGGCCAAATCTATACTGGAGTTGCTTACCAAGAAGACAGTGAATGTTCCTGAATGACAGTTTTGACTTAAATCTAGCAATGATCAACAACCAAATTTGTCAGATTTTGAAGAATTTTGAAAAGAATAATGGGCAAATGTTGCACAGTCCAGGTGTGGAAATCTCTTAGAGACTGACCCAGAAAGACTCCCAGCTGTAAGCACTGACAAAGGCGCTTCTACAATGTATTGACTCAGGGGTGTGAATACTTATGTAAATTAGATTTCTGTAATTTTCTATAAATTTGCCAACATTTCTAAAAACATGTTTGTTTTCACATTGTCATTATGGGGTATTATTGTGTGTAGATTAGATGGGTGAGAAAAAAAATATTTCATCAATTTTGAATTCAGGCTGAAACACAACAAAATGTGGAATAAGTCAAGGGGTATGAATACTTTCTGAAGGCACTGGATATGTGATGGGCTGTAGAGACATTATGGACAGTATGTGGATATAATATTTAGTATTTCTGAAGAATACGTGGATAGAATAGAATAGATACAGCAATAGTTAAATAGGATGGACTGGACTGCAATACAGTATATACATATGAGATGGGTAAAACAGGATGGAAACATTATTACAGTGACCAGTGATCCATTACTATGTATATAGGGCAGCAGCCTCTAAGGTGCAGGGTTGAGTAACCGGGTGGTAGCCGGCAAGTGACAGTGACTAAGTTCAGGGCAGGGTACTGGGTGGAGGCCGGCTAGTGATGGCTATTTAACAGTCTGGTGGCCTTGAGATAGAAGCTGTTTTTCAGGCTCTCGGTCCCTGCTTGATGCACCTGTACTGACCTCGCCTTCTGGATGATAGCGGGGTGAACAGGCTGTGGCTCAGGTGATTGATGTCCTTGATAATCTTTTTGGCCTTCCTGTGACGTCGGGTGCTGTAGGTGTCCTGGAGGGCAGGCAGTGTGCCCCCTGTGATGCCTTGACCATTTCAGTTTGTCAGTGATGTGTACGCCGAGGAACTTGAAGCTTTCCACCTTCTCCACTGCGGTCCCGTCGATGTGGATAGGGGGGTGCACCCTCTGCTGTCTCCTGAAGTCCACGATCATCTCCTTTGTTTTGTTGATCTTGAGTGAGAGGTTATTTTCCTGGCACCACACTCCCAGAGCCCTCACCTCCTCCCTGTAGGCGGTCTCGTCATTGTTGGTAATCAAGCCTACTACTGTTGTGTCGTCTGCAAACTTGATTATTGAGTTGGAGGCGTGCTTGGACACGCAGTCATGGGTGAACAGGGAGTACAGGAGGGGGCTGAGCACGCACCCTTGTGGGGCCCCAGTGTTGAGGATCAGCGAAGTGGAGATGTTGTTTCCTACCTTCACCACCTGGGGGCGGCCCGTCAGGAAGTCCAGGACCCAGTTGCACAGGGCGGGGTTCAGACCCAGGGACCTGAACTAAGTGATGAGCTTGGAGGGTACTATGGTGTTGAAGGCTGAGCTGTAGTCAATGAACAGCATGATCACCATGGAGAGTGGATGAGCAACAGGTATGCAACATAGTAAACAATGCAAAGTTTGGGTATGGAACAGACAGTCAGACAATATTGGAAACATTGGGTATGGAACAGACAGATGAGTCCACAGACCTTGATCTGATAATGTAGCTCAGATAATGTATGATGATCACATTATCTGACTATCTGCAAACAATCTATAAGATTTGTACACTGAACAAAAATATAAACGCAACATGCAACAATTTCAAAGGTGTTACTGAGTTACAGTCATATAAGGAAATCAGTCGAATGAAATAAATTCATTAGGCCCAAATCTATGTATTTCACATGATTGGGAATACAGATCTGCATCTGTTGGTCACAGATACCTTAAAAAAAGGTAGGGGCGTGGATCAGAAAACCCGTCAGTATCTGGTGTGACCACCATTTGCCTCATGCAGCGTGACACCTCTCCTTCGCATAGTTGATCAGGCTGTTGATTGTGACCTGTGGAATGGTGTCCCACTACTATTCAATGGCTGTGAGAAGTTGCTGGATATTGGTAGGAACTGGAACACGCTGTCGTACACGTCGATCCAGAGCATCCCAAGCGTGACGTCTGGTGAGTATGCAGGCCATGGAAGAACTGGGACATTTTCAGCTTCCAGGAATTGTGTCCAGATCCTTGCGACATGGGGCCGTGCATTATGATGCTGAAACATGAGGTGATGGCAGCAGATGAATGGCACGACTATGGACCTCAAAATCTCAAAACAGTATCCTTGTGCGTTCAAATTGCCATCAATAAAATGCAAATTGTGTTCGTTGTCCGTAGTTTATGCCGGCCCATACCATAACCCCACCCACCACCATGGGGCACTCTGTTCACAACGTTGACATCATCAAACCGCTCTGCACACACAACGCCATACACGTGGTCTGGGGAGGTCCTGGGCTGGCGTGGTTACACGTGGTCTGCGGTTGTGAGGCCGGTTGGACGTACTGCCAAATTCTCTAAAACGACGTTGGAGGCAACTTATGGTAGAGACATTTTCATTAAATTTTCTGGCAACAGCTCTGGTGGACATTCCTGCAGTCAGCATGCCAACTTCACACTCCCTCACGTGAGACATCTGTAGCATTGTGTTGTGTGACAAAACCGTACATTTTAGAGTGGCCTTTTATTGTTCCCAGCACAAGGTGCACCTGTGTAATTATCATGCTGTTTAATCCACACCTGTCAGGTGGATGGATTCTCTTGGCAAAGGAGAAATGCTCACTAACAGGAAACAGGAGAGAAATAAGCTTTTTTGTGCATATAGAACATTTCTGGGATCTTTAATTTCAGCTCATGAAACATGGGACCAACACTTTACATGTTGAGTTTACTTGATGCCCTCTGGGACAGAGATGTGTGTTACCTTGATGCCCTCTAGGACAGAGATGTGTGTTACCTTGATGCCCTCTGGGACAGAGATGTGTGCTACCTTGATGCCCTCTAGGACAGAGATGTGTGTTACCTTGATGCCCTCTGGGACAGAGATGTGTGTTACCTTGATGCCCTCTGGGACAGAGATGTGTGTTACCTTGATGCCCTCTGGGACAGAGATGTGTGTTACCTTGATGCCCTCTAGGACAGAGATGTGTGTTACCTTGATGCCCTCTAGGACAGAGATGTGTGTTACCTTGATGCCCTCTGGGACAGAGATGTGTGTTACCTTGATGCCCTCTAGGACAGAGATGTGTGTTACCTTGATGCCCTCTAGGACAGAGATGTGTGTTACCTTGATGCCCTCTGGGACAGAGATGTGTGTTACCTTGATGCCCTCTGGGACAGAGATGTGTGTTACCTTGATGCCCTCTAGGACAGAGATGTGTGTTACCTTGATGCCCTCTGGGACAGAGATGTGTGTTACCTTGATGCCCTCTGGGACAGAGATGTGTGTTACCTTGATGCCCTCTAGGACAGAGATGTGTGTTACCTTGATGCCCTCTAGGACAGAGATGTGTGTTACCTTGATGCCCTCTGGGACAGAGATGTGTGTTACCTTGATGCCCTCTGGGACAGAGATGTGTGTTACCTTGATGCCCTCTAGGACTGAAGCTGTGTCTTGTAGTGTCTCTGAGTATTGAGCCATGTCCCCACCCGTGAGGGATTGTTCTGTCCTCTCTGCTGCATCCGCCAGCCTCTCCATCGCTCTATCCTTGTTATCCTGACGTATCGCTGCCTCCTCCTGCAGCGTGGCTTCCAGCTTGGTCTTGTTGTCAACCTGGGACAGCTCCATCTCAGCCACTTTAACCTGGGCCTCCTTAGCCTGGAGGGACGTACATCACGTTATACAGGATAACACCTGACCTCTAACCTTTCCCCTTCACCTGGGCCTCCTTAGCCTGGAGGGACGTACATCATGTTATACAGGATAACACCTGACCTCTAACCTTTACCCTTCACCTGGGCCTCCTTAGCCTGGAGAGACCAAGATACAGCACCAAGTCATACCCTAACCCTGAGCTCTAACCCTAACCCTGGGCCTCCTTGGCCTGGAGACAGAGCTCTAACCCTAACCCTGGGCCTCCTTGGCCTGGAGACAGAGCTCTAACCCCCATACCCTAACCCTGAACCCTAACCCTAACCCTGAGCTCTAACCCTAACCCTAACCCTGAACTCTAACCCTAACCCTGAGCTCTAACCCTAACCCTGGGCCTCCTTGGCCTGGAGACAGAGCTCTAACCCTAACCCTGGGCCTCCTTGGCCTGGAGACAGAGCTCTAACCCCCATACCCTAACCCTGAACCCTAACCCTGGGCCTCCCTGGCCTGGAGACAGAGCTCTAACCCTAACCCTGGCCTGGAGACAGAGCTCTAACCCTAACCCTAACCCTAACCCTAACCCTGGCCTGGAGACAGAGCCCTAACCCTAACCCTAACCCTAACCCTGGCCTGGAGACAGAGCCCTAACCCTAACCCTAACCCTAACCCTAACCCTAACCCTGGCCTGGAGACAGAGCCCTAACCCTATCCCTGGAGAACATATGTGAAGAAAACTAATGATGCTCCGGGTGACAACAGAAGGCTGTGTGGGCAACATTAAAACGTTTTTTTTTTTTCTCTCTAGAAATGAAGAGCGCTACACGTTTTGATCCCATGTTAGGATATCTGTGAGTATAACAACCCTATAAAATAATCGTTGTACCACTATTTTCACAGGTGGAAGTATAAATCATACGTACCACTATGTCAGGCAGATTCTGCAGGGTGGTCTTGAGCTGGTCTGCAGGGGAGAGAGTATCAGGGAGGAACATGGCCCTGGAGAGGAGGAGGAGGGAGGTGGGGATGTGCTGGTTCAGGTGCAGCTCCAACCACTGGAGAAGAACAACAAATACTTTACTACTTACCAACTCAATACAACACACTTACCAAGAGATCATCTCAATACATTAGTAAAGATGTCTCTTAAAACAGTTTTTAGGACCGAGGTTTAGTAAGTTTACTGTCTCTCCTCCATTAGGACACTGATATGTTCACAGATATATAATAATGTAATTTATTACCTGCTGGAGCTGTTCTCTCAGTCTCTCCTCTGTGACTCCCAGAGCTCTCATCCCTCGGACTCGACAGGCTGCCTGGAGCTCATTCACACTCAGAGAGTCCACCCCCTCTTCCGCTATCAACTGTAGTGGTGACAGACAGACAACAGTATTCAGTCATATTTAGTCAACACTGGTTACAGATGATTTCTGTTCTTCATTCAGCCTCCATCACCAAACTAAGTGAGTGATTAGGTTTAGGGGTCAGGGTGTCCGTCAGCACAGATGGCTCGTAGCTAGAAGTCAGGGGTCAGACGTTACAGACCTTGTCGTAAGTCAGGGGGTAGAGGTCAGGGGGTAGAGGTCAGGGGGTAGAGGTCAGGGGGTAGAGGTCAGGGGGTAGAGGTCAGGGGGTAGAGGTCAGGGGTTAGAGGTCAGGGGTTAGAGACCTTGTCGTAAGTCAGGGGTTAGAGGTCAGGGGGTAGAGGTCAGGGGTTAGAGGTCAGGGGTTAGACGTCAGGGGGTAGAGGTCAGGGGGTAGAGGTCAGGGGGTAGAGGTCAGGGGGTAGAGGTCAGGGGGTAGAGGTCAGGGGGTAGAGGTCAGGGGGTAGAGGTCAGGGGTTAGAGGTCAGGGGTTAGAGGTCAGGGGTTAGAGGTCAGGGGTTACAGGTCAGGGGTTACAGGTCAGGGGTTACAGGTCAGGGGGTAGAGGTCAGGGGGTAGAGGTCAGGGGTTACAGGTCAGGGGTTACAGGTCAGGGGTTACAGACCTTGTCGTAAGTCAGGGGGTAGAGGTCAGGGGGTAGAGGTCAGGGGTTAGAGGTCAGGGGTTAGAGGTCAGGGGGTAGAGGTCAGGGGTTAGAGGTCAGGGGGTAGAGGTCAGGGGTTAGAGGTCAGGGGTTAGAGGTCAGGGGTTACAGGTCAGGGGTTAGATGTCAGGGGGTAGAGGTCAGGGGTTAGAGGTCAGGGGTTAGACGTCAGGGGGTAGACGTCAGGGGGTAGAGGTCAGGGGGTAGAGGTCAGGGGGTAGAGGCCAGGGGGTAGAGGTCAGGGGGTAGAGGTCAGGGGGTAGAGGTCAGGGGGTAGAGGTCAGGGGGTAGAGGCCAGGGGGTAGAGGCCAGGGGGTAGAGGTCAGGGGGTAGAGGCCAGGCGGTAGAGGTCAGGGGGTAGAGGTCAGGGGGTAGAGGTCAGGGGGTAGAGGTCAGGGGTTACAGACCTTGTCGTCAGCACGGATGGCTCGTAGCTTCATGATGAGTTGGAAGCGAAGGAAGTTGTTGGTTCCTATAGACTGCAGCTCTAACAGACGACACAGAGCAACCAGCTGAGGACGAGTCAGGTTGTCCAGAGTCAACTCATCCTCAAACAGCTTAGAGAACCTGATTATCTGCTCATTACTGGGACGCTCCCCAGAATCACGGATCTACAGGGGGAGAGACAGAGACACAGGGGGACGAGGCAGAGATGGTTAGGGAGAAATAGGGGGACAGGGAAAGAGACACGGGGGACAGGGAAAGAGACCCAGGGGGGGCAGAGACATAGGGGGCAGAGACAGGGACAGGGCCAGAGACAGGGGGCCAGAGACAGGGGGACAGACACAGGGGTACAGATACAGGGGGACAGGGAAAGAGACAGGGGGACAGGAACAGACACATGGGACAGGGACAGAGACCCAGGGGGCCAGAGACCCAGGGGGACAGAGTGACAGATACAGGGGGACAGAGACACGGGCAGAGACATAGGGGGACAGAGACCCAGGGGGACAGAGACCCAGGGGGACAGAGACCCAGGGGGACAGAGAGACAGATACAGAGGGACAGAGACACGGGCAGAGACATAGGGGGACAGAGACCCAGGGGGACAGAGACACGGGCAGAGACATAGGGGGACAGGGGGACAGAGACCCAGGGGGACAGGGGAACAGAGACCCAGGGGAACAGAGACCCAGGGGAACAGAGACCCAGGGGGACAGAGACCCAGGGGGACAGAGACCCAGGGGGACAGAGACACAGAGACCCAGGGGAACAGAGACCCAGGGGAACAGAGACCCAGGGGAACAGAGACCCAGGGGAACAGAGACCCAGGGGAACAGAGACCCAGGGGAACAGAGACCCAGGGGAACAGAGACCCAGAGACACAGGGGAACAGAGATTTTATGGAGACAGGGACAGAGACACAGGGGTCAGAGACACGGGGACAGAGACAGGGGGACAAGGGCAGAGACAGAGGAACACAGGAGTTTTGACTGTAGCGATAGATGGATGGATGGATGGTACCTTCTGGAAGAAGGTAGAGAACTCCTCAGTGACGTTTCCCTTGGCAGCCTTGTTCCTCAGAGCAATCTCCTCCACAGTGTCCTGGAGGAATTTAGCCATCTCCAGCTTCACACGCAGCTCCGTCTTCAGCCTCTCCTCCTGGGACACACACACACACACACACACACACACACTAGATTAGGTAGGGCTAAGGTCAGGGGCAGGGCTAGATTAAAGGGGAGATCAGAGGTGCGGCTGGGATTATAGGGGAAGTGAGGGGTCTAAGGAAGGCTGTGGCTGGGATTATAGGGGAAGTGAGGGGTCTAAGGAAGGCTGTGGCTGGGATTATAGGTGGGATGGGATTACAGGGAAACTTCTCCGCTATAAACTATTTTGAGTGTTTTTCCAGTCTCCCTACATCATTATGAGTGATGAGATGTGTTTCAGACATAATTATGCAAGAATTTTTGCGGCAGGAGATTTCAACCAATGACGTCATAGGGCTCCCGAGTGGCGCAGCGGTCTAAGGCACTGCATCTCAGTGCTTGAGGCGTCACTACAGACTGGTTCGATTCCAGGCTGCATCACAACCGGCCGTGATTGGGAGTCTCATAGGGCGGCGCACAATTGGCCCAGCATCGTCCGGATTTGGCTGGTGTAGGCCGTCATTGTAAATAAGAATTTGTTCTTAACTGACTTGCCTAGTTAAATAAAGGTTAAATAAAAAATGTGTTTGATTGAGATGCTGTCTGATCAAAAAATGTATGGAGTCATGTTTCGTAGCAATTATTGTGGCCTTTGTGTTTGGCCGATTGCACGATCACTCTAGCAAGCGAGTAGATATGGTTATCCTTGTTCAATACAGGACGTTGTTCCCATCTGCCAGGACATTGCAGGATATAAAGACTACAGCCTGACGGGAGCCCTACTTCCGTCTCAAAACAGGGGTGATAATACAGTGAGGGAAAAAAGGGTTTGATCCCCTGCTGATTTTGTACGATTGCCCACTGACAAAGAAATGATCAGTCTATAATTTTAATGGTAGGTTTATTTGAACAGTGAGAGACAGAATAACAACAAAAAAATCCAGAAAAATGCATGTAAAAAATGTTATAAATTGATTAGCATTTTAATGAGGGAAATAAGTATTTGACCCCTCTGCAAAACATGACTTAGTACTTGGTGGCAAAACCCTTGTTGGCAATCACAGAGGTCAGACGTTTCTTGTAGTTGGCCACCAGGTTTGCATACATCTCAGGAGGGATTTTGTTCCACTCCTCTTTGCAGATCTTCTCCAAGTCATTAAGGTATCGAGGCTGACGTTTGGCAACTCGAACCTTCAGCTCCCTCCACAGATTGTCTATGGGATTAAGGTCTGGAGACTGGCTAGGCCACTGCAGGAACTTAATGTGCTTCTTCTTGAGCCACGCCTTTGTTGCCTTGGCCGTGTGTTTTGGGTCATTGTCATGCTGGAATACCCATCCACGACCCATTTTCAATGCCCTGGCTGAGGGAAGGAGGTTCTCACCCAAGATTTGACGGTACATGGCCCCGTCCATCGTCCCTTTGATGCGGTGAAGTTGTCCTGTCCCCTTAGCAGAAAAACACCCCCAAAGCATAATGTTACCACCTCCATGTTTGACGGAGGGGATGGTGTTCTTGGGGTCATAGGCAGCATTCCTCCTCCTCCAAACACGGCGAGTTGAGTTGATGCCAAAGAGCTCCATTTTGGTCTCATCTGACTCACTTTCATCCAGTTCTCCTCTGAATCATTCAGATGTTCATTGGCAAACTTCAGACGGCCCTGTATATGTGCTTTCTTGAGCAGGGGGACCTTGCGGGCGTTGCAGGATTTCAGTCCTTCACGGCGTAGTGTGTTTTCTTGGTGACTATGGTCCTAGCTGCCTTGAGATCATTGACAAGATCCTCCCGTGTAGTTCTGGGCTGATTCCTCACCGTTCTCATGATCATTGCAACTCCACGAGGTGAGATCTTGCATGGAGCCCCAGGCCGAGGGAGATTGACAGTTCTTTTGGGTTTCTTCCATTTGCGAATAATCGCATTAACTGTTGTCACCTTCTCACCAAGCTGCTTGGCGATGGTCTTGTAGCCCATTCCAGCCTTGTGTAGGTCTACAATCTTGTCCCTGACATCCTTGGAGAGCTCTTTGGTCTTGGCCATGGTGGAGAGTTTGGAATCTGATTGATTGATTGCTTCTGTGGACAGGTGTCTTTTATACAGGTAACAAGCTGAGATTAGGAGCACTCCCTTTAAGAGTGTGCTCCTAATCTCAGCTCGTTACCTGTATAAAAGACACCTGGGAGCCAGGAATCTTTCTGATTGATAGGGGATCAAATACTAATTTCCCTCATTAAAATGCAAATCAATTTATAACATTTTTGACATGCGTTTTTCTGGATTTTTTTGTTGTTATTCTGTCTCTCACTGTTCAAATAAACCTACCATTAAAATTATAGACTGATCATTTCTTTGTCAGTGGGAAAACGTACAAAATCAGCAGGGGATCAAATACTTTTTTAATCCAGGTTCACAGGGAGCTATGTTACCATGCACTGTCTATCTGAGATGGCTAGCGAAATAATTACAATGGCTGCTTCTGGTGATTCCTCTTTCCAAAAAGAGCTGGACGACGTAACAGGTTGTGATGGTCTTTTACATACTAACATAGGAACATACGCCCTATTCATTTGAGCCGGAATACACTGAAGAGGAGTTGAGACAGCGAGATCAAGAATTGCGAGACCAGAGCAAGCAGCGATGGGGACAGACTAACGGTCAGACTATGTGGGAGCTGTCCAGCCATGCTGACAGAAGAATGTCTGTGCTGCAACGAATTAGAGAGGGTCACTGCAGACCCCATGGAACGTGTGTGTAACAGACCATCGAAGTTTCAACACATATATGGATTCTGGAAGGTTCTTCAGAACATCCAAGATCAACTTGCGGCAGCAGCCTAGACCCGCTGGACCAGGAGGGCAAATGACAAACGAGGAAGTTATTTTTGCTGTCGGTAGCAACATAGCTAAGCTCTCTTTTCACACGAAGCAGTGTTGTTCAGTACAGTATATAATTTTGTGATCGATTCGGCCATAATGGGGCTTGCTAGTACCACTACAAGCCAAGCTAGCTAGCTATGTTTGCTATACCCAAAATGTACTGTAGCCTAATGTTATAGCTAGCTAGCATCAGTGCATCTCATTATGAGCAAAATTGGAGGAATGTTTTAATGATTATGGCAGAGAGTAAAGAAATGGCTTGATAACTCATTTCAGGTTAATGATACCTGTGTGTTGGAGCTAGCTAGCTGGCCTCAGTGCATCTCATTATTATGTGTGTTGGAGCTAGCTAGCTAGCCTCAGTGCATCTCATTATTATGTGTGTTGGAGCTAGCTAGCTAGCCTCAGTGCAGCTCATTATTATGTGTGTTGGAGCTAGCTAGCTGGCCTCAGTGCAGCTCATTATTATGTGTGTTGGAGCTAGCTAGCTGGCCTCAGTGCAGCTCATTATTATGTGTGTTGGAGCTAGCTAGCTAGCTAGCGTAGGTTTGTGAGATATTCATGCTGCTACAGTAGGTACACAGTAATGATTGCCCATGAATGTCTAATAACGTTTTCGTCTTTCTCACATACCCTCGAGGTAGCTTACAGATTTCGTTTTGAGTTTGTTCTACTTGGGGAGAAGCTAGGCCACGCCTCCTGCTTGTGTTGTTGGGGCCATTCAAGCAATTTGTTGGTCTGTGGTGAGCAATGAGGAGCAACCAGACGCTGCACCGGACACATTTAGGAAATTACTTCATCCAGTTAGTAATAATGATGCACCCACTACGACAATGACATGGTGTAGCCGCCACCAGGCTTGATGTGATTTATTAGGATCCTCATTATCCGACAGCTAGTCTTACTGGGGTCTGACACATAACAAAAAAATACATTACAGACAAAATACTTTACAATTTACATTTAAAAACATGAACATGTAGTATGTGTGTGCATCTATCAGTTAAACATACATGTCAGTACATACACACAAGTAGAAAAATGAAAATATGAAGAGTGGTACTCAGTGATGTGCTGGATTTGCCCCAAACATAAAGCTTTGTACTCCGTACATAAAGTTAATTTCTTTGCCACATTTTTGCAGTTTTACTTTAGTGCCTTATTGCAAAAAGGATACGTTTTGGAATATTTAAATTATGTACAGGCTTCCTTCTTTCACTCTGTCAATTAGGTTAGTATTGTGGAGTAACTACAATGTTGTTGATCCATCCTCAGTTTTCTCCTATCACAGCCATTCAACTCTGTAACTGTTTTAAAATCACTATTGGCCACATGGTGAAATGGTTTCCTTCCTCTCTGACAACTGAGTTAGGAAAGACGCCTGTATCTTTGTAGTGACTGGGTGTATTGACACACTATTCAAAGTGTAATTAATAACTTAACCATGCTCAAAGGGATATTCAATGTCTGCTTTTAAAATTTTTACATATCTACCAATAGGTGCCCTTCTTTGCGAGGCATTGGAAAACCTCCCTGGTCTTTTTGGTTGAATTAGTGTTTGAAATCCACTGCTCGAATGAGGGACCTTACAGATAATTGTTTGTGTGGGGTACAGAGATGAGGTAGTCATTTCAAAATCATGTTAAACACTATTATTGCACACAGAGTCCATGCAACTTATTCCGTGACTTGTTAAGCACATTTTTCCTCCTGAACTTATTTAGGCTTGCCATAACAAAGGGGTTGAATACTTGACGCAAGACATTTCATCTTTTCATTTTTAATTAATTTGTAAACATTTCTAAAAACATAATTCCACTTTGGCATTATGGGGTATTATGTGTAGGCCAGAGACAGAAAATCTCAATTTAATCCATTTTTAATTCAGGCTGTAACAAAAGGTGAAAAAAGTCAAGGGGTGTGAATCCTTTCTGTAAGCACTGCATGTCAGTGTTCCGTAAATGTACTTGGCGAATAAAGGTGATTCTGATCATTCAACACTTGTTAAAAGTTATAATCGTCCAACTCTGCAGGGGGGTCATGGGGTCAGGGGGGGTCATGGGGTCAGGGGGGTCATCGCTTGCAGCAGCCGTTCTACACACAACAGATTCTCTGACAGTAGAAAGGAGAGAAGCTCTCCGACTGGTACAGAACTACAGTCTCATGGCTGTTTAACTAGGAACGCCCACAGAACTACAGTCTCATGGCTGTTTAACTAGGAACGCCCACAGAACTACAGTCTCATGGCTGTTTAACTAGGAACGCCCACAGAACTACAGTCTCATGGCTGTTTAACTAGGAACGCCCACAGAACTACAGTCTCATGGCTGTTTAACTAGGAACGCCCACAGAACTACAGTCTCATGGCTGTTTAACTAGGAACGCCCACAGAACTACAGTCTCATGGCTGTTTAACTAGGAACGCCCACAGAACTACAGTCTCATGGCTGTTTAACTAGGAACGCCCACAGAACTACAGTCTCATGGCTGTTTAACTAGGAACGCCCACAGAACTACAGTCTCATGGCTGTTTAACTAGGAACGCCCACAGAACTACAGTCTCATGGCTGTTTAACTAGGAACGCCCACAGAACTACAGTCTCATGGCTGTTTAACTAGGAACGCCCACAGAACTACAGTCTCATGGCTGTTTAACTAGGAACGCCCACAGAACTACAGTCTCATGGCTGTTTAACTAGGAACGCCCACAGAACTACAGTCTCATGGCTGTTTAACTAGGAACGCCCACAGAACTACAGTCTCATGGCTGTTTAACTAGGAACGCCCACAGAACTACAGTCTCATGGCTGTTTAACTAGGAACGCCCACAGAACTACAGTCTCATGGCTGTTTAACTAGGAACGCCCACAGAACTACAGTCTCATGGCTGTTTAACTAGGAACGCCCACAGAACTACAGTCTCATGGCTGTTTAACTAGGAACGCCCACAGAACTACAGTCTCATGGCTGTTTAACTAGGAACGCCCACAGAACTACAGTCTCATGGCTGTTTAACTAGGAACGCCCACAGAACTACAGTCTCATGGCTGTTTAACTAGGAACGCCCACAGAACTACAGTCTCATGGCTGTTTAACTAGGAACGCCCACAGAACTACAGTCTCATGGCTGTTTAACTAGGAACGCCCACAGAACTACAGTCTCATGGCTGTTTAACTAGGAACGCCCACAGAACTACAGTCTCATGGCTGTTTAACTAGGAACGCCCACAGAACTACAGTCTCATGGCTGTTTAACTAGGAACGCCCACAGAACTACAGTCTCATGGCTGTTTAACTAGGAACGCCCACAGAACTACAGTCTCATGGCTGTTTAACTAGGAACGCCCACAGAACTACAGTCTCATGGCTGTTTAACTAGGAACGCCCACAGAACTACAGTCTCATGGCTGTTTAACTAGGAACGCCCACAGAACTACAGTCTCATGGCTGTTTAACTAGGAACGCCCACAGAACTACAGTCTCATGGCTGTTTAACTAGGAACGCCCACAGAACTACAGTCCCATGGCTGTTTAACTAGGAACGCCCACAGAACTACAGTCTCATGGCTGTTTAACTAGGAACGCCCACAGAACTACAGTCTCATGGCTGTTTAACTAGGAACGCCCACAGAACTACAGTCTCATGGCTGTTTAACTAGGAACGCCCACAGAACTACAGTCTCATGGCTGTTTAACTAGGAACGCCCACAGAACTACAGTCTCATGGCTGTTTAACTAGGAACGCCCACAGAACTACAGTCTCATGGCTGTTTAACTAGGAACGCCCACAGAACTACAGTCTCATGGCTGTTTAACTAGGAACGCCCACAGAACTACAGTCTCATGGCTGTTTAACTAGGAACGCCCACAGAACTACAGTCTCATGGCTGTTTAACTAGGAACGCCCACAGAACTACAGTCTCATGGCTGTTTAACTAGGAACGCCCACAGAACTACAGTCTCATGGCTGTTTAACTAGGAACGCCCACAGAACTACAGTCTCATGGCTGTTTAACTAGGAACGCCCACAGAACTACAGTCTCATGGCTGTTTAACTAGGAACGCCCACAGAACTACAGTCTCATGGCTGTTTAACTAGGAACGCCCACAGAACTACAGTCTCATGGCTGTTTAACTAGGAACGCCCACAGAACTACAGTCTCATGGCTGTTTAACTAGGAACGCCCACAGAACTACAGTCTCATGGCTGTTTAACTAGGAACGCCCACAGAACTACAGTCTCATGGCTGTTTAACTAGGAACGCCCACAGAACTACAGTCTCATGGCTGTTTAACTAGGAACGCCCACAGAACTACAGTCTCATGGCTGTTTAACTAGGAACGCCCACAGAACTACAGTCTCATGGCTGTTTAACTAGGAACGCCCACAGAACTACAGTCTCATGGCTGTTTAACTAGGAACGCCCACAGAACTACAGTCTCATGGCTGTTTAACTAGGAACGCCCACAGAACTACAGTCTCATGGCTGTTTAACTAGGAACGCCCACAGAACTACAGTCTCATGGCTGTTTAACTAGGAACGCCCACAGAACTACAGTCTCATGGCTGTTTAACTAGGAACGCCCACAGAACTACAGTCTCATGGCTGTTTAACTAGGAACGCCCACAGAACTACAGTCTCATGGCTGTTTAACTAGGAACGCCCACAGAACTACAGTCTCATGGCTGTTTAACTAGGAACGCCCACAGAACTACAGTCTCATGGCTGTTTAACTAGGAACGCCCACAGAACTACAGTCTCATGGCTGTTTAACTAGGAACGCCCACAGAACTACAGTCTCATGGCTGTTTAACTAGGAACGCCCACAGAACTACAGTCTCATGGCTGTTTAACTAGGAACGCCCACAGAACTACAGTCCCATGGCTGTTTAACTAGAAACGCCCACAGAACTACAGTCTCATGGCTGTTTAACTAGGAACGCCCACAGAACTACAGTCTCATGGCTGTTTAACTAGGAACGCCCACAGAACTACAGTCTCATGGCTGTTTAACTAGAAACGCCCACAGAACTACAGTCTCATGGCTTTTTAACTAGGAACGCCCACAGAACTACAGTCTCATGGCTGTTTAACTAGGAACGCCCACAGAACTACAGTCTCATGGCTGTTTAACTAGGAACGCCCACAGAACTACAGTCTCATGGCTGTTTAACGAGGAACGCCCACAGAACTACAGTCTCATGGCTGTTTAACGAGGAACGCCCACAGAACTACAGTCTCATGGCTGTTTAACTAGGAAGCTGTTTCCTACATGTTCCTATCGTGAATCTGAACAACCATTGGGGTAAAAAAAAAATCCAGACCATTCCTTTAAGATTAGGGTTAAGGAGGTGGTCCTACCTTCTTGGACTGCGTCTCAAAGGTTGAGGGCAGCATGTTGGGGAAGAGCTTCAGCGCCACAGGAAGCAGGAACTCCATGAACGGCACAATGATGAACACCAGGAAGGGGAGGAGTCTAAAGACATCAGCACAAGTCCTTAGGAACTGGGGAGGAAAATATATATTATTTTGTTAAAAACACAGTTTATGTTTGTATTTGTATTTATTATGGATCCCCATTAGCTGCTGACTCTTCCTGGGGTCTGGCAAAATTAAGGCAGTTATACATTTTAAAAACATTACAATACATTCACAACAGATTTCACAACACACTAAGTGTGTGCCCTCAGGCCTCTACTCTACTACCACATATCTACAACACAGAATCCATGTGTACGTGTGTGTATAGTGCGTATGGTATCATGTGTTTGTATGCATGTGTGTGTGTCTCTTCACAGTCCCCACTGTTCCATAAGGTGTATTTTTATCTGTTTTTTAAATCTGATTCTACTGCTTGCATCAGTTACTTGATGTGGAATAGAGTTCCATGTAGTCATGGCTCTATGTAGTACTGTGCACCTCCCATAGTCTGTTCTGGACTTGGGGACTGTGAAGAGACCTCTGGTGGCATGTACGAACCAAGCAGAGGGCAGTATTTATAGAAGTTAAAAACACAGTTTATGTATGTACGAATTAAAGGGCACTATTTATATAAATTATGATATTAAAAAAGAGTTTATGTACACTACATGGTCAAACATCTCATTCCAAAATCATGGGCATTAATATGGAGTTGGTCCCCCCTTTGCTGCTATAACAGCCTCCACTCTTCTGGGAAGGCTTTCCACTAGATGTTGGAACATTGCTGTGGGGACTTGCTTCCATTCAGACACGAGCATTAGTGAGGTCGGGCACTGATGTTGGGCGATTAGACCTGGCTCGCAGTCAGCGTTCCAATTCATCCCAAAGGTGTTTGATGGGGTTGAGGTCAGGGCTCTGTGCAGGCCAGTCAAGTTCTTCCACACCGATCTTGACAAACCATTTCTGTATGGACCTCGCTTTGTGCACGGGGGCATTGTCATGCTGAAACAGGAAAGGGCCTTCCCCAAACTGTTGCCACAAAGTTGGAAGCACAGAATCATCTAGAATGTCATTGTATGCTGTAGCGTTAAGATTTCCCTTCACTGGAACTAAGGGGCCTAGCCCGAACCATGAAAAACAGCCCCAGACCATTATTCCTCCTCCATCAAACTTTACAGTTGGCACTATGCATTCGGGAAGGTAGCGTTCTCCTGGCATTTGACCCATGCCTCAATCTATTTAACATAGTAACAAAACTCCCCATCAAAATCCATCAGTTTAAGCTAGAGATATGTTTTTTTGCCTGGGCTGCGTCTCAATCCCCCTGTAGCAGTCTGCCGCATCTGCAGTGGAATGTGGCAGCGCTACAGCCCTAGGGATTTACACCGGTAACCGGGATCTTTCTCCAAAAAGTTCACTCAAGTTAGCCAAAAAGCACCTGGATGATCATCAAGACTCTTGGTAGAATGTTCTATGGACAGATTAGTCAAAGTATACATTTTTGGACGACATGGTTCCCATTATGTCTGGCGAAAACCAAACACGCATTCCACAGTAAGAACCTCATACCAACGGTCAAGCATGGTGGTGGTGGTGGTGTGATGGTTTGGGGATGCTTTGCTGCCTCAGGACCTGGACGACTTGCCTTAATAGAAGGAACCATGAATTCTGCTCTGTATCAGAGAATTATACAGGAGAATGTCAGACCATCCGTCTGTGAGCTGAAGCTGAAGCGCAGCTGGGTCATGCAGCAAGACAATGATCCAAAACACACAATCAAGTCTACACACAATCATAGACTCCCGAGTGGCGCAGTGCCACTAGAGATCCTGGTTCGAATCCAGGCTCTGTCGTAGCCGGCCGCGACCGGGAGACCCATGGGACGGCGCACAATTGGCCCAGCGTCGTCCAGGGTAGGGGAGGGAATGGCCGGCAGGGATGTAGCTCAGTTGGTAGAGCATGGCGTTTGCAACGCCAGGGTTGTGGGTTCGAAAAAAATAAAATAAATGTATGGACTACCTAACTGTAAGTCGCTCTGGATAAGAGTGTCTGCTAAATGACTAAAATGTAAAAATGTACATGAAAATGGTTAAAAGCAAAACATTTGAAGTTTTGGAATGGCCTAGTCAAAATCCTGACCTAATCCCAATTGAGATGTTGTGGCAGGATTTGAAACGAGCAGTTCATGCTTGAAAACCCACAAATGTCGCTGACTTAAAGCAGTTCTGCCTGGAAGAGTGGGCCAAAATTACTCCACAGCAACGTGAAAGACTGATCAACAACTACAGGAAGCGTTTGGTTGGAGTCATTGCAGCTAAAGGTGGCACAACCAGTTATTGAGTTTAAGGGGCCAATTACTTTTTCACACAAGGACATTGGGTGTTGCATAACTTTGTTTATTTTAGGACAATATCAGTCAACAGAACAGCCAGAGTACAGTCCAGTACATCAGGACAATATCAGTCAACAGAACAGCTGGAGTACAGTCCAGTACATCAGGACAATATCAGTCAACAGAACAGCCAGAGTACAGTCCAGTACATCAGGAAAATATCAGTCCAGTACATCAGGACAATATCAGTCAACAGAACAGCCAGAGTACAGTCCAGTACATCAGGACCATATCAGTCAACAGAACAGCCAGAGTACAGTCCAGTACATCAGGACAATATCAGTCAACAGAACAGCCAGAGTACAGTCCAGTACATCAGGACAATATCAGTCAACAGAACAGCTGGAGTACAGTCCAGTACATCAGGACAATATCAGTCAACAGAACAGCCAGAGTACAGTCCAGTACATCAGGACAATATCAGTCCAGTACATCAGGACAATATCAGTCAACAGAACAGCCAGAGTACAGTCCAGTACATCAGGACAATATCAGTCAACAGAACAGCCAGAGTACAGTCCAGTACATCAGGACAATATCAGTCAACAGAACAGCTGGAGTACAGTCCAGTACATCAGGACAATATCAGTCAACAGAACAGCCAGAGTACAGTCCAGTACATCAGGACAATATCAGTCAACAGAACAGCTGGAGTACAGTCCAGTACATCAGGACAATATCAGTCAACAGAACAGCCAGAGTACAGTCCAGTACATCAGGACAATATCAGTCCAGTACATCAGGACAATATCAGTCAACAGAACAGCCAGAGTACAGTCCAGTACATCAGGACAATATCAGTCAACAGAACAGCCAGAGTACAGTCCAGTACATCAGGACAATATCAGTCAACAGAACAGCCAGAGTACAGTCCAGTACATCAGGACAATATCAGTCAACAGAACAGCTGGAGTACAGTCCAGTACATCAGGACAATATCAGTCAACAGAACAGCCAGAGTACAGTCCAGTACATCAGGACAATATCAGTCAACAGAACAGCCAGAGTACAGTCCAGTACATCAGGACAATATCAGTCCAGTACATCAGGACAATATCAGTCAACAGAACAGCCAGAGTACAGTCCAGTACATCAGGACAATATCAGTCAACAGAACAGCCAGAGTACAGTCCAGTACATCAGGACAATATCAGTCAACAGAACAGCCAGAGTACAGTCCAGTACATCAGGACAATATCAGTCAACAGAACAGCTGGAGTACAGTCCAGTACATCAGGACAATATCAGTCAACAGAACAGCTAGAGTACAGTCCAGTACATCAGGACAATATCAGTCAACACCTCCTCTTCTCTCCACCTCCCTCCATCTCTGTCCCTCTTACCAGAGTATTACAAACAGAACAGGAACTAAATAATCCACGTGTATTGAGCACATCTTTACTATGGCAGACATTTTCTTTAAAGCAGTATCCAAATCCATTGAATGTAGTGATCATAATATAGTAGCCATATCTAGAAAAAACTAATTTCCAAAGACTGTACCTAAAATAGTGTATAAGCGATCATACAAGAGGTTTTGCAATGATTCCGATGTCGAAGATGTGACAAATATTTGTTGGTCTGATGTGTGTAATGAGGAACATCCTGACGCTGCACTTGAAGCATTTATGAAACTGCTTCTTCCGGTTACTGAAAGGCATGCACCCATCAAGAAACTGACTGTTAGAACTGCCAAATCCCCATGGATAGATGAACTGAAATACTGTATGACAGAGGGACGAGGCAAAGGGAATAGCAATTAAGTCTGACAACACTACAGACTGGCAACCATACAGAAAACTGAGAAATCAGGAAACTAAACAAAAAGAAGAAACTATATTATGGAACAAATATAAATTATATAAAAGAATGATAGTAAAAAGCTCTGGAGTAATTTAAATGAAATTCTAGGCAAGAAAGCAAACTGGGCTCCATCCTTCATTGAGGCAGATGGCTTGTTCATAACAAAACCCTTTGATATTGCCAACCACTTTAATAACATTGTTGTTGACTAGATTAGCAAATTTAGGTATGACATGCAAAGAATAAACATTGAGCCTTCATATTCACGCATAACGTTCCAAATAATGAAAGACAATCACTGTAGTTTTGAGTTCAGCAAAGTAGGAACTTTTGGAAAAAATTGTGTTTGACCAATTACAAAGTTATTTTACAGAAAACAAATCAACAACAGACTTTCAGCATGCTTATAGAGAAGTGCACTCAACATGCTCGGCACTGACACAAATGACTGATGATTGGCTGAAAGAAATTCATAGTAAGAAGATCGTGGAAGCTGTTTTGTTAAGACTTCAGTGCAGCTTTCGATATCATTGATCATAACCTCTGCCTTATCATGAATGGACAGTTACCCATCTAATAGAACACAGAGGGTTTTCTTTAATGGAAGTTCGTTTGAGTGTGTTGTACCGCAGGACAGCTTGCTTGGGACGTTATTGTTTTCTGTTTTAACTAATGACCTTCCACTGACCTTGAATAAAGCCTGTGTGTCTGTACGCTGATGACTCAACAGGATACACGTCAGCTGCAACAGTAAAATAAATAACTGACACCCTTAACATAGCGCTCCAGTCAGTTTTAGAATGGGTAACTAGCAATAGGCTGGTGCTAAATATCTCAAACTAAAAGCATAATTTTGGGGACAAATCACTCACTCAACGCTAAACCTCGTTTAAATCTATTATTTAATAATGTGGCTATTGAGCAAGTTGAAGAGACTAAACTGCTGGGTGTAACCCTAGATAGAAAGCTGGCATGGTCAAAACATATAGACTCAATGGTTGCTAAAATGGGAAGAGGTCTGTCCATGATAAGGTGTTGCTCTGCTTTCTTGACATCTCAATAAACTAGACAACCTACAGGCCCTAGTTGTCCCACCTGGACTACTGCCCAGTAACCGGGTGGAGGCCGTCTAGTGATGGCTATTTAACAGTCTGATGGCCTGGACTACTGCCCAGTAACCGGGTGGTAGCCGTCTAGTGATTGCTATTTAACAGTCTGATGGCCTTGAGATAGAAGCTGTTTTTCAGTCTCTCTGTCCCAGCTTTGATGCACCTGTACTGACCTCGCTTTCTGGATGATAGCGGGGTGTACAGGCAGTGGCTTGGGCGGTTGATGTCCTTCATGATCGGGTGCTGTAGGTGTCCTGGAGGGCAGGCAGTGTGCCCCTCGTGATGCGTTGGGCAGACCACACCACCCTCTGGAGAGCCCTGACGTTGCAGGCGGTGTAGTTGCCGTACCAGGCGGTGATACAGCCCGACAGGATGCTCTCAATTGTGCATCTGTAAAGGTTTGTGAGGGTCTTAGGGGCCAAGCCAAATTTATTCAGCCTCCTGAGGTTGAAGAGGCTCTGTTGCGCTTTCTTCACCACACTGTCTGTGTGGGTGGAACATTTCAGATTGTCAGTGATGTGTACGCCAAGGAACTTGAAGCTTTCAACCTTCTCCACTGCGGTCCCGTCGATGTGGATAGGGGGGTGCACCCTCTGCTGTTTCCTGAAGTCCATGATCATCTCCTTTGTTTTGTTGATGTTGAGTGAGAGGTTATTTTCCTGGCACCACACCCCAGAGCCCTCACCTCCTCCCTGTAGGCGGTCTCGTCATTGTTGGTAATCAAGCCTACTACTGTTGTGTCATCTGCAAACTTGGTGATTGAGTTGAAGTGTCTTACTCACGTCGGCCACGGAGAACGAGAGCTCACAGTCCTTGGGAGCGGGCCGCGTCGGTGGCACTGTGTTATCATCAAAGCGGACAAAGGTGTTTAGCTTGTCTGGGAGTGCTGCCATCTTTCCAAGGTTTTGGTTTGGGTAGGTTTAGGAACACCTGCTCTTTCCATGACAGACTGACCAGGTGAATCCAGGTGAAAGATATGATCCCTTATTGATGTCACTTGTTAAATCCACTTCAATCAGTGTAGATGAAGGGGAGGAGACAGGTTAAATAATTATTTTTAAGCCTTGAGACAATTGAAACATGGATTGCGTGTGTGCCATTCAGATGGTGAATGGGCAAGACAAAAGATTTAAGTGCCTTTGAACAGAATATGGAAGTAGGTGCCAGGCGCACCGGTTTGAGTGTGTCAAGAACTGCAACGCTGCTGGGTTTTTCACACTCAACAGTTTCCCATGTGTATCAAGAATGGTCCACCACCCAAAGGACATCCAGCCAACTTAACACAACTGTGGAAAGCATTGGAGTCAACATGAGCCAGCATCCCTGTGGAACGCTTTTGACATCTTGTAGAGTCCGGCCCGACGAATTGAGGCTGTTCTGAGGGTAAAAGGAGATATTAGGAAAGTGTTCTGAGGGTAAAAGGAGATATTAGGAAAGTGTTCTGAGGGTAAAAGGGGATATTAGGAAAGTGTTCTTAATGTTTTGTGCACTTAGTGATTATTATTTATATTATGCATTTTATTTGTTGTTTTGTTTCCTGTTTGGACCCGAGGAAGAGTTCCAATAAATACTACTACCACCACCTCCCTCCCTCCCTCTTTCCCTCCATCTCCTGTCCAACTCCCTCCATCTCCTCCTCCATCCCTCCCTCTCCTCCATCTCCACCTCCTTTCCCTCCCTCCCTCTCCTCCATCTCCACCTCCTTTCCCTCCCTCCCTCTCCTCCATCTCCACCTCCTTTCCCTCCCTCCCATCTCCACCTCCTTTCCCTCCCTCCCTCTCCTCCATCTCCACCTCCTTTCCCTCCATCGCCTCTCCTCCATCTCCTCTCCCTCCCTCCCCCTTTCCCTCCATCGCCTCTCCTCCATCTCCTCCTCCCTCCCTCCCTCTCCTCTCCCTCCCTCGCCTCTCCTTCTCCCTTTCCCTCCATCTCTTCTCCAAACCCCTCCCCCTTTCCCTGAATCTCCTCTCCAACTCCTCCTCTCCTCCCTCCCTCTCCTCCTGTGTGTGAGTCAGTGGCCCAGAGAGGAAGGCATTAAGCCAGGCTCAGGGCTCAGTGAAAAGCTCTTTGACAATTCTATCACCTCCCCTAACCTCCCACCACTAGGCTTCAACCAGGAGAAGGAGAGGAGAGGGATTAAACAAGACAAGGCAGGGTGAGCCCACTGAGCCCAGATTAGATAAATAGCCATTGGATGACTGTGGGCTCAGAGAGAGGCCTGATCAGAGACTATATACTATAGATCAACTCTAGATGAGGAACTATATGGAAGAAGCAGTACTAAGATGTCCATTACATTCACTGGAGCAATACTGAGAGAGGAAAGAAACCCAGGACAGGCAGGAGACAGGACATGGTGCCAACAGGCTGTCTGCAGGCTGGGGGTGTACAGGCTGTCTCATCTCCCAGTGTCATCCCAGAGAGATAGACAGAGAGAGAAGCTTACGGTCTCTTCCTGGAGAGAGGTCATCTTACAGACTAATGATGACCAGGACCCAAACAAACAGAACTATAGATAATTAATCCTGTCAGGATTCTCAGAGTTTAAATAAAACAGAATGCCTCAATCCACTGGATCTCTCTTGATCTGCTGGATTCAACCATCTCCTCTTCTTCACATGGGATGTCAAACTCATTCCTGGAGGGCCATGTGGTTGCTGCTTTTGTTATGTCCTTTCAATTAGTGATCAATTAAGACCTAGACAACCAGGTGAGGGAATGTAACTAATCAGTTAGGACCTAGACAACCAGGTGAGGGAATGTAACTAATCAGTTAGGACCTAGACAACCAGGTGAGGGATTGTAACTAATTAATGACCTTCATTCAAGTACAAGGGAGAAGCAAATACTTGCAGACACTGGGCCTACGAGGAATTCAGTTTGACAGCCCTGATCTAGGGTTATGGTTAGGTAGGATCCCTGATCTAGGGTTATGGTTAGTTAGGATCCCTGATCTAGGGTTATGGTTAGTTAGTTACATTTCGGTGAATCTCTTATACAATGGGTTACAGAAAACCCAGATGTAAAATAGTAAATAATGGTTACTTCTCAGAAAGTATTGAGCTTTTAAGAGGAGTGAAACAAGGCTGTCCGCTGTCTCCATATCTATTTATTATGGCCATTGAAATGCTAGCCATTAAAATTAGATCCAACAAGAACATCAAGGGGTTAGAAATCCAGGGGTTAAAAACTAAAAAGTGTCAATGTATGCCGATGACTCAAGTGTTTTCTTAAGTTCGCAATCTGGATCCCTGCAAAGTCTCATTGAAGATCACTTTTCTAGCCTCTGGACTGAAACCTTATTATGACAAGATATTACGTATTGGATCGTTAAAACACAGTGTTTACACTACCTTACCAATACAATGGGCAGGTGTTTAGTAGACATACTTGGTATTCATATCTCAAAAAATATAAATGAACTTAACACAATCAATTTCAATTGAAAGTTTGCAAAAAATAGCTAAGATTCTGTAACCATAGAGGTAAATACCTGTCTATTTATGGAAAAATCACATTGATTAACTCTTTGGTCCTATCTCAGTTTACTCACTAATGGCGCTGCCTACTCCAGACGACTTGTTTTTAAAATCATATGAGCAAAAAATATTTCGTTTTACACAAATTTAAACATGCCTATTTATATAATTAATATGAGTTTGGGGGGCTAAAATTATTCAATATTAAAGCTTAAACCTCTCACTAAAAGCTTCACTCATAAAGTTATACTTAAACTCAGAATGGTTCTCCTGTAGATTATTAAGAGAGAATAATTTGTTCAAAAATGGCCTTTTTGCCTTTATACAGATTACAACTTCTCATTTCCGACTAATTGAAAATGAAATTTTGTTTAAAGTATCGCCCTGTCTTATCCAATCCATACAAAGCTGGTTACAATTTCAGTTTCATCCTCCAGAAAAGATAGAAGAAATATTACAACAAATATTAATGGTTAAACTCAAATATACTGATTAATAAAAAAAGTATTATTTATGGCTAAAAATAAAATATGGTATTATATTTATTAACGGTGGAGTTGTCACATACAGTTGAAGTCGGAAGTTTACATACACTTGGAGGTTGGAGTCATTAAAACTTGTTTTTCAACCACTCCACAAATGTCTTGTTAACAAACTATAGTTTTGGCAAGTTGGTTAGGACGTCTACTTTGTGCATGACACAAGTAATTTTTCCTACAATTGTTTACAGACAGATTATTTCACTTATAATTCACTGTATCACAATTCCAGTGGGTCAGAAGTTTACATACACTAAGTTGACTGTGCCTTTAAACAGCTTGGAAAATTCCAGAAAATGATGTCATGGCTTTAGAAGCTTCTGATAGGCTAATTGACATAATTTGAGTCAATTGGAGGTGTACCTGTGGATGTATTTCAAGGCCTACCTTCAAACTCAGTGCCTCTTTGCTTGACATCATGGGAAAACCAAAAGAAATCAGTCAAGACCTCAGAAAAAAAATTTGTATACCTCCACATGTCTGGTTCATCCTTGGGAGCAATTTCCAAACACCTGAAGGTACCACGTTCATCTGTACAAACAATAGTACACAAGTATAAACACTATGGGACCACGCAGCCTTCATACCGCTCAGGAAGGAGACACGTTCTGTCTCCTAGAGATGAACGTACTTTGGTGCGAAAAGTGCAAATCAATCCCAGAACAACAGCAAAGGACCTTGTGAAGATGCTGGAGGAAACATGTACAAAAGTATCTATATCCACAGTAAAACGAGTCCTATATTGACATAACCTGAAAGGCCGCTCAGCAAGGAAGAAGCCAATGCTCCAAAACCGCCATAAATAGGCCAGACTACGGTTTGCAACTGAACATGGGGACAAAGATCATACTTTTTAGAGAAATGTCCTCTGGTCAAAAATATAATTTATAGTTTGGCCATTATGACCATCGTTATGTTTGGAGGAAAAAGGGGGTCGCTTGCAAGCCGAAGAACACCATCCCAACCGTGAAGCACGAATGATGTGTGTATATATATATATATATATATATATATATATATATATTGAAGCAACATCTCAAGACATCAGTCAGGAAGTTAAAGCTTGGTCGCAAATGGGTCTTCCAAATGGACAATGACCCCAAGCATACTTCCAAAGTTGTAAAATGGCTTAAGGACAACAAAGTCAAGGTATTGGAGTGGCCATCACAAAGCCCTGACCTCAATCCTATAGAAAATGTGTGGGCAGAACTGAAAAAGCGTGTGCAAGCAAGGAGGCCTACAAACCTGACTCAGTTACACCAGCTCTGTCAGGAGGAATGGGCCAGAATTCACCCAACTTATTGTGGGAAGCTTGTGGAAGGCTACCCGAAACGTTTGACCCAAGTTAAACAATTTAAAGGCAATGCTACCAAATACTAATTGAGTGCATGTAAACTTCTGACCCACTGGGAATGTGATGAAAGAAATAAAAGCTGAAATAAATCATTCTCTACTATTATTCTGACATTTCACATTCTTAAAATAAAGTGGTGATCCTAACTGACCTAATACAGGGAATTTTTACTAGGATTAAATGTCAGGAATTGTGAAAAACTGAGTTTAAATGTATTTGGCTAAGGTGTATGTAAACTTCCGACTTCAACTGTATGCAGCTATCGAAAATATATGGGAATGTCTGCTCAATCCAAACTTATAACCAACTGATTGCAGCATTACCACAAAAATGGAGGAGGCAGAAGGTAGGGAACGTGTTTACCTGCCATATATTAAAGATACAAATTGGCTGAAAGGAATTAGCATAAATAGAAAAATATACCAGTTTAATTTGAGGACATAAATGTTGCCAGCTGCCCCATACAGGCTGCAACATCAACGGGAAGAGATATTCGATGTACCGATTCCATGGCACATGGTTTATGAACTGGTACAAAAAACAACACTTGATTCAACACTGAGTTTTTCAATTAAAATTATTATACCAAATTCTTGCCACCAACAGAATGCTATATACAGTGGGGAGAACAAGTATTTGATACACTGCCGATTTTGCAGGTTTTCCTACTTACAAAGCATGTAGAGGTCTGTAATTTTTATCATAGGTACACTTCAACTGTGAGAGACGGAATCTAAAACAAAAATCCAGAAAATCACATTGTATGATTTTTAAGTAATTAATTTGCATTTTATTGCATGACATAAGTATTTGATCACCTACCAACCAGTAAGAATTCCGGCTCTCACAGACCTGTTCGTTTTTCTTTAAGAAGCCCTCCTGTTCTCCACTCATTACCTGTATTAACTGCACCTGTTTGAACTCGTTACCTGTATAAAAGACACCTGTCCACACACTCAATCAAACAGACTCCAAACTCTCCACAATGGCCAAGACCAGAGAGCTGTGTAAGGACATCAGGGATAAAATTGTAGACCTGCACAAGGCTGGGATGGGCTACAGGACAATAGGCAAGCAGCTTGGTGAGAAGGCAACAACTGTTGGCGCAATTATTAGAAAATGGAAGAAGTTCAAGATGACGGTCAATCACCCTCGGTCTGGGGCTCCATGCAAGATCTCACCTCGTGGGGCATCAATGATCATGAGGAAGGTGAGGGATCAGCCCAGAACTACACGGCAGGACCTGGTCAATGACCTGAACAGAGCTGGGACCACAGTCTCAAAGAAAACCATTAGTAACACACTACGCCGTCATGGATTAAAATTCTGCAGCACACGCAAGGTCCCCCTGCTCAAGCCAGCGCATGTCCAGGCCCGTCTGAAGTTTGCCAATGACCATCTGGATGATCCAGAGGAGGAATGGGAGAAGGTCATGTGGTCTGATGAGACAAAAATAGAGCTATTTGGTCTAAACTCCACTCGCCGTGTTTGGAGGAAGAAGAAGAATGAGTACAACCCCAAGAACACCATCCCAACCGTGAAGCATGGAGGTGGAAACATCATTATTTGGGGATGCTTTTCTGCAAAGGGGACAGGACGACTGCACCGTATTGAGGGGAGGATGGATGGGGCCATGTATCGCGAGATCTTGGCTAACAACCTACTTCCCTCAGTAAGAGCATTGAAGATGGGTCGTGGCTGGGTCTTCCAGCATGACAACGACCCGAAACACACAGCCAGGGCAACTAAGGAGTGGCTCCGTAAGAGGCATCTCAAGGTCCTGGAGTGGCCTAGCCAGTCTCCAGACCTGAACCCAATAGAAAATCTTTGGAGGGAGCTGAAAGTCCGTATTTCCCAGCGACAGCACCGAAACCTGAAGGATCTGGAGAAGGTCTGTATGGAGGAGTGGGCCAAAATCCCTGCTGCATTTTGTGCAAACCTGGTCAAGACCTACAGGAAATGTATGATCTCTGTAATTGCAAACAAAGGTTTCTGTACCAAATATTAAGTTCTGCTTTTCTGATGTATCAAATACTTATGTCATGCAATAGAATGCAAATTAATTACTTAAAAATCATACAATGTGATTTTCTGGATTTTTGTTTTCGATTCCGTCTCCCACAGTTGAAGTGTACCTATGATAAAAATTACAGACCTCTACATGCTTTGTAAGTAGGAAAACCTGCAAAATCGGCAGTGTATCAAATACTTGTTCTCCCCACTGTATATGCGTCATACAACAATCTCAGCTCTGTAGATTTTGCTGCGAAGAGACAGAATCACTAGATCATTTCTTCTGGTATTGCCCCTATGTAGCTTGTTTCTGGTCACAGGTTCAGGAATGGGGGGAAAAAAATCACAACATTCACTTAAAATTAACCTTACAAATAGCAGTGTTGGGCGATTTGGAAAGCCATAGTCAGTCAATAAAAAACATAATAATACTTGTAAAGGTTTTCATCTTTAGCTCACAATCTGTGGATACTATACGATTAGAAATGTTCAAAATGTATGTAAAACATCACAATTGAAAACTATATGGCACATGGAAACCAAACGAGGGTGGTGTATGGTGATAGATGGGATGGGCTGAGAGGTGGTGTATGGTGATAGATGGGATGGGCTGAGGGGTGGTGTATGGTGATAGGTGGGATGGGCTGAGGGGTGGTGTATGGTGATAGATGGGATGGGCTGAGGGGTGGTGTATGGTGATAGGTGGGATGGGCTGAGGGGTGGTGTATGGTGATAGATGGGATGGGCTGAGGGGTGGTGTATGGTGATAGGTGGGATGGGCTGAGAGGTGGTGTATGGTGATAGATGGGATGGGCTGAGAGTGGCTGAGGGGTGGTGTATGGTGATAGATGGGATGGGCTGAGAGTGGCTGAGGGGTGGTGTATGGTGATAGATGGGATGGGCTGAGGGGTGGTGTATGGTGATAGGTGGGATGGGCTGAGAGGTGGTGTATGGTGATAGATGGGATGGGCTGAGAGTGGCTGAGGGGTGGTGTATGGTGATAGATGGGATGGGCTGAGAGTGGCTGAGGGGTGGTGTATGGTGATAGGTGGGATGGGCTGAGAGTGGCTAAGGGGTGGTGTATGGTGATAGGTGGGATGGGCTGGGGGGTGGTGTATGGTTATAGGTGGGATGGGCTGAGGGGTGGTGTATGGTGATAGGTGGGATGGGCTGAGAGTGGCTAAGGGGTGGTGTATGGTGATAGGTGGGATGGGCTGAGGGGTGGTGTATGGTGATAGGTGGGATGGGCTGGGGGGTGGTGTATGGTGATAGGTGGGATGGGCTGGGGGGTGGTGTATGGTGATAGGTGGGATGGGCTGGGGGGTGGTGTATGGTGATAGGTGGGATGGGCTGAGAGTGGCTGGGGGGTGGTGTATGGTGATAGGTGGGATGGGCTGAGAGTGGCTGGGGGGTGGTGTATGGTGATAGATGGGATGGGCTGAGAGTGGCTGAGGGGTGGTGTATGGTGATAGGTGGGATGGGCTGAGGGGTGGCGTATGGTGATAGGTGGGATGGGCTGAGAGTGGCTGAGGGGTGGTGTATGGTGATAGGTGGGATGGGCTGAGAGTGGCTGAGGGGTGGTGTATGGTGATAGGTGGGATGGGCTGAGAGTGGCTGAGGGGTGGTGTATGGTGATAGATGGGATGGGCTGAGAGTGGCTGGGGGGTGGTGTATGGTGATAGGTGGGATGGGCTGAGAGTGGCTGAGGGGTGGTGTATGGTGATAGATGGGATGGGCTGAGGGGTGGTGTATGGTGATAGGTGGGATGGGCTGAGAGTGGCTGAGGGGTGGTGTATGGTGATAGGTGGGATGGGCTGAGAGTGGCTGGGGGGTGGTGTATGGTGATAGATGGGATGGGCTGAGAGTGGCTGATGGTGATAGGTGGGATGGGCTGAGGGGTGGTGTATGGTGATAGGTGGGATGGGCTGAGAGTGGCTGATGGTGATAGATGGGATGGGCTGAGAGTGGCTGGGGGGTGGTGTATGGTGATAGGTGGGATGGGCTGAGAGTGGCTGAGGGGTGGTGTATGGTGATAGATGGGATGGGCTGAGGGGTGGTGTATGGTGATAGGTGGGATGGGCTGAGGGGTGGTGTATGGTGATAGGTGGGATGGGCTGAGGGGTGGTGTATGGTGATAGGTGGGATGGGCTGAGGGGTGGTGTATGGTGATAGGTGGGATGGGCTGAGAGTTGCTGGGGGGTGGTGTATGGTGATAGATGGGATGGGCTGAGAGTGGCTGGGGGGTGGTGTATGGTGATAGGTGGGATGGGCTGAGGGGTGGTGTATGGTGATAGATGGGATGGGCTGAGAGTGGCTGGGGGGTGGTGTATGGTGATAGGTGGGATGGGCTGAGAGTGGCTGAGGGGTGGTGTATGGTGATAGGTGGGATGGGCTGAGAGTGGCTGAGGGGTGGTGTATGGTGATAGATGGGATGGGCTGAGGGGTGGTGTATGGTGATAGGTGGGATGGGCTGAGGGGTGGTGTATGGTGATAGGTGGGATGGGCTGAGAGTGGCTGAGGGGTGGTGTATGGTGATAGGTGGGATGGGCTGAGAGTGGCTCAGGGGTGGTGTATGGTGATAGGTGGGATGGGCTGAGGGGTGGTGTATGGTGATAGGTGGGATGGGCTGAGAGTGGCTGAGGGGTGGTGTATGGTGATAGGTGGGATGGGCTGAGAGTGGCTGGGGGGTGGTGTATGGTGATAGATGGGATGGGCTGAGAGTGGCTGAGGGGTGGTGTATGGTGATAGGTGGGATGGGCTGAGGGGTGGTGTATGGTGATAGATGGGATGGGCTGAGAGTGGCTGGGGGGTGGTGTATGGTGATAGGTGGGATGGGCTGAGGGGTGGTGTATGGTGATAGGTGGGATGGGCTGAGAGTGGCTGAGGGGTGGTGTATGGTGATAGGTGGGATGGGCTGAGAGTGGCTCAGGGGTGGTGTATGGTGATAGATGGGATGGGCTGAGAGTGGCTGGGGGGTGGTGTATGGTGATAGATGGGATGGGCTGAGAGTGGCTGAGGGGTGGTGTATGGTGATAGGTGGGATGGGCTGAGGGGTGGTGTATGGTGATAGATGGGATGGGCTGAGAGTGGCTGGGGTGTGGTGTATGGTGATAGATGGGATGGGCTGAGAGTGGCGTATGGTGATAGGTGGGATGGGCTGAGAGTGGCTGAGGGGTGGTGTATGGTGATAGATGGGATGGGCTGAGAGTGGCTGGGGTGTGGTGTATGGTGATAGGTGGGATGGGCTGAGAGTGGCTGAGGGGTGGTGTATGGTGATAGGTGGGATGGGCTGAGAGTGGCTGAGGGGTGGTGTATGGTGATAGGTGGGATGGGCTGAGGGGTGGTGTATGGTGATAGGTGGGATGGGCTGAGAGTGGCTGAGGGGTGGTGTATGGTGATAGGTGGGATGGGCTGAGGGGTGGTGTATGGTGATAGATGGGATGGGCTGAGGGGTGGTGTATGGTGATAGATGGGATGGGCTGAGAGTGGCTGGGGGGTGGTGTATGGTGATAGGTGGGATGGGCTGAGGGGTGGTGTATGGTGATAGATGGGATGGGCTGAGAGTGGCTGGGGGGTGGTGTATGGTGATAGGTGGGATGGGCTGAGAGTGGCTGGGGGGTGGTGTATGGTGATAGATGGGATGGGCTGAGAGTGGCTGAGGGGTGGTGTATGGTGATAGATGGGATGGGCTGAGAGTGGCTGAGGGGTGGTGTATGGTGATAGGTGGGATGGGCTGGGGGGTGGTGTATGGTGATAGGTGGGATGGGCTGGGGGGTGGTGTATGGTGATAGGTGGGATGGGCTGAGAGTGGCTGAGGGGTGGTGTATGGTGATAGGTGGGATGGGCTGAGAGTGGCTGGGGGGTGGTGTATGGTGATAGGTGGGATGGGCTGAGAGTGGCTGAGGGGTGGTGTATGGTGATAGGTGGGATGGGCTGAGGGGTGGTGTATGGTGATAGGTGGGATGGGCTGAGGGGTGGTGTATGGTGATAGGTGGGATGGGCTGGGGGGTGGTGTATGGTGATAGGTGGGATGGGCTGGGGGGTGGTGTATGGTGATAGGTGGGATGGGCTGAGAGTGGCTGATGGTGATAGGTGGGATGGGCTGAGAGTGGCTGATGGGATGGGCTGAGAGTGGCTGATGGTGATAGATGGGATGGGCTGAGAGTGGCTCAGGGGTGGTGTATGGTGATAGGTGGGATGGGCTGAGAGTGGCTGATGGTGATAGGTGGGATGGGCTGAGAGTGGCTGATGGTGATAGATGGGATGGGCTGAGAGTGGCTCAGGGGTGGTGTATGGTGATAGGTGGGATGGGCTGAGAGTGGCGTATGGTGATAGGTGGGATGGGCTGAGAGTGGCTGATGGTGATAGATGGGATGGGCTGAGAGTGGCTCAGGGGTGGTGTATGGTGATAGGTGGGATGGGCTGAGAGTGGCTGAGGGGTGGTGTATGGTGATAGGTGGGATGGGCTGAGAGTGGCTGAGGGGTGGTGTATGGTGATAGGTGGGATGGGCTGGGGGGTGGTGTATGGTGATAGATGGGATGGGCTGAGAGTGGCTGAGGGGTGGTGTATGGTGATAGATGGGATGGGCTGAGAGTGGCTGAGGGGTGGTGTATGGTGATAGGTGTGATGGGCTGAGAGTGGCTGAGGGGTGGTGTATGGTGATAGGTGGGATGGGCTGAGAGTGGCTGAGGGGTGGTGTATGGTGATAGGTGGGATGGGCTGGGGGGTGGTGTATGGTGATAGGTGGGATGGGCTGAGAGTGGCTGATGGTGATAGATGGGATGGGCTGAGAGTGGCTCAGGGGTGGTGTATGGTGATAGATGGGATGGGCTGAGAGTGGCTGAGGGGTGGTGTATGGTGATAGGTGGGATGGGCTGAGAGTGGCTGATGGTGATAGGTGGGATGGGCTGAGGGGTGGTGAATGGTGATAGGTGGGATGGGCTGAGCGTGGCTGAGGGGTGGTGTATGGTGATAGGTGGGATGGGCTGAGAGTGGCTGAGGGGTGGTGTATGGTGATAGGTGGGATGGGCTGAGAGTGGCTGAGGGGTGGTGTATGGTGATAGGTGGGATGGGCTGAGAGTGGCTGAGGGGTGGTGTATGGTGATAGATGGGATGGGCTGAGAGTGGCTGGGGGGTGGTGTATGGTGATAGGTGGGATGGGCTGAGAGTGGCTGAGGGGTGGTGTATGGTGATAGGTGGGATGGGCTGAGAGTGGCTCAGGGGTGGTGTATGGTGATAGGTGGGATGGGCTGAGAGTGGCTGAGGGGTGGTGTATGGTGATAGGTGGGATGGGCTGAGAGTGGCTGGGGGGTGGTGTATGGTGATAGATGGGATGGGCTGAGAGTGGCTGGGGGGTGGTGTATGGTGATAGGTGGGATGGGCTGAGGGGTGGTGTATGGTGATAGGTGGGATGGGCTGGGGGGTGGTGTATGGTGATAGGTGGGATGGGCTGAGAGTGGCTGAGGGGTGGTGTATGGTGATAGATGGGATGGGCTGAGGGGTGGTGTATGGTGATAGGTGGGATGGGCTGAGAGTGGCTGGGGGGTGGTGTATGGTGATAGGTGGGATGGGCTGAGGGGTGGTGTATGGTGATAGGTGGGATGGGCTGAGGGGTGGTGTATGGTGATAGGTGGGATGGGCTGGGGGGTGGTGTATGGTGATAGGTGGGATGGGCTGAGAGTGGCTGGGGGGTGGTGTATGGTGATAGGTGGGATGGGCTGAGAGTGGCTGGGGGGTGGTGTATGGTGATAGGTGGGATGGGCTGAGAGTGGCTGAGGGGTGGTGTATGGTGATAGGTGGGATGGGCTGAGAGTGTATGGTGATAGGTGGGATGGGCTGAGAGTGGCTGAGGGGTGGTGTATGGTGATAGATGGGATGGGCTGAGAGTGGCTGGGGGTGGTGTATGGTGATAGGTGGGATGGGCTGAGAGTGTATGGTGATAGGTGGGATGGGCTGAGAGTGGCTGAGGGGTGGTGTATGGTGATAGGTGGGATGGGCTGAGGGGTGGTGTATGGTGATAGATGGGATGGGCTGAGAGTGGCTGAGAGGTGGTGTATGGTGATAGATGGGATGGGCTGAGAGTGGCTGGGGGGTGGTGTATGGTGATAGGTGGGATGGGCTGAGGGGTGGTGTATGGTGATAGGTGGGATGGGCTGAGAGTGGCTGAGGGGTGGTGTATGGTGATAGGTGGGATGGGCTGAGAGTGGCTGAGGGGTGGTGTATGGTGATAGATGGGATGGGCTGAGAGTGGCTGAGGGGTGGTGTATGGTGATAGATGGGATGGGCTGAGAGTGGCTGGGGGGTGGTGTATGGTGATAGATGGGATGGGCTGAGAGTGGCTGATGGTGATAGGTGGGATGGGCTGAGAGTGGCTGGGGAGTGGGATTAAAGAGTTTATGTTTGGTCATGTATTATTGTTATGTGATTGCTGTATATAAAAGTGCCATGTATTTAAAATGTATATGTAGCAGAAAAGCTGTAAAAAAATTAATAAAATAAAAATAAAAAAGAGGGGGGTGGTGGATGGGTTAATAATAAAAATAAAAAAGGTTAGTAAGGATCCCTGATCTAGGATTAAGGTTAGTAAGGATCCCTGATCTAGGATTAAGGTTAGTAAGGATCCCTGATCTAGGATTAAGGTTAGTAAGGATCCCTGATCTAGGATTAAGGTTAGTAAGGATCCCTGATCTAGGATTAAAGTTACAGTGAGGGAAGAAAAGTATTTGATCCCCTGCTGATTTTGTACGTTTGCCCACTGACAAAGAAATGATCAGTCTATAATTTTAATGGTAGGTTTATTTGAACAGTGAGAGACAGAATAACAAGAAAAAGATCCAGAAAAACGCATGTCAAAAATGTTATAAATTGATTTGCATTTTAATGAGGGAAATAAGTATTTGACCCCTCTGCAAAACATGACTTAGTACTTGGTGGCAAATCCCTTGTTGGCAATCAGAGGTCAGACGTTTCTTGTAGTTGGCCACCAGGTTTGCACACATCTCAGGAGGGATTTTGTCCCACTCCTCTGTTCAGATGTTCTCCAAGTCATTAAGGTTTTGAGGCTGACGTTTGGCAACTCGAACCTTCAACTCCCTCCACAGATTTTCTATGGGATTAAGGTCTGGAGACTGGCTAGGCCACTCCAGGACCTTAATGTGCTTCTTCTTGAGCCACTCCTTTGTTGCCTTGGCCGTGTGTTTTGGGTCATTGTCATGCTGGAATACCCATCCATGACCCATTTTCAATGCCCTGGCTGAGGGAAGGAAGTTCTCACCCAAGATTTGACGGTACATGGCCCCGTCCATCGTCCCTTTGATGCGGTGAAGTTGTCCTGTCCCCTTAGCAGAAAAACACCCCCATAGCATAATGTTTCCACCTCCATGTTTGACGGTGGGGATGGTGTTCTTGGGGTCATAGGCAGCATTCCTCCTCCTCCAAACACGGCGAGTTGAGTTGATGCCAAAGAGCTCCATTTTGGTCTCATCTGACCACAACACTTTCACCCAGTTCTCCTCTGAATCATTCAGATGTTCATTGGCAAACTTCAGACGGGCCTGTATATGTGCTTTCTTGAGCAGGGGGACCTTGCGGGCGCTGCAGGATTTCAGTCCTTCACGGCGTAGTGTGTTACCAATTGTTTTCCTGGTGACTATGGTCCCAGCTGCCTTGAGATCATTGACAAGATCCTCCCGTGTAGTTCTGGGCTGATTCCTCACCGTTCTCATGATCATTGCAACTCCACAAGGTGAGATCTTGCATGGAGCCCCAGGCCGAGGGAGATTGACAGTTATTTTGTGTTTCTTCCATTTGCGAATAATCGCACCAACTGTTGTCACCTTCTCACCAAGTTGCTTGCCGATGGTCTTGTAGCCCATTCCAGCCTTGTGTAGGTCTACAATCTTGTCCCTGACATCCTTGGAGAGCTCTTTGGTCTTGGCCATGGTGGAGAGTTTGGAATCTGATTGATTGATTGCTTCTGTGGACAGGTGTCTTTTATACAGGTAACAAACTGAGATTAGGAGCACTCCCTTTAAGAGTGTTCTCCTAATCTCAGCTCGTTACCTGTATAAAAGACACCTGGGAGCCAGAAATCTTTCTGATTGAGAGGGGGTCAAATACTTATTTCCCTCATTAAAATGCAAATCAATTTATAACATTTTAGACATGTGTTTTTCTGGATTTCTTTGTTGTTATTCTGTCTCTCACTGTTCAAATAAACCTACCATTAAAATTATAGACTGATAATTTCTTTGTCAGTGGGCAAATGTACAAAATCAGCAGGGGATCAAATACTTTTTTCCCCCTCACTGTAGTTAGGATCCCTGATCTAGGGTTAGGGTTAGTTAGGATCCCTGATCTCCTCACCTGTCTCCTCTCCCGTCGGGACAGGGGGTGCCCGTTGAGGACCTGCCACAGCATGCGTCCAGCGATGGTGGTGTCGATCCACAGCAGTCGGAAGCCGTGGTAGTAGTGTTTAACCTCATCTAGAACACGTTGTCCTATAGTTCTCCTGACGATGGTATGGTCTACTGTAGGACTGTACACCGGCCCACCTTCCTCTAGCTTCTTGTTCTTATCCTTCAGAGAGCGGAGAGACTTCTCTACTTTAGAGTCGTCACCAAGACATCTGGAGGTGTGAATCCACCGTACCCCGACCACGTTCCCCCTCCCGGATAACGTCCACTGGGGGTACCCACCTCCCAGGGGGTACAGAGAGGAGGAGCCTTCCACTACAGCACAGTACAGCCTCATGGAAGGGGCGTGGCCTGGGGCGTAGCCTGGAACCCTGTAGCCATCTGATGCCGTATGCAGGGAGGGGCCTAGGGTGGAGGGCGGAGCCAAGCTCCCACCTCGGAACACCAGCCTATCACCATCCATTCTACTGAAAACACAGAGACATTCAATAACTACACACACACATTACTAATATGAACAACTACACACATTACCAATATGAACAACTACACACATTACCAATATGAACAACTACACACATTACCAATATGAACAACTACACACATTACCAATATGAACAACTACACACATTACCAATATGAACAACTACACACATTACCAATATGAACAACACACACATTGCCAATATGAACAACACACTCATTACCAATATGAACAACACACTCATTGCCAATATGAACAACACACTCATTGCCAATATGAACAACACACTCATTACCAATATGAACAACACACTCATTGCCAATATGAACAACACACTCATTACCAATATGAACAACACACTCATTGCCAATATGAACAACACACTCATTGCCAATATGAACAACACACTCATTACCAATATGAACAACTACACACATTACCAATATGAACAACTACACACATTACCAATATGAACAACACACACATTGCCAATATGAACAACACACTCATTACCAATATGAACAACACACTCATTGCCAATATGAACAACACACTCATTGCCAATATGAACAACACACTCATTACCAATATGAACAACACACTCATTGCCAATATGAACAACACACTCATTACCAATATGAACAACACACTCATTGCCAATATGAACAACACACTCATTGCCAATATGAACAACACACTCATTGCCAATATGAACAACACACTCATTACCAATATGAACAACACACTCATTACCAATATGAACAACACACTCATTACCAATATGAACAACTACACACATTACCAATATGAACAACTACACACATTACCAATATGAATAACACACTCATTACCAATATGAACAACTACACACATTACCAATATGAACAACTACACACATTACCAATATGAATAACACACTCATTACCAATATGAACAACTACACACATTACCAATATGAACAACTACACTCATTACCAATATCAAAATATAGTATTTTTTACAATAGTAATGCTGTAAAATGTACAGTGGGGAAGAAAAGTATTTAGTCAGCCACTAATTGTGCAAGTTCTCCCACTTAAAAAGATGAGAGAGGCCTGTAATTTTCATCATAGGTACACGTCAACTATGACAGACAAATTGAGATTTTTTTTTCCAGAAAATCACATTGTAGGATTTTTAATGAATTTATTTGCAAATTAGGGTGGAAAATAAGTATTTGGTCACCTACAAACAAGCAAGATGTCTGGCTCTCACAGACCTGTAACTTCTTCTTTAAGAGGCTCCTCTGTCCTCCACTCGTTACCTGTATTAATGGCACCTGTTTGAACTTGTTATCAGTATAAAAGACACCTGTCCACAACCTCAAACAGTCACACTCCAAACTCCACTATGGCCAAGACCAAAGAGCTGTCAAAGGACACCAGAAACAAAATTGTAGACCTGCACCAGGCTGGGAAGACTGAATCTGCAATAGGTAAGCAGCTTGGTTTGAAGAAATCAACTGTGGGAGCAATTATTAGGAAATGGAAGACATACAAGACCACTGATAATCTCCCTCGATGTGGGGCTCCACGCAAGATCTCACCCTGTGGGGTCAAAATGATCACAAGAACGGTGAGCAAAAATCCCAGAACCACACGGGGGGACCTAGTGAATGACCTGCAGAGAGCTGGGACCAAAGTAACAAAGCCTACCATCAGTAACACACTACGCCGCCAGGGACTCAAATCCTGCAGTGCCAGACGTGTCCCCCTGCTTAAGCCAGTACATGTCCAGGCCCGTCTGAAGTTTGCTAGAGTGCATTTGGATGATCCAGAAGAGGATTGGGAGAATGTCATATGGTCAGATGAAACCAAAATAGAACTTTTTGGTAAAAACTCAACTCGTCGTGTTTGGAGGACAAAGAATGCTGAGTTGCATCCAAAGAACACCATACCTACTGTGAAGCATGGGGGTGGAAACATCATGCTTTGGGGCTGTTTTTCTGCAAAGGGACCAGGACGACTGATCCGTGTAAAGGAAAGAATGAATGGGGCCATGTATCGTGAGATTTTGAGTGAAAATCTCCTTCCATCAGCAAGGGCATTGAAGATGAAACGTGGCTGGGTCTTTCAGCATGACAATGATCCCAAACACACCGCCCGGGCAACGAAGGAGTGGCTTCGTAAGAAGCATTTCAAGGTCCTGGAGTGGCCTAGCCAGTCTACAGATCTCAACCCCATAGAAAATCTTTGGAGGGAGTTGAAAGCCCCAAAACATCACTGCTCTAGAGGAGATCTGCATGGAGGAATGGGCCAAAATACCAGCAACAGTGTGTGAAAACCTTGTGAAGACTTACAGAAAACGTTTGACCTGTGTCATTGTTATATACCTTTTGTTGGCAAAGTATTGAGAAACTTTTGTTATTGACCAAATACTTATTTTCCACCATAATTTGCAAATAAATTCATTAAAAATCCTACAATGTGATTTTCTGGATTTTTTTCTTCTCATTTTGTCTGTCATAGTTGACGTGTACATATGATGAAAATGACAGACCTCTCTCATCTTTTTAAGTGGGAGAACTTGCACAATTGGTGGCTGACTAAATACTTTTTCCCCCACTGTACGTACATACATACATACACAGTACTAGTCAAATGTTTGGACACACCTACTCATTCCAGGGTTTTTCTTTATTTTTACTATTTTCTACATTGTAGAATAATAGTGAAGATATCAAAACTATGAAATAACACATATGGAATCATGTAGTAACCAAAAAAGTGTTAAACAAATGAAAATATATTTTATATTTGAGATTCTTCAAAGTCAGCTGTTCTTGTGTATTAATTTACATTTACATTTTAGTCATTTAGCAGACGCTCTTATCCAGAGCGACTTACAGTTAGTGATTACATTTTTTTTTTTTTTATACTGGCCCCCCGTGGGAATCGAACCCACAACACTGGCGTTGCAAACGCCATGCTCTATCAACTGAGCTACATCCCTGCCGGCCATTCCCTCCCCTACCCTGGACGACGCTGGGCCAATTGTGCACCGCCCATGAGTCTCCCGGTCGCGGCCGGCTGCGACAGAGCCTGGATTCGAACCAGGATCTCTAGTGGCACAGTTAGCATTGCGATGCAGTGCCTTAGACCACTGCGCCACTCAGGAGACAATGTTCTGTATTATGTCATGTTTCATGTTCTGTATTATGTCATGTTTCATGTTCTGTATTATGTCATGTTTCATGTTCTGTATTATGTCATGTTTCATGTTCTGTATTATGTCATGTTTCATGTTCTGTATTATGTCATGTTTCATGTTCTGTATTATGTCATGTTTCATGTTCTGTATTATGTCATGTTTCATGTTCTGTATTATGTCATGTTTCATGTTCTGTATTATGTCATGTTTCATGTTCTGTGTTATGTCATGTTTCATGTTCTGTGTTATGTCATGTTTCATGTTCTGTATTATGTCATGTTTCATGTTCTGTATTATGTCATGTTTCATGTTCTGTATTATGTCATGTTTCATGTTCTGTATTATGTCATGTTTCATGTTCTGTATTATGTCATGTTTCATGTTCTGTGTTATGTCATGTTTCATGTTCTGTGTTATGTCATGTTTCATGTTCTGTGTTATGTCATGTTTCATGTTCTGTGTTATGTCATGTTTCATGTTCTGTATTATGTCATGTTTCATGTTCTGTATTATGTCATGTTTCATGTTCTGTATTATGTCATGTTTCATGTTCTGTATTATGTCATGTTTCATGTTCTGTATTACGTCATGTTTCATGTTCTGTATTACGTAATGTTTCATGTTCTGTATTACGTCATGTTTCATGTTCTGTATTACGTCATGTTTCATGTTCTGTATTACGTCATGTTTCATGTTCTGTATTACGTCATGTTTCATGTTCTGTATTACGTCATGTTTCATGTTCTGTATTACGTCATGTTTCATGTTCTGTATTACGTCATGTTTCATGTTCTGTATTACGTCATGTTTCATGTTCTGTATTACGTCATGTTTCATGTTCTGTATTACGTCATGTTTCATGTTCTGTATTACGTCATGTTTCATGTTCTGTATTACGTCATGTTTCATGTTCTGTATTACGTCATGTTTCATGTTCTGTATTACGTCATGTTTCATGTTCTGTATTACGTCATGTTTCATGTTCTGTATTACGTCATGTTTCATGTTCTGTATTATGTCATGTTTCATGTTCTGTATTATGTCATGTTTCATGTTCTGTATTATGTCATGTTTCATGTTCTGTATTATGTCATGTTTCATGTTCTGTATTACGTCATGTTTCATGTTCTGTGTTATGTCATGTTTCATGTTCTGTATTATGTCATGTTTCATGTTCTGTATTATGTCATGTTTCATGTTCTGTATTATGTCATGTTTCATGTTCTGTATTATGTCATGTTTCATGTTCTGTATTATGTCATGTTTCATGTTCTGTATTATGTCATGTTTCATGTTCTGTATTACGTCATGTTTCATGTTCTGTGTTATGTCATGTTTCATGTTCTGTGTTATGTCATGTTTCATGTTCTGTGTTATGTCATGTTTCATGTTCTGTGTTATGTCATGTTTCATGTTCTGTATTATGTCATGTTTCATGTTCTGTATTATGTCATGTTTCATGTTCTGTATTATGTCATGTTTCATGTTCTGTGGACCCCAGGAAGAGTAGCTGCTGCTTTTGAAACAGCTGATGGGGATCCTAATAAAATACCAAATCAACATGTACAACAATAACTACACACTCATTAACATGAACAACAATAACTACTCATTAACATGAACAACAATAACTACACACTCATTAACATGTACAACAATAACTACACTCATTAACATGAACAACAATAACTACACACTCATTAACATGA
>NC_140014.1:45692225-45841014 GCF_964263955.1 Coregonus lavaretus
TCACGATTGGGATGGTGTTCTTCGGCTTGCAAGCGTTCCCCTTTTTCCTCCAAACATAACGATGGTCATTATGGCCAAACAGTTCTATTTTTCTTTCATCAGACCAGAGGACATTTCTCCAAAAAGAACGATCTTTATCCCCATGTGCAGTTGCAAACCGTAGTCTGGCTTTTTTATGGCGGTTTTGGAGCAGTGGCTTCTTCCTTGCTGAGCGGCCTTTCAGGTTATGTCAATGTAGGACTCGTTTTACTGTGGATATAGATACTTTTGTACCCTGTTTCCTCCAGCATCTTCACAAGGTCCTTTGCTGTTGTTCTGGGATTGATTTGCACTTTTCGCACCAAAGTACATTCATCTCTAGGAGATAGAACGCGTCTCCTTCCTGAGCGGTATGATGGCTCCGTGGTCCCATGGTGTTTATACTTGCGTACTATTGTTTGTACAGATGAACGTGGTACCTTCAGGCGTTTGGAAATTGCTCCCAAGGATAAACCAGACTTGTGGAGGTCTACAATTGTTTTTCTGAGGTCTTGGATGATTTCTTTTGATTTTCCCATGATGTCAAGCAAAGAGGCACTGAGTTTGAAGGTAGGCCTTGAAATACATCCACAGGTACACCTCAAATTGACTCAAATTATGCCATACCCTCTAACCTTAACCCTAATCCATACCCTCTAACCTTAACCCATACCCTCTAACCTTAACCCTAATCCATACCCTCTAACCTTAACCCTAACCCATACCCTCTAACCTTAACCCTAATCCATACCCTCTAACCCATACCCTCTATCCTTAACCCTAACCCATACCCTCTAACCTTAACCCTAATCCATACCCTCTAACCTTAACCCTAACCCATACCCTCTAACCTTAACCCTAATCCATACCCTCTAACCCATACCCTCTATCCTTAACCCTAACCCATACCCTCTAACCTTAACCCTAACCCATACCCTCTAACCTTAACCCTAATCCATACCCTCTAACCCATACCCTCTATCCTTAACCCTAATCCATACCCTCTAACCTTAACCCTAACCCATACCCCCTAACCCATACCCTCTAACCCATACCCTCTAACCCATACCCTCTAATCCATACCCTCTAACCCATACCCTCTAACCCATACCCTCTAACCTTAACCCTAACCCATACCCTCTAACCTTAACCCTAATCCATACCCTCTAACCCATACCCTCTAACCTTAACCCTAACCCATACCCTCTAACCCATACCCTCTATCCTTAACCCTAATCCATACCCTCTAACCTTAACCCTAACCCATACCCTCTATCCTTAACCCTAACCCATACCCTCTAACCTTAACCCTAACCCATACCCTCTAACCCATACCCTCTAACCTTAACCCTAACCCATACCCTCTAACCTTAACCCTAATCCATACCCTCTAACCCATACCCTCTAACCTTAACTTAACCCATACCCTCTAATCCATACCCTCTAACCCATACCCTCTAACCTTAACCCTAACCCATACCCTCTAACCCATACCCTCTAACCTTAACCCTAATCCATACCCTCTAACCCATACCGTCTAACCCATACCCTCTAATCCATACCCTCTAACCCATACCCTCTAACCTTAACCCTAACCCATACCCTCTAACCCATACCGTCTAACCCATACCCTCTAATCCATACCCTCTAACCTTAACCCTAATCCATACCCTCTAACCCATACCCTCTAACCTTAACCCTAACCCATACCCTCTAACCCATACCCTCTAACCCATACCCTCTAACCCATACCGTCTAACCCATACCCTCTAACCCATACCGTCTAACCCATACCCTCTAATCCATACCCTCTAACCCATACCCTCTAACCCATACCCTCTAACCCATACCCTCTAATCCATACCCTCTAACCCATACCCTCTAACCTTAACCCTAACCCATACCCTCTAACCCATACCCTCTAACCTTAACCCTAATCCATACCCACTAACCCATACCCTCTAATCCATACCCTCTAACCCATACCCTCTAACCTTAACCCTAATCCATACCCTCTAACCCATACCGTCTAACCCATACCCTCTAACCTTAACCCTAATCCATACCGTCTAACCCAGGGGTGTCAAACTCATTTTAGCTCAGGGGCCACATGGAGGAAAATCTATTCCCAAGTGGGCCGGACCGGAAAAATCATGGTATATATAACTTAAAAACAACAACTTCAGATTGTTTTCTTTGTTTTAATACGATCAACATACAACATAAAGCTGGAGCCTGAGGACAGTGTGTCCAAAATAGTACAAGCACAACATCACTATTAATCATAAAACACCTCAAGTTATTTGAAAGTTCTGAGGACAAAGAACACACAAACACACAATGCCTCAGTGATTAACAGAACTGTTTCACAGATCACAGAACTATATCAGGGTGTCATTTCTCAGGCAGAAATGTAGATAAAAATAATGAAATCCTGTTCCCCAAACAAGTGCAAGAACCACAGAGTCAAGAATAGGTTAAATATACAAATAAAATAAAATCAATTAAAAACAATAGCACATCAACATAAAAACATATAAACATAAATCTGAAAGCGTTGCTCAAACTCCCGTAACAGTCCCGTTATTTTATCTTTGAACCGCTTCATGTCTGCCACATGTTGGGTCGCGCACACATTTTTCAGACAGGGGAAGTGAGCTGCATCACCACCGGCGAGTTGCGTCTCCCACAATGACAGCTTCAACTTGAAAGAACGTATGCTGTCATAATACTGCGTGGCAACTTTGTTGCGCCCTTGCAGCTGTTTGTTCAAGTTATTCAGGTGCTCTGTAACATCCACCATAAATGCAAGGTCCTGCATCCATTCTGCGGAATTAAATTCTAACACTGGTTTGCCCTTTTCTTCCATGAACTGTTCAATTTCTTCTCGTAAATCAAAGAAACGCCTCAGCACAGCACCTCGGCTTAACCATCTTACCTCAGTGTGGTATGGCAGGCCATAGATGTGGTCTTTCTCTCTGAGAAGGCTGTCAAACTGACGGTGATTCAGGCTTCTGGATCGGATGAAATTAACAGTTTGGATGACCACCTTCATGACGTTATCCATCTTTAATGACTTGCAACACAAAGCCTCCTGGTGCAAAATACAGTGAAAAGTCAAAAAATCACATCCTCCATTTGCAGATTGCACTTTCTCTCTGAACTTTGTCACAATGCCTGCTTTTTTCCCCGATCATTGAGGGCGCACCATCTGTAGCCAGGCTGACAGCGCGGGACCAGTCCACTCCGACCCTGTCAGCGCGCCGACGAGTGCGGTAAAAATATCAGCTGCTGTCGTTGTATCTGTCATCGGCACCAACTCCACGAACTCCTCGGTGACGGTCAATGTGTCATCAACTCCGCGGATGAAAATGGCCAGTTGTGCAACATCTGTAATGTCCGTGCTTTCATCAATTGCAACCGAAAACGCAATAAATGACTTTACTTTTTGCTTCAACTGGCTGTCCAAATCCACTGAAAGATCGGAAATCCTGTCTGCAACTGTGTTTCTTGTCAGGCTGATATTTGCAAAAGCCTGCCGCTTTTCAGGGCACACAATCTCCGCTGCCTTCATCATGCATGTTTTTACAAATTCACCCTCACTAAATGGTTTTGAAGCCACTGCGATTTCATTAGCAATGAGGTAGCTAGCTTTCACTGCAGCGTCACTGATGTCTCGGCTGTGAGTAAACACAGACTGCTGTTTCTTCAGACCCGCCAACAGTTCATTCACCTTCACTCATCTCCGCTGTCCTTGAAAGTTGTCATATTTGTCGGCATGAAGACTCACATAGTGGCGACGCAGGTTATATTCTTTCAGCACTGCAACATGCTCTGAACACACCAAACATACAGCTTTCCCATTCAATTCCGTGAATAAATAGGATGACCATTTTTCTTGGAACACTCTGCGTCCACTTTTCTCTTTTTTGACAGAGACATATTGGGGCAATGAGGGTGCCAAAGCACATAATGTTAAAAGTAGAAGCCGTAATAAATATCGCGGGCAAAACAAAGTAGCTCATTGGCTGCACGTGCTTGACCTACTTGCTCTGCCCCGGTATAAACAGTTTGCTTGCTTAACACAATTGCTATTGCGCCATCCAGTGGACGCAATTGGAACAGCAGTTTATTTTATTGAAAAATTGCAGCGCATTTTTATACTTTACAAAAAAAAAATTATTATTATTTTATTGTTTTTCAAAATCATCTCGCGGGCCGGATTAAACCCGTTTGCGGGCCGGACGTTTGACACCCCTGGGTTAGAGGGTATGGGTTAGAGGGTATGGATTAGGGTTAAGGTTAGAGGGTATGGGTTAGAGGGTATGGGTTAGAGGGTATGGATTAGGGTTAAGGTTAGAGGGTATGGGTTAGGGTTAAGGATAGAGGGTATGGGTTAGAGGGTATGGATTAGGGTTAAGGTTAGAGGGTATGGGTTAGAGGGTATGGGTTAGACGGTATGGGTTAAGTTAAGGTTAGAGGGTATGGGTTAGAGGGTATGGGTTAGAGGGTATGGGTTAGGGTTAAGGTTAGAGGGTATGGGTTAGAGGGTATGGGTTAGAGGGTAAGGGTTAGGGTTAAGTTTAGAGGGTATGGGTTAGGGTTAAGGTTAGAGGGTATGGGTTAGGGTTAAGGATAGAGGGTATGGGTTAGAGGGTATGGATTAGGGTTAAGGTTAGAGGGTATGGGTTAGAGGGTATGGGTTAGACGGTATGGGTTAAGTTAAGGTTAGAGGGTATGGGTTAGAGGGTATGGGTTAGAGGGTATGGGTTAGAGGGTATGGGTTAGGGTTAAGGTTAGAGGGTATGGGTTAGAGGGTATGGGTTAGGGTTAAGGTTAGAGGGTATGGGTTAGAGGGTATGGGTTAGAGGGTATGGGTTAGGGTTAAGGTTAGAGGGTATGGGTTAGGGTTAAGGTTAGAGGGTATGGGTTAGGGTTAAGGATAGAGGGTATGGGTTAGAGGGTATGGGTTAAGGTTAGAGGGTATGGGTTAGGGTTAAGGTTAGACGGTATGGATTAGGGTTAAGGTTAGAGGGTATGGGTTAGGGTTAAGGATAGAGGGTATGGGTTAGAGGGTATGGGTTAGAGGGTATGGGTTAGAGGGTATGGATTAGGGTTAAGGTTAGAGGGTATGGGTTAGGGTTAAGGTTAGAGGGTATGGGTTAGGGTTAAGGTTAGAGGGTATGGGTTAGGGTTAAGGATAGAGGGTATGGGTTAGAGGGTATGGGTTAGGGTTAAGGTTAGAGGGTATGGGTTAGGGTTAAGGTTAGACGGTATGGATTAGGGTTAAGGTTAGAGGGTATGGGTTAGGGTTAAGGATAGAGGGTATGGGTTAGAGGGTATGGGTTAGAGGGTTAAGGTTAGAGGGTATGGGTTAGGGTTAAGGTTAGAGGGTATGGGTTAGGGTTAAGGATAGAGGGTATGGGTTAGGGTTAAGGTTAGAGGGTATGGGTTAGGGTTAAGGTTAGAGGGTATGGGTTAGGGTTAAGGTTAGAGGGTATGGGTTAGAGGGTATGGGTTAGAGGGTATGGGTTAAGTTAAGGTTAGAGGGTATGGGTTAGGGTTAAGGTTAGAGGGTATGGGTTAGGGTTAAGGTTAGAGGGTATGGGTTAGAGGGTATGGGTTAGAGGGTATGGGTTAGAGGGTATGGGTTAGAGGGTATGGGTTAGGGTTAAGGTTAGAGGGTATGGGTTAGGGTTAAGGTTAGACGGTATGGATTAGGGTTAAGGATAGAGGGTATGGGTTAGAGGGTATGGGTTAGAGGGTATGGGTTAGACGGTATGGGTTAGGGTTAAGGTTAGAGGGTATGGGTTAGGGTTAAGGTTAGAGGGTATGGATTAGGGTTAAGGTTAGAGGGTATGGATTAGGGTTAAGGTTAGAGGGTATGGATTAGGGTTAAGGTTAGAGGGTATGGGTTAGAGGGTATGGGTTAGAGGGTATTGGTTAGGGTATGGGTTAGGGTTAAGGTTAGAGGGTATGGGTTAGGGTTAAGGTTAGAGGGTATGGGTTAGGGGGTATGGGTTAGGGTTAAGTTTAGAGGGTATGGGTTAGACGGTATGGGTTAGAGGGTATGGATTAGGGTTAAGGTTAGAGGGTATGGGTTAGAGGGTATGGGTTAGGGTTAAGGTTAGAGGGTATGGGTTAGAGGGTATGGATTAGAGGGTATGGGTTAAGTTAAGGTTAGAGGGTATGGGTTAGAGGGTATGGATTAGGGTTAAGGTTAGAGGGTATGGGTTAGGGTTAAGGTTAGAGGGTATGGGTTAGAGGGTATGGGTTAGGGTTAAGGTTAGAGGGTATGGGTTAGGGTTAAGGATAGAGGGTATGGGTTAGGGTTAAGGTTAGAGGGTATGGATTAGGGTTAAGGATAGAGGGTATGGGTTAGAGGGTATGGGTTAGGGTTAAGGTTAGAGGGTATGGGTTAGAGGGTATGGGTTAGGGTTAAGGTTAGAGGGTATGGGTTAGGGTTAAGGTTAGAGGGTATGGGTTAGGGTTAAGGATAGAGGGTATGGGTTAGAGGGTATGGGTTAGAGGGTATGGGTTAGGGTTAAGGTTAGAGGGTATGGGTTAGGGTTAAGGTTAGACGGTATGGATTAGGGTTAAGGATAGAGGGTATGGGTTAGAGGGTATGGGTTAGAGGGTATGGGTTAGACGGTATGGGTTAGGGTTAAGGTTAGAGGGTATGGGTTAGGGTTAAGGTTAGAGGGTATGGATTAGGGTTAAGGTTAGAGGGTATGGATTAGGGTTAAGGTTAGAGGGTATGGATTAGGGTTAAGGTTAGAGGGTATGGGTTAGGGTTAAGGTTAGAGGGTATGGGTTAGGGTTAAGGTTAGACGGTATGGATTAGGGTTAAGGATAGAGGGTATGGGTTAGAGGGTATGGGTTAGAGGGTATGGGTTAGACGGTATGGGTTAGGGTTAAGGTTAGAGGGTATGGGTTAGGGTTAAGGTTAGAGGGTATGGGTTAGGGTTAAGGTTAGACGGTATGGATTAGGGTTAAGGATAGAGGGTATGGGTTAGAGGGTATGGGTTAGAGGGTATGGGTTAGACGGTATGGGTTAGGGTTAAGGTTAGAGGGTATGGGTTAGGGTTAAGGTTAGAGGGTATGGATTAGGGTTAAGGATAGAGGGTATGGGTTAGAGGGTATGGGTTAGGGTTAAGGTTAGAGGGTATGGGTTAGAGGGTATGGGTTAGGGTTAAGGTTAGAGGGTATGGGTTAGGGTTAAGGTTAGAGGGTATGGGTTAGGGTTAAGGATAGAGGGTATGGGTTAGAGGGTATGGGTTAGAGGGTATGGGTTAGGGTTAAGGTTAGAGGGTATGGGTTAGGGTTAAGGTTAGACGGTATGGATTAGGGTTAAGGATAGAGGGTATGGGTTAGAGGGTATGGGTTAGAGGGTATGGGTTAGACGGTATGGGTTAGGGTTAAGGTTAGAGGGTATGGGTTAGGGTTAAGGTTAGAGGGTATGGATTAGGGTTAAGGTTAGAGGGTATGGATTAGGGTTAAGGTTAGAGGGTATGGATTAGGGTTAAGGTTAGAGGGTATGGGTTAGAGGGTATGGGTTAGAGGGTATTGGTTAGGGTATGGGTTAGGGTTAAGGTTAGAGGGTATGGGTTAGGGTTAAGGTTAGAGGGTATGGGTTAGGGGGTATGGGTTAGGGTTAAGTTTAGAGGGTATGGGTTAGACGGTATGGGTTAGAGGGTATGGATTAGGGTTAAGGTTAGAGGGTATGGGTTAGAGGGTATGGGTTAGGGTTAAGGTTAGAGGGTATGGGTTAGAGGGTATGGATTAGAGGGTATGGGTTAAGTTAAGGTTAGAGGGTATGGGTTAGAGGGTATGGATTAGGGTTAAGGTTAGAGGGTATGGGTTAGGGTTAAGGTTAGAGGGTATGGGTTAGAGGGTATGGGTTAGGGTTAAGGTTAGAGGGTATGGGTTAGGGTTAAGGATAGAGGGTATGGGTTAGGGTTAAGGTTAGAGGGTATGGATTAGGGTTAAGGATAGAGGGTATGGGTTAGAGGGTATGGGTTAGGGTTAAGGTTAGAGGGTATGGGTTAGAGGGTATGGGTTAGGGTTAAGGTTAGAGGGTATGGGTTAGGGTTAAGGTTAGAGGGTATGGGTTAGGGTTAAGGATAGAGGGTATGGGTTAGAGGGTATGGGTTAGAGGGTATGGGTTAGGGTTAAGGTTAGAGGGTATGGGTTAGGGTTAAGGTTAGAGGGTATGGGTTAGGGTTAAGGATAGAGGGTATGGGTTAGAGGGTATGGGTTAGAGGGTATGGGTTAGAGAAGGATGGTATGACGAAGCACAGTACGCTGTTTCACCACAACTGGACACATGTTTAACAAGATGTAGTACAGCTGCTGTACCCATCCAGTCTTCACACCACTTCTGAACAGCAAAACATGTTCCAACCAACACCATCTTTCAGGGGCGGCAGGTAGCTTAGTGGTTAAGAGCGTTGTGCCAGTAACCGAAAGGTCGCTGGTTCTAATCCCTGAGCCGACTAGGTGAAAAATCTGTCGAACTCGGATACCTCCTGCGCCTCGACCTGTTCTTTCCGATGTTTTATTTTGTTCATAAGTGTGTGTCAACACCTGCTATCAACTAGCCAGATAGCTAGGAACAATCCTAGCTAGCTAGCTAGGTTGCAATGGAGCCCGCTTCACCTGGAATAGCTAAATAATGTTTTCAGCGCTGTAGAAGCTGCATTTATTACGCTCTTGTCCGGGACGATATTGACAATCCGGAGTTCCAATGTAGCAATTGTTTGTTTGTGGAGGATTACAGGAATGCGGTGGCTATCCTTAGCAAGCAGATTTCTATTCTGCGCGAACATATTGGGAAAACTCCTGTGGCTGGACGCCGCTCCAGGCTGATGGATGTATCCCCGCCTTGTCATCTGTCCCTATCCGAATGGGCTGTGCTACCTGGAACTTGCCTGCCAAGGAAGTCGTCTCCATCTGCTTCTCCTCCATCTTGTAGTGGAGTAGACGGAGAACAGGTCGCGAAAACCGAAGGCAGCGGCATGCTGCTAAGTGGACGGGAGTGACTGCGAGATGTTCGGAGCAGATTGACATAAGGAATAGCTTCACTGCACTGGTGCCTGATCTACCTGCTCCTTCATCACTGGGACTGCCTGTGTCTGGGACTGCCTGTGTCTGGGACTGCCTGTGTCTGGGACTGCCTGTGTCTGGGACTGCCTGTGTCTGGGACTGCCTGTGTCTGGGACTGCCTGTGTCTGGGACTGCCTGTGTCTGGGACTGCCTGTGTCTGGGACTGCCTGTGTCTGGGACTGGCCCTCTGCGCTCCCTAAATCATTGAATGTTTCAGCAGACTTTTAGCCCTCCATAACTGGCTACGAAACTATTGCAGCTCTGTGGGTGTAACATTTACTGACAATGTTGATACCTTCTGGAAACAAATCTCGTTTTATAAGGAGGATGGGATCTACCAAAATAATTTGGGTTCCTGGATCCTTTCACAGCATTATAAGGTTGTGTTGAGACAATGACTAATCAATGACCCAAGCCCAGCTCAGTTAATCGCTACCATTGTGTTGCTGAGTTGCCATAATGCGTCAGCAAATGTACCTTATTCCAGGGGCGTTGGAAGACACAATGTAAGTAACCTAATTTATGTCCCTCTTACTGCCCGGAATGCCTCTGCTGATCCTACAGCTATTGTATGCAGTAATCATGAGCCTATGAACCAGAGTTATACTGTTAGCACTGAGGTGGTGTGCCCTAGTAGGAAGTCTACTGGGTGCAGCTCACCCTGCACTAACAGAAATAACCAGAGTTATACTGTTAGCATTGAGGTGGTGTGCCCTAGCAGGAAGTCCACTGGGTGCAGCTCACCCTGCACTAACAGAAATAACCAGAGTAATACTGTTAGCACTGAGGTGGTGTGCCCTAGCAGGAAGTCCACTGGGTGCAGCTCACCCTGCACTAACAGAAATAACCAGAGTAATACTGTTAGCAGTGAGGTGGTGTGCCCTAGTAGGAAGTCCACTGGGTGCAGCTCACCCTGCACTAACAGAAATAACCAGAGTAATACTGTTAGCACTGAGGCGGTGTGCCCTAGCAGGAAGTCCACTGGGTGCAGCTCACCCTGCACTAACAGAAATAACCAGAGTAATACTGTTAGCACTGAGGTGGTGTGCCCTAGTAGGAAGTCCACTGGGTGCAGCTCACCCTGCACTAACAGAAATAACCAGAGTAATACTGTTAGCACTGAGGTGGTGTGCCCTAGTAGGAAGTCCACTGGGTGCAGCTCACCCTGCACTAACATAAAGAACATGATCATGTCTACCTCTGCTAAGCTTCCCAGTAAAGCAATGAAAACAATCAAGCATCCCAGAAAAGTGTTAAAAATAGCCCACTTAAACATATGTAGCTTAGTTCATGAAATCAATAATTCGCTACTAACAGATGACATTCATATTCTGACAATCTCTGAAACTCACTTAGATAATACCTTTGATACAGTGGTAGCAATACATGGTTATAACATCTACAGAAGAGACAGAAATGCCAAAAGGTGGAGGTGTTACTGTTTACAGTGGGGGGGGAAAGTATTTAGTCAGCCACCAATTGTGCAAGTTCTCCCACTTAAAAAGATGAGAGGCACCTGTAATTTTCATCATAGGTACACATCAACTATGACAGACAAATTGAGGAAAGAAAATCCAGAAAATCACATTGTAGGATTTTTAATGAATTTATTTGCAAATTATGGTGGAAAATAAGTATTTGGTCAATAACAAAAGTTTCTCAATACTTTGTTATATACCTTTTGTTGGCAATGACACAGGTCAAACGTTTTCTGTAAGTCTTCAAAAGGTTTTCACACACTGTTGCTGGTATTTTGGCCCATTCCTCCATGCAGATCTCCTCTAGAGCAGTGATGTTTTGGGGCTTTCAACTCCCTCCAAAGATTTTCTATGGGGTTGAGATCTGGAGACTGGCTAGGCCACTCCAGGACCTTGAAATGCTTCTTACGAAGCCACTCCTTCGTTGCCCGGGCGGTGTGTTTGGGATCATTGTCATGCTGAAAGACCCAGCCACGTTTCATCTTCAATGCCCTTGCTGATGGAAGGAGGTTTTCACTCAGAATCTCACGATACATGGCCCCATTCATTCTTTCCTTTACACGGATCAGTTGTCCTGGTCCCTTTGCAGAAAAACAGCCCCAAAGCATGATGTTTCCACCCCCATGCTTCACAGTAGGTATGGTGTTCTTTGGATGCAACTCAGCATTCTTTGTCCTCCAAACACAACGAGTTGAGTTTTTACCAAAAAGTTCTCTTTTGGTTTCATCTGACCATATGACATTCTCCCAATCCTCTTCTGGATCATCCAAATGCACTCTAGCAAACTTCAGACGGGCCTGGACATGTACTGGCTTAAGCAGGGGGACACGTCTGGCACTGCAGGATTTGAGTCCCTGGCGGCGTAGTGTGTTACTGATGGTAGGCTTTGTTACTTTGGTCCCAGCTCTCTGCAGGTCATTCACTAGGTCCCCCCGTGTGGTTCTGGGATTTTTGCTCACCGTTCTTGTGATCATTTTGACCCCACGGGGTGAGATCTTGCGTGGAGCCCCAGATCGAGGGAGATTATCAGTGGTCTTGTATGTCTTCCATTTCCTAATAATTGCTCCCACAGTTGATTTCTTCAAACCAAGCTGCTTACCTATTGCAGATTCAGTCTTCCCAGCCTGGTGCAGGTCTACAATTTTGTTTCTGGTGTCCTTTGACAGCTCTTTGGTCTTGGCCATAGTGGAGTTTGGAGTGTGACTGTTTGAGGTTGTAGGTGACCAAATACTTATTTTCCACCCTAATTCGCAAATAAATTCATAAAAAATCCTACAATGTGATTTTCTGGATTTTTTTTCATCAATTTGTCTGTCATAGTTGACGTGTACCTATGATGAAAATTACAGGCCTCTCTCATCTTTTTAAGTGGGAGAACTTGCACAATTGGTGGCTGACTAAATACTTTTTTTCCCCCACTGTATATTCAGAACCACATTCCTGTAATGCTTAGAGAGGATCTCATGTTAAAATACTGTTTAAGTAATATGGCTTCAGGTTAATCTGCCTCACCTAAAGCCCATTCTGGTGGGAAGCTGCTATAGACCACCAAGTGCTAACAGTCAGTATCTGGAAAACATGTGTGAAATGCTTGATAATGTATGTGATATCAACAGAGAGGTATATTTTCTGGGTGATTTAAATATTGACTGGCTTTCATCAGGCTGCCCACTCAAGAAAAAGCTTCAAACTGTAACTAGTGCCTGCAACCTGGTTCAGGTTATCAGTCAACCTACCAGGGTAGTTACAAACAGCACAGGAATTAAATCATTTTTATTTCACCTTTATTTAACCAGGTAAGCCAGTTGAGAACAAGTTCTCATTTACAACTGCGACCTGGCCAAGATAAAGCAAAGCAGTGTGATAAAAACAACAACACAGAGTTACATATGGGGTAAAACAAAACATAAAGTCAAAAATACAACAGAAAATATATATACAGTGTGTGCAAATGTAGCTAATTAAATCATTAACATGTATTGATCACATCTTTACTAATGCTACAGAAATGTGCGTTAAAGCAGTATCCAAATCCATCGGATGTAGTGATCACAATATAGTAGCCATATCTAGGAAAACCAGAGATCCAAAGGCTGGGCCTAATATTGTGTATAAGAGGTCTTACAATAAGTTTTGTAATGATTCTTATGTTGTTGATGTAAATAATATTTGCTGTGGTGTGTAATGAGGAGCAACCAGACACTGCACTTGACACATTTATGAAATTGCTTATTCCAGTTACTAATAAGCATGCACCCATTAAGATAATGACTGTAAAAATGGTTAAATCCCCGTGGATTGATGAGGAATTGAAAAATTGTATGGTTGAGAGGGATGAGGCAAAAGGAATGGCAAATAGGTCTGGCTGCACAACCGATTGGCAAACATGCTGCAAATTGAGAAATTATGTGACGAAACTGAATAAAAAGAAGAAACTGTACTATGAAACAAAGATAAATGACAAAGAATGATAGTAAAAAGCTTTGGAGCACCTTAAATGAAATGTTGGGCAAAAAGGCAAGATTAGCAAACTTAGACATGACATGTCAGCAACAAATGCTGACACTACACATCCAAGTATAACTTATGAATTAACAAGCAATATAACAATTAATTATGAAAGACAAGCATTGTAATTTTGAATTCCGTAAAGTGAGTGTGGAAGAAATGAAATTATTGTTGTCTATCAACAATGACAAGCCACTGGGGTCTGACAACTTGGATGGAAAATTACTGAGGATAATAGCGGACGATATTGCCACTCCTAGTTGCCATATCTTTAATTTAAGCCTACTAGAAAGTGTGCGCCCTCAGGCCTGGAGGGAAGCAAAAGTAATTCCCCTACCTAAGAATAGTAAAGCCCCCTTAACTGGCTCAAATAGCCGACCAATAAGCCTGTTACCAATCCTTAGTAAACTTTTGGAAAGAAATGTTTTTGACCAGATACAATGCTACTTTACTGTAAACAAATTAACAGCACGCTTATAGGGAAGGACATTCAACAAGCACGGCACTTACACAAATTACTGATGATTGGCTGAGAGAAATTGATGACAAAATGATTGTGGGAGCTGTCAGACCCCGGTGGCTTGTCATTGTTAATAGACAACATAGATCATAGTCGGCAGGTAGCTTAGTGGTTAAGAGTGTTGTGCCAGTAACCGAAAGGTCGCTGGTTCTAATCCCCGAGCCGACTAGGTGAAACATCTGTCGATGTGCCCTTGAGCAAGGCACTTAACCCTAATTGCTCCTGTAAGTCGCTCTGGATAAGAGCGTCTGCTAAATGACTAAAATGTAATAGTCCGCTGCTGGAAAAACGTATGTGTTATGGCTTTACTCCACCTGCTATATTGTGGATACAGAGTTACCCGTCTTCTTTAATGGAAGCCTCTCCAACATCATCCAGGTAGAATCAGGAATTCCCCAGGGTAGCTGTCTAGGCCCCTTACTTTTTTCAATCTTTACTAACGACATGCCACTGGCTTTGAGTAAAGCCAGTGTGTCTATGTATGCGGAATTTGCGGATGACTCAACACTATACACGTCAGCTACTAGAGCAAGTGAAATGACTGCAACACTTAACAAAGAGTTGCAGTTAGTTTCAAAATGGGTGGCAAGGAATAAGTTAGTCCTAAATATTTCTAAAACTAAAAGCATTGTATTTGGGACAAATCATTCACTAAACCCTAAACCTCTAAATGTTGTAATAAATAATGTGGAAATTGAACAAGTTGAGGTGACTAAACTGCTTGGAGTAACCCTGGATTGTAGATTTTCATGGTCAAAGCATTTTGATACAACAGTAGCTAAAATGGGGAGAAGTATGTCCATAATAAAGCGCTACTCTACCTTCTTAACAACACTATCAACAAGGCAGGTCCTACAGGCTCTAGTTTTGTTACAATTGGCTCAGAACAGGGCAGCACGGCTGGCCCTTGGATGTATACGGAGAGCTAACATTAATGATATGCATGTCAATCTCTCATGGCTCAAAGTGGAAGAGAGATTGACTTCTTCACTACTTGTTTTTGTAAGAAGTGTTGACATGATGAATGCACCGAGGTGTCTGTTTAAACTACTAGCACACAGCTCGGACACCCATGCATACCCCACAAGATATGCCACCAGAGGTCTCTTCACAATCCCCAAGTCCAGAACAGACTATGGGAGGTGCACAGTACTACATAGAGCCATGACTACATGGAACTCTATTCCACATCAAGTAACTGATGCAAGCAGTAGAATCAGATTGAAAAAAACAGATAAAAATAAATCTTATGGAACAGCGGGACTGTGAAGAAACACACACACAGGCACATACACATGATAAGACACGCACTCTACACACACGTACACATGGATGTTATATTGTATCAGCTCAGCATTCAACACCATAGTGCCCTCAAAGCTCATCACTAAGCTAAGGACCCTGGGACTAAACACCTCCCTCTGCAACTGGATCCTGCACTTCCTGACGGGCCGCCCCCAGGTGGTAAGGGTAGGTAACAACACATCTGCCACACTGATCCTCAACACGGGGGCCCCTCAGGGGTGCGTGCTCAGTCCCCTCCTGTACTCCCTGTTCACCCATGACTGCATGGCCAGGCACGACTCCAACACCATCATTAAGTTTGCCGACGACACAACAGTGGTAGGCCTGATCACCGACAACGATGAGACAGCCTATAGGGAGGAGGTCAGAGACCTGGCCGTGTGGTGCCAGGATAACAACCTCTCCCTCAACGTGACCAAGACAAAGGAGATGATTGTGGACTACAGGAAAAAAAAAAAGAGGACTGAGCACGCCCCCATTCTCATCGACGGGGCTGTAGTGGAACAGGTTGAGAGCTTCAAGTTCCTTGGTGTCCACATCACCAACGAACTATCATGGTCCAAACACACCAAGACAGTCGTGAAGAGGGCACGACAAAGCCTATTCCCCCTCAGGAGACTGAAAAGATTTGGCATGGGGTCCTCAGATCCTCAAAAAATTATACAGCTGCACCATCGAGAGCATCCTGACTGGTTGCATCACCGCCTGGTATGGCAACTGCTTGGCCTCCGACCGCAAGGCACTACAGAGGGTAGTGCGTACGGCCCAGTACATCACTGGGGCCAAGCTTCCTGCCATCCAGGACCTCTATACCAGGCGGTGTCAGAGGAAGGCCCTCAAAATTGTCAAAGACTCCAGCCACCCTAGTCATAGACTGTTCTCTCTGCTACCGCACGGCAAGCGGTACCGGAGTGCCAAGTCTAGGTCCAAAAGACTTCTCAACAGCTTCTACCCCCAAGCCATAAGACTCCTGAACAGCTAATCATGGCTACCCGGACTATTTGCACTGCCCCCCCACCCCATCTTTTTACGCTGCTGCTACTCTGTTAATTATTTATGCATAGTCACTTTAACTCTACCCACATGTACATATTTCTTCAACTACCTCAACTAGCCGGTGCCCCCGCACATTGACTCTGCACCGGTACCCCCCTGTATATATAGCCTCCCTACTGTTATTTTATTTTACTTCTGCTCTTTTTTTCTCAACACTTTTTTTGTTGTTGTTTTATTTTACTTTTTTATTAAAAATAAATGCACTGTTGGTTAAGGGCTGTAAGTAAGCATTTCACTGTAATGTCTGCACCTGTTGTATTCGGCGCATGTGGCCAATACAATTTTATTTTATTTTATTTGTAAATATGTGATAGTGGAGTAGTGGCCTGAGGGAACACACTAAATCTATTGGGTAAAGTGTTATGAAATATAATGTCATGTAATGTTTTAAATGGTATATAACTGCCTTAATGTTGCAGGACCCCAGGAAGAGTAGCCTGGGGATGCTTAATAAATACAAAATTACTACAGCTAAAATTACAGTTACTTGTATCATTATGCATTTAGGATGACTGACTTGTTTTAGCAACATCTACATAAACATTACATCTATATAAACATCTACATTGATATATAAACATGTACATCTATATAAACAGCTACATCTATATAAATTCATGCAATAAACAACATTTTACATTTTAGTCATTTAGCAGACGCTCTTATCCAGAGCGACTTACAGTTAGTGAGTGCATACATTATTTTTAATTTTTTTCATACTGGCCCCCCATGGGAATCGAACCCACAACCCTGGCATTGCAAACGCCATCCCTGTCAGTATGTAAATGTATCATTAACAGATCTAATGACCGCTGCATCAATGGACTGATTGTTGTTGACATGAAGAATTTAGACTGTTGGCATGTCCCTGCTACTCCATACTCCCTCATGTCTCTATGCTTCACAACATCGCAGACCGACAAAATGTGTTTTATACCAGGTTTAACTTGCTATTACAGGCGGATAATTTGAAAATGTCTGCATAACACAGGTCCGTCTCGGCACGGCAGTGCTATGAGATAGACAGGGAAACAGCACCATAGCAGACTGGCGCGGCAGGGAAAGGACTAGACTGGAGGAGGTCCCCATCCAGCCTGAGATAGACAGGGAAACAGCACCATAGCAGACTGGTGCGGCAGGGAAAGGACTAGACTGGAGGAGGTACCCATCCAGCCTGAGATAGACAGGGAAACAGCACCATAGCAGACTGGTGCGGCAGGGAAAGGACTAGACTGGAGGAGGTCCCCATCCAGCCTGAGATAGACAGGGAAACAGCACCATAGCAGACTGGTGCGGCAGGGAAAGGACTAGACTGGAGGAGGTACCCATCCAGCCTGACCTCGAATGACGTATCCTCCCCTTATATGATTTAGCTACATTCGCAAGGTGTGGTGCCTCAAGCTATCACATATCCGACCACGTTCCACCGCAAATACATACATTACATGTTTATAGGCATCACAGCATGACAAAATACATTTGAATGGAAATTGACTTAAAGCTGTCGCGGATCTGAAACCTGATGGTCTAGTCTGTATAGTTAATGGATGCGCTAGACTAGAGAGCTGTATTCGCATAATGACTAGCTACACCTACGTCTTCTAGGCCTCACCAACCGCTTCTCCCCCCCCGCCGCCATTAGTCTTGGCCTTAGATGACCTGACATAATGTCAACAACCTCTGGAACAGAGAAACACTTAAAGGCCCGAGTCAAACCGCTTAGCTAACGTTGTAGCTAATAGATCAACTGGAATCAGTCTAGAAGTTGTTGCCGCTCCTCTTCTTTGTCCACAGCGCTGTAATGGCCAGTGTAATTGATCAACAAAAGGCCCGACCGTCCATGACAGTACATGACCATGTTACAACATGTTTCTGGAACCGGCATACAGTACCGTTACCGGGGGAGCTACTGTCGGTTGCTAACTATAGGTAACTTAATAACAGAAATAGCCCGTATTGTTAGCTAACGCTATCTTTATCTCAGTGAAACAACTGGTTAACCTCTACACTGTCATAAAACACGTTAGATATGAACATTTTCATTATTCTACAAAGCCAAGAGTTTGATAGTGTTGTTAGGGGTTGACTAACGTCAGCTAGTTAAATATCTGAACCAGCTAATCTCACTAGCTAAACCAACGGTTTCATCATTAACCAACAATGACATTCATAGCTAAACAGCATTGGCAGTCTACCTACAATGTCAAAACAAGTAAATACAATTCAAAACATAAGTTACAACAAAAGACTAATACACTTATCTACAGTAAGAGTAGCCATGAAGAATAATTCTCACCTTTGCGGAATTCGCTCTTTAACGACCGGGACGTTTTCATCAACGGAGTGCGGGAACGCGTCAACAGGATTAACGCCATGCTCCTGGTTCTGATAAACTGCTAACGTTAGCGGACTGTAGCTGATTAGCCAACTGGTTCAAACTAATGGGGAATGGAAAACCAACGCTAATGCGCTGCTGGTTACTTTAATATGTCACTAGCTCAACTTCTCGCCCCATGTACTTTGCTTTCTCGGTGGATGCCTGCTGCGAGGTGGATGAACTGCGGCTTACATTGGCTTCTGGCTTCCGGCTTCCGTCTTCGTCTTTCTTCTTCTTCTTCTTCTTTAAAGTTTAATGGCAGACTACACCTATTGGTGTATTGCCGCCACCTACTGTACCGGGTATTGAAACGAAACAAAAGATAATATATTCCATTGCAGGGGGAGGGGACCGAGATAATACAAAAATAAATCAAACAACCATCCCACTCCTTCAGTCACATTCAAATCACATCTCTACACAGGCTCAGGTGCCTGTGGGGACGGAGCAGTCATCGACAGGATTCCTTGTAATGCCTCTGGAGAAAAGTCCCTGAGTCCCCAAAAATGCTCAGCCGTACTCACAATGATGCCTACTTTCTCAGATTTCCTCTCTGTTTGCATTCACTTCTAGCGCCACACAAGAGATAAAACCCTTGATAGGCACCCTGCTTCGAAGATCGACACACAACACATTCCAATGCAACATCTTGAGGCGCAGAGCACGCTCCTTCTGTACCGTAGAAATACAATAAAACGAAATAAGCCCACTTCTCCTTATTCTTACTTACGCCACCTCACCCACCTCACCCACCTCACCCACCTCACCCACTTCACCCACCTCACCCAACGCACCCACCTCACCCACCTCACCCACCTCACCCAACGCATCCACCTCACCCACCTCACCCACCTCACCCAACGCACCCACCTCACCCAACGCACCCACCTCACCCAACGCACCCACCTCACCCAACGCACCCACCTCACCCACCTCACCCAACGCATCCACCTCACCCACCTCACCCAACTCACCCACCTCACCCAACGCACCCAACGCACCCACCTCACCCACCTCACCCAACGCACCCACCTCACCCAACTCACCCAACGCACCCACCTCACCCACCTCACCCAACGCACCCACCTCACCCACCTCACCCACCTCACCCAACTCACCCACCTCACCCAACGCACCCACCTCACCCACCTCACCCAACGCACCCACCTCACCCAACGCACCCACCTCACCCAACGCACCCACCTCACCCACTTCACCCACCTCACCCACCTCACCCACCTCACCCACTTCACCCACCTCACCCAACGCATCCACCTCACCCACCTCACCCAACTCACCCACTTCACCCACCTCACCCAACGCATCCACCTCACCCACCTCACCCAACTCACCCACCTCACCCACCTCACCCAACGCATCCACCTCACCCACCTCACCCAACGCACCCACCTCACCCACCTCACCCAACGCACCCACCTCACCCACCTCACCCAACGCATCCACCTCACCCACCTCACCCACCTCACCCAACGCACCCACCTCACCCAACTCACCCACCTCACCCAACGCACCCACCTCACCCAACGCACCCACCTCACCCACCTCACCCAACTCACCCACCTCACCCAACGCACCCACCTCACCCACCTCACCCAACGCACCCACCTCACCCACCTCACCCACCTCACCCAACGCACCCACCTCACCCACCTCACCCAACGCACCCACCTCACCCACCTCACCCAACGCACCCACCTCACCCACCTCACCCACCTCACCCACCTCACCCACTTCACCCACCTCACCCACTTCACCCACCTCACCCACCTCACCCAACGCACCCACCTCACCCAACTCACCCACCTCACCCAACGCACCCACCTCACCCAACGCACCCACCTCACCCACCTCACCCAACTCACCCAACGCACCCACCTCACCCAACGCACCCACCTCACCCACCTCACCCAACGCATCCACCTCACCCACCTCACCCACCTCACCCAACGCACCCACCTCACCCACCTCACCCAACTCACCCAACGCACCCACCTCACCCACCTCACCCAACGCACCCACCTCACCCACCTCACCCAACTCACCCACCTCACCCAACTCACCCACCTCACCCAACGCACCCACCTCACCCACCTCACCCACCTCACCCAACTCACCCAATGCACCCACCTCACCCACCTCACCCAACGCACCCACCTCACCCAACGCACCCACCTCACCCACCTCACCCAACGCACCCACCTCACCCAACGCATCCAACATTTTAATAGAAACTTAAAAACGGATCTCTCAGGTAACAACATCGATTCAAAACCCTTATTACAACAAAAGACTCAGAACTAGGTTTGGATTGACTAGTTTCCACTACCACTTCTCTTATTGACTAGTTTCCACTACCACTTCTCTTATTGACTAGTTTCCACTACCACTTCTCTTATTGACTAGTTTCCACTACCACTTCACTTCTCTTATTGACTAGTTTCCACTACCACTTCTCTTATTGACTAGTTTCCACTACCACTTCACTTCTCTTATTGACTAGTTTCCACTACCACTTCTCTTATTGACTAGTTTCCACTACCACTTCTCTTATTGACTAGTTTCCACTACCACTTCTCTTATTGACTAGTTTCCACTACTACTTCTCTTATTGACTAGTTTCCACTACAACTTTTCTTATTGACTAACTACTCATGGTGTGATTGTGATAACATACAGAAACTCAAGTCCTTCTCTTCACCCGACCTAGAATACCTCACAATCAAATACCAACCGTATTTGTGCAAATCAATCCCAGAACAACAGCAAAGGATCTTCAAATCAAATCAAATCAAATCAAATTTTATTGGTCACATGCGCCGAATACAACAGGTGCAGACATTACAGTGAAATGCTTACTTACAGCCCTTAACCAACAGTGCATTTATTTTAAACAAAAAAAGTAAGAATAAAACAACAACAAAAAAAGTGTTGAGAGAAAAAGAGCAGAAGTAAAATAAAGTGACAGTAGGGAGGCTATATATACAGTAAAATAAAGTGACAGTAGGGAGGCTATATATACAGGGGGGTACCGTTGCAGAGTCAATGTGCGGGGGCACCGGCTAGTTGAGGTAGTTGAGGTAATATGTACATGTGGGTAGAGTTAAAGTGACTATGCATAAATACTTAACAGAGTAGCAGCAGCGTAAAAAGGATGGGGTGGGGGGGCAGTGCAAATAGTCCGGGTAGCCATGATTAGCTGTTCAGGAGTCTTATGGCTTGGGGGTAGAAGCTGTTGAGAAGTCTTTTGGACCTAGACTTGGCACTCCGGTACCGCTTGCCGTGCGGTAGCAGAGAGAACAGTCTATGACTAGGGTGGCTGGAGTCTTTGACAATTTTGAGGGCCTTCCTCTGACACCGCCTGGTATAGAGGTCCTGAATGGCAGGGAGCTTTGCCCCAGTGATGTACTGGGCCGTACGCACTACCCTCTGTAGTGCCTTGCGGTCAGAGGCCAAGCAGTTGCCATACCAGGCGGTGATGCAACCAGTCAGGATGCTCTCGATGGTGCAGCTGTAGAATTTTTTGAGGATCTGAGGACCCATGCCAAATCTTTTTAGTCTCCTGAGGGGGAATAGGCTTTGTCGTGCCCTCTTCACGACTGTCTTGGTGTGTTTGGACCATGATAGTTCGTTGGTGATGTGGACACCAAGGAACTTGAAGCTCTCAACCTGTTCCACTACAGCCCCGTCGATGAGAATGGGGGCGTGCTCAGTCCTCTTTTTTTTCCTGTAGTCCACAATCATCTCCTTTGTCTTGGTCACGTTGAGGGAGAAGTTGTTGTCCTGGCACCACACGGCCAGATCTCTGACCTCCTCCCTATAAGCTGTCTCATCGTTGTCGGTGATCAGGCCTACCACTGTTGTGTCGTCGGCAAACTTAATGATGGTGTTGGAGTCGTGCCTGGCCATGCAGTCATGGGTGAACAGAGAGTACAGGAGGGGACTGAGCACGCACCCCTGAGGGGCCCCCGTGTTGAGGATCAGTGTGGCAGATGTGTTGTTACCTACCCTTACCACCTGGGGGCGGCCCGTCAGGAAGTCCAGGATCCAGTTGCAGAGGGAGGTGTTTAGTCCCAGGATCCTTAGCTTAGTGATGAGCTTAGAGGGCACTATGGTGTTGAATGCTGAGCTGTAGTCAATGAATAGCATTCTCACGTAGGTGTTCCTCTTGTCCAGGTGGGAAAGGGCAGTGTGGAGTGCGATAGAGATTGCATCATCTGTGGATCTGTTGGGGCGGTATGCAAATTGGAGTGGGTCTAGGGTTTCTGGGATTATGCTGTTGATGTGAGCCATGACCAGTCTTTCAAAGCACTTCATGGCTACAGACGTCAGTTCTACGGGTCGGTAGTCATTTAGGCAGGTTATCTTAGAGTTCTTGGGCACGGGGACTATGGTGGTCTGCTTGAAACATGTTGGTATTACAGACTCAGTCAGGGACATGTTGAAAATGTCAGTGAAGACACTTGCCAGTTGGTCAGCACATGCTCGGAGTACACGTCCTGGTAATCCGTCTGGCCCTGCGGCCTTGTGAATGTTGACCTGCTTAAAAGTCTTACTCACATCGGCTACGGAGAGCGTGATCACATAGTCATCCGGAACAGCTGGTGCTCTCATGCATGCTTCAGTGTTGCTTGCCTCGAAGCGAGCATAGAAGTGGTTTAGCTCGTCTGGTAGGCTTGTGTCACTGGGCAGCTCGCGGCTGTGCTTCCCTTTGTAGTCTGTAATAGTTTTCAAGCCCTGCCACATCCGACGAGCGTCAGAGCCAGTGTAGTATGATTCAATCTTAGACCTGTATTGACTCTTTGCCTGTTTGATGGTTCGTCGGAGGTCATAGCGGGATTTCTTATAAGCGTCCGGGTTAGAGTCCCGTTCCTTGAAAGCGGCAGCTCTACCCTTTAGCTCAGTGCGGATGTTTCCTGTAATCCATGGCTTCTGGTTGGGGTATGTACGTACGGTCACTGTGGGGACGACATCATCGATGCACTTATTGATGAAGCCAGTGACTGATGTGGTGTACTCCTCAATGCTGTCTGAAGAATCCCGGAACATGTTCCAGTCTGTGCTAGCAAAACAGTCCTGTAGCTTAGCATCTGCGTCATCTGACCACTTTTTTATTAACCGAATCACTGGTGCTTCATGCTTCAGTTTTTGCTTATAAGCAGGAATCAGGAGGATAGAGTTATGGTCAGATTTGCCAAATGGAGGGCGAGGGAGAGCTTTGTATGCGTCTCTGTGTGTGGAGTAAAGGTGGTCTAGAGTTTTTTTCCCTCTGGTTGCACATTTAACATGCTGGTAGAAATTAGGTAGAACGGATTTAAGTTTCCCTGCATTAAAGTCCCCGGCCACTAGGAGCGCTGCATCTGGATGAGCGTTTTCCTGTTGATTAATGGCCTTGTACAACTCATTCAGAGCAATCTTAATGCCAGCATTGGTTTGTGGTGGTAAATAGACAGCTATGAAAAATATAGATGAAAACTCTCTTGGTAAATAGTGTGGTCTACAGCTTATCATAAGATACTCTACCTCAGGCGAGCAAAACCTCGAGACTTCCTTAGTATTTGATTTTGTGCACCAGCTGTTGTTTACAAATATACACAGACCGCCGCCCCTTGTCTTACCAGAGTCAGACGTTCTGTCCTGCCGATGTAGCGTATAGCCTGCTAGCTGAATGTTATCATTGTTGTCGTTCAGCCACGACTCCGTGAAACATAAGATATTACAGTTTTTAATGTCCCGTTGGTAGGATAACCGTAATCTTAACTCGTCCATTTTATTCTCAAAAGATTGAACGTTGGCTAGTAGGATTGATGGGAGAGGCAGTTTACTCGCTCGCCGTCGGATCCTTACAAGGCACCCGGATCTGCGTCCGCGATATCTCCGTCTCTTCCTCACGCGAATGACGGGGATCTGGGCCTTGTCGGGTGTCTGTAGGATATCCTTCGCGACCGCCTCGTTGAAGAAAAAACCACTTATTGTGGGAAGCTTGTGGAAGGCTAACCGAAACGTTTGACCCAAGTTAATCAATTTTAAAGGCAATGCTACCAAATACTAATTGAGTGTATGTAAACTTCTGACCCACTGGGAATGTGATGAAATAAATAAAAGCTGAAATAAATCATTCTCTACTATTATTCTGACATTTCACATTCTTAAAATAAAGTGGTGATCCTAACTGACCTAAGACAGGGAATGTTTACTAGGATTAAATGTCAGGAATTGTGAAAAACAGAGTTTAAATGTATTTGGCTAAGGTGCAGGTAGCTTAGTGGTTAAGAGCGTTGTGCCAGTAACCGAAAGGTCGCTGGTTCTAATCCCCGAGCCGACTAGGTGAAAATCTGTCGATGTGCCCTTGAGCAAGGCACTTAACCCTAATTGCTCCTGTAAGTCGCTCTGGATAAGAGCGTCTGCTAAATGACTAAAATGTAAACTTACGACTTCAACTGTACATTCATGCACTTTGAAAATAATTTCGTAACTTTGCCCCCAATGCATTTAACTGCAGGGCACTCCTACATCATATGAAGGAATGTGCCCACCTGATTTAGGGGACACAGTGAAAAGTTGGGAGTTGGGGACAATTTCATCGTAAAACATTTCCTTAGTGTTAAATACAGTCTCAAAAATTAAAATACATAAATTGATGGTTCAGATTATGGGATGCCAAAGTCATATTTATCCATATTCTGTTCCAGTTAAAGGGTTGTTCAGATTCAATTAGATCTGTGGACCATACTTTTTTTTAATGGTTAGCTCAGAATATGAGCTTTCCAAAAGTGTTGTGTATATTATAGAGATCAGTCCTTTCGGAAGCCCAGATAATTCATTTATAAATCCCATCATTGAATGGTTCGGTAGTTGTGTTTCCCGAGGGACTCCATTGGCCAGCATAGATGACTTATCTTGTAAATATAGAAAAATGTGGTAATGTGTATGTATCTTTCAAATCTTGAAATGTTCTCAAACCAATACTGTCCATGATAATCGGTAAGGGTACGGATTCCACATTTGGACCAATGGGGGGATGCAAAAGGCAAGTCATTATTGTGAAATATTGGAGTATGGGCACGCCATTTTGATTCCCAGTTACATTGTTTTTCATTTTTAGGCCAAATAGAAATTGTGTGAGCAATAATAGGACCAAAGCGTAGTTTACATTTATTTAAGAATATATCAGTGAAGACCACCTCTTCCAGGGCAATAAGGAAGCACTGTATTTCTCTCTCTACTCAGCCAGGGGGCAGAAGAATCATGTCTAAACCAATTTAGGATGGGGCGAAATGCTAGTGGCTGGAAATACTATTTTTAGTTTGGTACGGACAGTCATCTTAGGTCTTTCCCTGTTTGTAAATGTTTTAATTTTAGCATCCGGGATCGTTTACCTTGCCATATACATTTTGAAACCGCACTATGAATTTTGATCCCAATAGGCAGAAGGGGGAGCCATGAGCATTGAACTACAGAAATTCAGCCGTTGCAATATATTAATTTTGACAATAGATATTTTGCCGGTTAAAGCAACTGGGATATTGTTCCATCTACTGAGGTCGGATTTAATTGATTGGAGCATTCTGTTAAAGTTTCTGGCAATGGTTTTATCTAATGAAGGAAATATATCTACTCCGAAATATTTAAAACGGTAAAGGATTGGGATTCCATAAGTAGAGATGGAGTCCTCCATCGGGGTCTTGAGGCAGTAGGGATGATTTTGGTTATATTAATTTTATAACTTGAAATTAAGCGATTTTGAGATGCATTGTCTAGATACAGTGAAATATTGTCTGCGTATAGTGAAATATTGTCTGCGTATAGTGAAATATTGTCTGCGTATAGTGAAATATTGTCTGCGTATAGTGAAATGTGTTATTTCCTTCGATTGACGAGTTGGACCAGGGGTTCTATAGAAAAGAATAGCAGAGGTGAGATCGGATCACTGTAGTTATTCTGACCGGAACAGGTACTGCTTGTCATTACTATGGGATCAGTGTAGTTATTCTGACCGGAACAGGTACTGCTTGTCATTACTATGGGATCACTTTGCCTGCTTCTTGTAGTTATTCTGACCGGAACAGGTACTGCTTGTCATTACTATGGGATCACTTTGCCTGCTTCTTGTAGTTATTCTGAACGGAACAGGTACTGCTTGTCATTACTATGGCTAAGGGATTGGCAAATACAGCGCCTTCAGAAAGTATTCATACCCCTTGACTTTTTCCACATTTTGTTGTGTTACAGCCTGAATTCAAAATGTTACAATCACCTTTGGCAGCGATTTACAGCTGTGAGTCTTTCTGAGTAAGTCTAAGCGCTTTGGACACCTGGATTGTACAACATTAGTTTACCATCACACTTTGTTATTATCAGTAACATTTCATTATTCAGATTGACGCACTAAACCATTCACACCAAGTCCAATGAGTTTTTCCCTCCACCTTTCTGAGCTATTGGCATAACGTCACTAATGGTGGTGCCGTCATTCTCTGTGCCAATAAGTTGTTCCAAGGTCGCAGTAATGAGGCAAATCATATACTACTGGAAAAAATAATATGCTACTAAATATATTAGGATATAGGCTATGCATCCTATAGGATGAATCATGATTGGCTACGTTTCATTAAGTCACACCCCATTTAATGAGAGGAAACACAAAACTGGCACCTGTCATTCCTCACATTCATATATAAACAATAAATACACTGCGTTGATAAAACATTAGGAACTCTTTCCATGACAGACTGACCAGGTGAATCCAGGTGAAAGCTATGATCCCTTATTGATGTCACTTGTTAAATCCACTTCAATCAGTGTAGATGAAGGGGAGGAGACAGGTTAAAGGAGGATTTTTAAGCCTTGAGACAATTGAGACGTGGATTGTGTATGTGTGGCATTCAGAGGGTGAATGGGCAAGACAAACGATTTTAAGTGCCATTGAACGGGGTATGGTAGTAGGTGCCAGGTGCACCAGTTTGAGTCTGTCAAGAACTGCAACGTTGCTGGGTTTTTCACGCTCAACAGTTTCCTGTGTGTATAAAGAATGGTCCACCACCCAGAGGACATCCAGCCAACTGGACACAACTGGATATTAGGAAGTTGTCCTTAATATTTGGTATACTCAGTGTATCTTTTTAATGTAACTTCTTACAGGGAAGGGGTGGTATAGTGAGGGGTTTTCTGTGGTTGCCGGGAGGGGCAGGAAGGTGGATTATGTCTGATTTGAACCCCTCACAGAAGAAAAAGGAAATGAGAAAAAGTTGGTCTCAAAGGTTTATCCGTGATTTGATTGGTTGATGGTGTATCAGTAGTCTGATTGTGTGATGGTGTATCCCTGATTTGATTGGTTGCCTCTCCTGCAGGGTGAGTTTGTAAATGAGTACATCGGAGAGCTGATCGATAAAGAGGAATGTCGCTCCAGGATCAAGTACTACCAGGAGAATGACATCATTCACTTCTACATGCTCACCGTCGACAAGGTAAACTATGACATCACTCACCGCCGACAAGGTAAACTATGACATCACTCACCGTCGACAAGGTAAACTATGACATCACTCACAGTCGACAAGGTAAACTATGACATCACTCACCGTCGACAAGGTAAACTATGACATCACTCACCGTCGACAAGGTAAACTATGACATCACTCACCGTCGACAAGGTAAACTATGACATCACTCACAGTCGACAAGGTAAACTATGACATCACTCACCGTCGACAAGGTAAACTATGACATCACTCACCATCGACAAGGTAAACTATGACATCACTCACCGTCGACAAGGTAAACTATGACATCACTCACCGTCGGCAAGGTAAACTATGACATCACTCACCGTCGGCAAGGTAAACTATGACATCACTCACCGTCGACAAGGTAAACTATGACATCACTCACCGTCGGCAAGGTAAACTATGACATCACTCACCGTCGGCAAGGTAAACTATGACATCACTCACCGTCGGCAAGGTAAACTATCCTATCTGGCCTCAGCCTGGTCGTAGCCTCTGGGCTGTCATGGGGTCCAGTGTATTGGAAATACTGTAACCAAGCTGCGCTAGCACGTAGAGGACCTGTCTGCTTGTGTCGATGTCCCTGACTGCTGGAGTCGGAGGAACAGGATTGCTTTGGGGATGTTCCACCCAAGACCTCTGTGACATTACACAAAACAATATCTGTGGCTCTGCTTTCACATTCACAAGTCAATTAATTAATATTCTAAGTGTTACAGCATTTTTCATTACCATCAGCGTAATTCATCACCTGTAATAATGTTACTGCTGACCTCTACACTGGACTGACCTGTGTTGTGTTTCCAGGACCGGATCATAGACGCTGGCCCCAAAGGAAACTACTCCCGCTTCATGAACCACAGCTGCCAGCCCAACTGTGACACGCAGAAGTGGACAGTGAACGGAGACACAAGAGTCGGGCTGTTCGCTGTTTGTGACATCCCTGCTGGTGAGAACACAGACGTCTGCTGTTGACTTAGTTGTATGGTGTTTTGTGGTTTAAAGGGACTGTGTTAATGTACCGGATGTGAGTCGGGCTCATGGTCTCGTGAGGAGGTAGCACTACCTGAGGCTTCACCCTCAGCTCAAAAGGGAATATCCTCTTGGTCTAACAGTCAAGACGTTGGTTTCTCCTGTGAGAGACCCGGGTTCAGATCCCACCCATGACATTAACATGGTGTTTTGTGGTTTCCAGGGATAGAGCTCACCTTCAACTACAACCTGGATTGCCTTGGTAATGAAAAGACGGTGTGTCGCTGTGGGGCTTCCAACTGTAGCGGTTTCCTTGGAGACCGGCCCAAGGTGAGTTGGCTCCTCTTGGTACAATCAGAAACGATCTGAATATTTAGAACAGCAACATCTTTATAAAATACATTCTAGAACATGATAACTCAAGAAACGATAGTCTTAAGGTCCACCTGACTGTTGTCTCCTGTTCCAGACCTCTGGTTGCCAGGCCCCTATCTGACTGTTTCCTGTCAGACGTCTGGTTGCCAGGCCCCTATCTGACTGTTGTTTCCTGTCAGACGTCTGGTTGCCAGGCCCCTATCTGACTGTTGTTTCCTGTCAGACGTCTGGTTGCCAGGCCCCTATCTGACTGTTGTTTCCTGTCAGACGTCTGGTTGCCAGGCCCCTATCTGACTGTTGTTTCCTGTCAGACGTCTGGTTGCCAGGCCCCTATCTGACTGTTGTTTCCTGTCAGACGTCTGGTTGCCAGGCCCCTATCAGACTGTTGTTTCCTGTCAGACCTCTGGTTGCCAGGCCCCTATCTGACTGTTGTTTCCTGTCAGACGTCTGGTTGCCAGGCCCCTATCTGACTGTTGTTTCCTGTCAGACGTCTGGTTGCCAGGCCCCTATCTGACTGTTGTTTCTTGTCAGACCTCTGGTTGCCAGGCCCCTATCTGACTGTTGTTTCCTGTCAGACCTCTGGTTGCCAGGCCCCTATCTGACTGTTGTTTCCTGTCAGACGTCTGGTTGCCAGGCCCCTATCTGACTGTTTCCTGTCAGACCTCTGGTTGCCAGGCCCCTATCTGACTGTTGTTTCCTGTCAGACCTCTGGTTGCCAGGCCCCTATCTGACTGTTGTTTCCTGTCAGACGTATGGTTGCCAGGCCCCTATCTGACTGTTGTTTCCTGTCAGACGTCTGGTTGCCAGGCCCCTATCTGACTGTTTCCTGTCAGACCTCTGGTTGCCAGGCCCCTATCTGACTGTTGTTTCCTGTCAGACGTCTGGTTGCCAGGCCCCTATCTGACTGTTGTTTCCTGTCAGACGTCTGGTTGCCAGGCCCCTATCTGACTGTTTCCTGTCAGACGTCTGGTTGCCAGGCCCCTATCTGACTGTTGTTTCCTGTCAGACGTCTGGTTGCCAGGCCCCTATCTGACTGTTTCCTGTCAGACGTCTGGTTGCCAGGCCCCTATCTGACTGTTGTTTCCTGTCAGACGTCTGGTTGCCAGGCCCCTATCTGACTGTTGTTTCCTGTCAGACGTCTGGTTGCCAGGCCCCTATCTGACTGTTGTTTCCTGTCAGACGTCTGGTTGCCAGGCCCCTATCTGACTGTTGTTTCCTGTCAGACGTCTGGTTGCCAGGCCCCTATCTGACTGTTGTTTCCTGTCAGACGTCTGGTTGCCAGGCCCCTATCTGACTGTTGTTTCCTGTCAGACGTCTGGTTAACAGGCCCCTATCTGACTGTTGTTTCCTGTCAGACGTCTGGTTGCCAGGCCCCTATCTGACTGTTGTTTCCTGTCAGACGTCTGGTTGCCAGGCCCCTATCTGACTGTTGTTTCCTGTCAGACGTCTGGTTGCCAGGCCCCTATCTGACTGTTGTTTCCTGTCAGACGTCTGGTTGCCAGGCCCCTATCAGACTGTTGTTTCCTGTCAGACCTCTGGTTGCCAGGCCCCTATCTGACTGTTGTTTCCTGTCAGACGTCTGGTTGCCAGGCCCCTATCTGACTGTTGTTTCCTGTCAGACGTCTGGTTGCCAGGCCCCTATCTGACTGTTGTTTCTTGTCAGACCTCTGGTTGCCAGGCCCCTATCTGACTGTTGTTTCCTGTCAGACCTCTGGTTGCCAGGCCCCTATCTGACTGTTGTTTCCTGTCAGACGTCTGGTTGCCAGGCCCCTATCTGACTGTTTCCTGTCAGACCTCTGGTTGCCAGGCCCCTATCTGACTGTTGTTTCCTGTCAGACCTCTGGTTGCCAGGCCCCTATCTGACTGTTGTTTCCTGTCAGACGTATGGTTGCCAGGCCCCTATCTGACTGTTGTTTCCTGTCAGACGTCTGGTTGCCAGGCCCCTATCTGACTGTTTCCTGTCAGACCTCTGGTTGCCAGGCCCCTATCTGACTGTTGTTTCCTGTCAGACGTCTGGTTGCCAGGCCCCTATCTGACTGTTGTTTCCTGTCAGACGTCTGGTTGCCAGGCCCCTATCTGACTGTTGTTTCCTGTCAGACGTCTGGTTGCCAGGCCCCTATCTGACTGTTGTTTCCTGTCAGACGTCTGGTTAACAGGCCCCTATCTGACTGTTGTTTCCTGTCAGACGTCTGGTTGCCAGGCCCCTATCTGACTGTGTTTCCTGTCAGACGTCTGGTTGCCAGGCCCCTATCTGACTGTTGTTTCCTGTCAGACGTCTGGTTGCCAGGCCCCTATCTGACTGTTGTTTCCTGTCAGACGTCTGGTTGCCAGGCCCCTATCAGACTGTTGTTTCCTGTCAGACCTCTGGTTGCCAGGCCCCTATCTGACTGTTGTTTCCTGTCAGACCTCTGGTTGCCAGGCCCCTATCTGACTGTTGTTTCCTGTCAGACGTCTGGTTGCCAGGCCCCTATCTGACTGTTGTTTCCTGTCAGACGTCTGGTTGCCAGGCCCCTATCTGACTGTTGTTTCTTGTCAGACCTCTGGTTGCCAGGCCCCTATCTGACTGTTGTTTCCTGTCAGACCTCTGGTTGCCAGGCCCCTATCTGACTGTTGTTTCCTGTCAGACGTCTGGTTGCCAGGCCCCTATCTGACTGTTTCCTGTCAGACCTCTGGTTGCCAGGCCCCTATCTGACTGTTGTTTCCTGTCAGACCTCTGGTTGCCAGGCCCCTATCTGACTGTTGTTTCCTGTCAGACGTATGGTTGCCAGGCCCCTATCTGACTGTTGTTTCCTGTCAGACGTCTGGTTGCCAGGCCCCTATCTGACTGTTTCCTGTCAGACCTCTGGTTGCCAGGCCCCTATCTGACTGTTGTTTCCTGTCAGACCTCTGGTTGCCAGGCCCCTATCTGACTGTTGTTTCCTGTCAGACCTCTGGTAGCCAGGCCCCTATCTGACTGTTGTTTCCTGTCAGACGTCTGGTTGCCAGGCCCCTATCTGACTGTTGTTTCCTGTCAGACGTATGGTTGCCAGGCCCCTATCTGACTGTTGTTTCCTGTCAGATGTCTGGTTGCCAGGCCCCTATCTGACTGTTTCCTGTCAGACCTCTGGTTGCCAGGCCCCTATCTGACTGTTGTTTCCTGTCAGACGTATGGTTGCCAGGCCCCTATCTGACTGTTGTTTCCTGTCAGATGTCTGGTTGCCAGGCCCCTATCTGACTGTTTCCTGTCAGACCTCTGGTTGCCAGGCCCCTATCTGACTGTTGTTTCCTGTCCAGACGTCTGGTTGCCAGGCCCCTATCTGACTGTTGTTTCCTGTCAGACGTCTGGTAGCCAGGCCCCTATCTGACTGTTGTTTCCTGTCAGACGTCTGGTTGCCAGGCCCCTATCTGACTGTTGTTTCCTGTCAGATGTCTGGTTGCCAGGCCCCTATCTGACTGTTGTTTCCTGTCAGACGTATGGTTGCCAGGCCCCTATCTGACTGTTGTTTCCTGTCAGATGTCTGGTTGCCAGGCCCCTATCTGACTGTTTCCTGTCAGACCTCTGGTTGCCAGGCCCCTATCTGACTGTTGTTTCCTGTCCAGACGTCTGGTTGCCAGGCCCCTATCTGACTGTTGTTTCCTGTCAGACGTCTGGTAGCCAGGCCCCTATCTGACTGTTGTTTCCTGTCAGACGTCTGGTTGCCAGGCCCCTGTCTGACTGTTGTTTCCTGTCAGACGTCTGGTTGCCAGGCCCCTATCTGACTGTTGTTTCCTGTCAGACCTCTGATTGCCAGGCCCCTATCTGACTGTTGTCTCCTTTTCCAGACCTCTGGTTGCCAGGCCCCTATCTGACTGTTGTTTCCTGTCAGACGTCTGGTTGCCAGGCCCCTATCTGACTGTTGTTTCCTGTCAGACGTCTGGTTGCCAGGCCCCTATCTGACTGTTTCCTGTCAGACCTCTGGTTGCCAGGCCCCTATCTGACTGTTGTTTCCTGTCCAGACATCTGGTTGCCAGGTCGCGGAGCCCAAGGTGAAGAAAGACAAAAAGAAAGTGAAGAAGCGTAACGAGGGGAAGGAGTCTGAAGACGAGTGTTTCCGCTGTGGAGACGGAGGACAGCTGGTTCTATGTGACAAGAAAAGCTGCACCAAGGCCTACCACCTCTCCTGCCTGGACCGCACCAAGAGGCCCTTCGGTAAGACCCCTAACTCCTAACCCTACCACCCCTAACCCCCTAACCCTACCACCCCTAACCCCCTAACCCCCTAACCCTACCACCACTAACCCCCTAACCCTACCACCCCTAACCCCCTAACCCTACCACCACTAACCCCCTAACCCTACCATCCCTAACCCCCTAACCCTACCACCCCTAACCCTACCACCCCTAACCCCCTAACCCTACCACCCCTAACCCTACCACCCCTAACCCCACCACCACTAACCCCCTAACCCTACCATCCCTAACCCCCTAACCCTACCACCCCTAACCCCCTAACCCTACCACCCCTAACCCCCTAACCCTACCACCCCTAACCCCCTAACCCTACCATCCCTAACCCCCTAACCCTACCACCCCTAACCCTACCACCCCTAAACCCTAACCCTACCACCCCTAACCCCCTAACCCTACCACCCCTAACCCCCTAACCCTACCACCCCTAACCCCCTAACCCTACCACCCCTAACCCTACCACCCCTAGAGAGAGAGAGTTACCTGAGAGGGAGCGAGAGAGAGAGTTACCTGAAAGAGGGAGAGAGAGAGAGTAACCTGAAAGAGGAAGAGAGAGTTACCTGAAAGAGGGAGAGAGAGAGAGAGTTACCTGAAAGAGGGAGAGAGAGAGAGTAACCTGAAAGAGGGAGAGAGAGAGAGTTACCTGAAAGAGGGAGAGAGAGAGAGAGTAACCTGAAAGAGGGAGAGAGAGAGAGAGTAACCTGAAAGAGGTAGAGAGAGTTACCTGAAAGAGGGAGAGAGAGAGAGAGTTACCTGAAAGAGGGAGAGAGAGGGAGAGTTACCTGAAAGAGGGAGAGAGAGAGTTACCTGAAAGAGGGAGCGAGAGAGTTACCTGAAAGAGGGAGCGAGAGAGTTACCTGAAAGAGGGAGCGAGAGAGTTACCTGAGAGGGAGCGAGAGAGTTACCTGAGAGGGAGCGAGAGAGAGAGAGAGAGAGAGATACCTGAAAGAGGTAGAGAGAGAGTTACCTGAAAGGGAGAGCGAGTTACCTGAAAGGGAGAGCGAGTTACCTGAAAGGGAGAGCGAGTTACCTGAATGAGGGAGGGAGAGGGAGAGTTACCTGAAAGGGAGAGGGAGAGTTACCTGAAAGAGGTAGCGAGAGTTACCTGAAAGAGGTAGAGAGAGTTACCTGAAAGCGGTAGAGAGAGTTACCTGAAAGCGGTAGAGAGAGAGTTACCTGAAAGAGGGAGAGAGAGAGAGTTACCTGAAAGAGGGAGAGAGAGAGAGAGTTACCTGAAAGAGGGAGAGAGAGAGAGAGAGTTACCTGAAAGAGGGAGAGAGAGAGAGAGAGTTACCTGAAAGAGGGAGAGAGAGAGAGAGAGAGAGTTACCTGAAAGAGGGAGAGAGAGAGAGTTACCTGAAAGAGGGAGAGAGAGAGAGTTACCTGAAAGAGGGAGAGAGAGAGAGTAACCTGAAAGAGGGAGAGAGAGTTACCTGAAAGAGAGAGAGAGAGTTACCTGAAAGCGGGAGCGAGAGAGTTACCTGAAAGCGGGAGCGAGAGAGTTACCTGAAAGCGGGAGCGAGAGAGTTACCTGAAAGCGGGAGCGAGAGAGTTACCTGAAAGCGGGAGAGAGAGAGAGAGTTACCTGAGAGAGAGAGAGAGAGAGTTAGCTGAAAGAGGGAGCGAGAGAGAGAGTTACCTGAAAGAGAGAGAGAGAGTTACCTGAAAGAGAGAGAGAGAGAGAGTTACCTGAAAGAGGTAGAGAGAGCGAGTTCCTGAAAGAGGTAGAGAGAGCGAGTTACCTGAAAGAGGTAGAGAGAGCGAGTTCCTGAAAGAGGTAGAGAGAGCGAGTTCCCTGAAAGAGGGAGAGAGATACCTGAGAGGTAGAGAGAGAGAGATACCTGAGAGGTAGAGAGAGAGAGATACCTGAGAGGTAGAGAGAGAGATACCTGAGAGGGAGAGAGAGTTACCTGAAAGAGGGAGAGAGAGAGAGTTACCTGAAAGAGAGAGAGAGAGTTACCTGAAAGAGAGAGAGAGAGAGTTACCTGAGAGGGAGCGAGAGAGAGAGAGAGAGAGAGAGAGAGAGATACCTGAAAGAGGTAGAGAGAGAGTTACCTGAAAGGGAGAGCGAGTTACCTGAAAGGGAGAGCGAGTTACCTGAATGAGGGAGGGAGAGGGAGAGTTACCTGAAAGGGAGAGGGAGAGTTACCTGAAAGAGGTAGCGAGAGTTACCTGAAAGAGGTAGAGAGAGTTACCTGAAAGCGGTAGAGAGAGAGTTACCTGAAAGAGGGAGAGAGAGAGAGAGTTACCTGAAAGAGGGAGAGAGAGAGAGAGTTACCTGAAAGAGGGAGAGAGAGAGAGAGTTACCTGAAAGAGGGAGAGAGAGAGAGAGAGAGTTACCTGAAAGAGGGAGAGAGAGAGAGAGAGTTACCTGAAAGAGGGAGAGAGAGAGTTACCTGAAAGAGGGAGAGAGAGAGAGTTACCTGAAAGAGGGAGAGAGAGAGAGTAACCTGAAAGAGGGAGAGAGAGTTACCTGAAAGAGAGAGAGAGTTACCTGAAAGAGGGAGAGAGAGTTACCTGAAAGATGGAGAGAGAGAGAGAGTTACCTGAAAGAGGGAGAGAGAGAGAGAGTTACCTGAAAGGGAGAGAGAGAGGGAGAGTTACCTGAAAGAGGGAGAGAGAGAGTTACCTGAAAGAGGGAGCGAGAGAGTTACCTGAAAGAGGGAGCGAGAGAGTTACCTGAAAGAGGGAGCGAGAGAGTTACCTGAGAGGGAGCGAGAGAGTTACCTGAGAGGGAGCGAGAGAGAGAGAGAGAGAGAGATACCTGAAAGAGGTAGAGAGAGAGTTACCTGAAAGGGAGAGCGAGTTACCTGAAAGGGAGAGCGAGTTACCTGAATGAGGGAGGGAGAGGGAGAGTTACCTGAAAGGGAGAGGGAGAGTTACCTGAAAGCGGTAGAGAGAGAGTTACCTGAAAGAGGGAGAGAGAGAGAGAGTTACCTGAAAGAGGGAGAGAGAGAGAGAGTTACCTGAAAGAGGGAGAGAGAGAGAGAGAGTTACCTGAAAGAGGGAGAGAGAGAGAGAGAGTTACCTGAAAGAGGGAGAGAGAGAGAGTTACCTGAAAGAGGGAGAGAGAGAGAGTTACCTGAAAGAGGGAGAGAGAGAGAGTAACCTGAAAGAGGGAGAGAGAGTTACCTGAAAGAGAGAGAGAGAGTTACCTGAAAGCGGGAGCGAGAGAGTTACCTGAAAGCGGGAGCGAGAGAGTTACCTGAAAGCGGGAGCGAGAGAGTTACCTGAAAGCGGGAGCGAGAGAGTTACCTGAAAGCGGGAGAGAGAGAGAGAGTTACCTGAGAGAGAGAGAGAGAGAGTTAGCTGAAAGAGGGAGCGAGAGAGAGAGTTACCTGAAAGAGAGAGAGAGAGTTACCTGAAAGAGAGAGAGTTACCTGAAAGAGAGAGAGAGGTAGAGAGAAAGAGGTAGAGAGAGCGAGTTACCTGAAAGAGGTAGAGAGAGCGAGTTCCTGAAAGAGGTAGAGAGAGCGAGTTCCCTGAAAGAGGGAGAGAGATACCTGAGAGGTAGAGAGAGAGAGATACCTGAGAGGTAGAGAGAGAGATACCTGAGAGGGAGAGAGAGTTACCTGAAAGAGGGAGAGAGAGAGAGTTACCTGAAAGAGAGAGAGAGAGTTACCTGAAAGAGAGAGAGAGAGAGAGTTACCTGAAAGAGAGAGAGAGAGAGAGTAACCTGAAAGAGGGAGAGAGAGAGAGTTACCTGAAAGAGAGAGAGAGAGAGAGTTACCTGAAAGAGAGAGAGAGAGAGAGTAACCTGAAAGAGAGAGAGAGAGAGTTACCTGAAAGCGGGAGCGAGAGAGTTACCTGAAAGAGGGAGCGAGAGAGTTACCTGAAAGCGGGAGCGAGAGAGTTACCTGAAAGCGGGAGCGAGAGAGTTACCTGAAAGCAGGAGCGAGAGAGTTACCTGAAAGCGGGAGCGAGAGAGTTACCTGAAAGCGGGAGCGAGAGAGTTACCTGAAAGAGGGAGCGAGAGAGTTACCTGAAAGAGGGAGAGAGTTACCTGAAAGAGGGAGAGAGAGTTACCTGAAAGAGGGAGAGAGAGTTACCTGAGAGAGAGAGAGAGAGAGAGATACCTGAAAGCGGGAGCGAGAGAGTTACCTGAGAGAGAGAGAGAGAGAGAGAGAGTTACCTGAAAGCGGGAGCGAGAGAGTTACCTGAAAGAGGGAGAGAGAGAGAGAGTTACCTGAAAGAGGGAGAGAGAGAGAGAGAGAGTTACCTGAAAGAGAGAGAGAGAGAGTTACCTGAAAGAGGGAGAGAGAGAGAGAGAGTTACCTGAAAGAGGGAGAGAGAGAGTTACCTGAAAGAGGGAGAGAGAGAGAGTTACCTGAAAGAGGGAGAGAGAGAGAGTAACCTGAAAGAGGGAGAGAGAGTTACCTGAAAGAGAGAGAGAGTTACCTGAAAGAGGGAGAGAGAGTTACCTGAAAGAGGGAGAGAGAGAGAGAGTTACCTGAAAGAGGGAGAGAGAGAGAGAGTTACCTGAAAGGGAGAGAGAGAGGGAGAGTTACCTGAAAGAGGGAGAGAGAGAGTTACCTGAAAGAGGGAGCGAGAGAGTTACCTGAAAGAGGGAGCGAGAGAGTTACCTGAAAGAGGGAGCGAGAGAGTTACCTGAGAGGGAGCGAGAGAGAGAGAGAGAGAGAGAGATACCTGAAAGAGGTAGAGAGAGAGTTACCTGAAAGGGAGAGCGAGTTACCTGAAAGGGAGAGCGAGTTACCTGAATGAGGGAGGGAGAGGGAGAGTTACCTGAAAGGGAGAGGGAGAGTTACCTGAAAGAGGTAGCGAGAGTTACCTGAAAGAGGTAGAGAGAGTTACCTGAAAGCGGTAGAGAGAGTTACCTGAAAGCGGTAGAGAGAGAGTTACCTGAAAGAGGGAGAGAGAGAGAGAGTTACCTGAAAGAGGGAGAGAGAGAGAGAGTTACCTGAAAGAGGGAGAGAGAGAGAGAGAGTTACCTGAAAGAGGGAGAGAGAGAGAGAGAGTTACCTGAAAGAGGGAGAGAGAGAGAGTTACCTGAAAGAGGGAGAGAGAGAGAGTTACCTGAAAGAGGGAGAGAGAGAGAGTAACCTGAAAGAGGGAGAGAGAGTTACCTGAAAGAGAGAGAGAGAGTTACCTGAAAGCGGGAGCGAGAGAGTTACCTGAAAGCGGGAGCGAGAGAGTTACCTGAAAGCGGGAGCGAGAGAGTTACCTGAAAGCGGGAGCGAGAGAGTTACCTGAAAGCGGGAGAGAGAGAGAGAGTTACCTGAGAGAGAGAGAGAGAGAGTTAGCTGAAAGAGGGAGCGAGAGAGAGAGTTACCTGAAAGAGAAAGAGAGAGTTACCTGAAAGAGAGAGAGTTACCTGAAAGAGGTAGAGAGAGTTACCTGAAAGCGGTAGAGAGAGAGTTACCTGAAAGAGGGAGAGAGAGAGAGAGTTACCTGAAAGAGGGAGAGAGAGAGAGAGTTACCTGAAAGAGGGAGAGAGAGAGAGAGTTACCTGAAAGAGGGAGAGAGAGAGAGAGAGAGTTACCTGAAAGAGGGAGAGAGAGAGAGAGAGTTACCTGAAAGAGGGAGAGAGAGAGTTACCTGAAAGAGGGAGAGAGAGAGAGTTACCTGAAAGAGGGAGAGAGAGAGTAACCTGAAAGAGGGAGAGAGAGTTACCTGAAAGAGAGAGAGAGTTACCTGAAAGAGAGAGAGAGTTACCTGAAAGAGGGAGAGAGAGTTACCTGAAAGAGGGAGAGAGAGAGAGAGTTACCTGAAAGAGGGAGAGAGAGAGTTACCTGAAAGAGGGAGCGAGAGAGTTACCTGAAAGAGGGAGCGAGAGAGTTACCTGAAAGAGGGAGCGAGAGAGTTACCTGAGAGGGAGCGAGAGAGTTACCTGAGAGGGAGCGAGAGAGAGAGAGAGAGAGAGAGATACCTGAAAGAGGTAGAGAAAGAGTTACCTGAAAGGGAGAGCGAGTTACCTGAAAGGGAGAGCGAGTTACCTGAATGAGGGAGGGAGAGGGAGAGTTACCTGAAAGGGAGAGGGAGAGTTACCTGAAAGAGGTAGCGAGAGTTACCTGAAAGAGGGAGAGAGAGAGAGAGTTACCTGAAAGAGGGAGAGAGAGAGAGAGTTACCTGAAAGAGGGAGAGAGAGAGAGTTACCTGAAAGAGGGAGAGAGAGAGAGAGAGTTACCTGAAAGAGGGAGAGAGAGAGAGTAACCTGAAAGAGGGAGAGAGAGAGAGTTACCTGAAAGAGAGAGAGAGAGTTACCTGAAAGCGGGAGCGAGAGAGTTACCTGAAAGCGGGAGCGAGAGAGTTACCTGAAAGCGGGAGCGAGAGAGTTACCTGAAAGCGGGAGCGAGAGAGTTACCTGAAAGCGGGAGAGAGAGAGAGAGTTACCTGAGAGAGAGAGAGAGAGAGTTAGCTGAAAGAGGGAGAGAGAGTTACCTGAAAGAGAGAGAGAGGTAGAGAGAAAGAGGTAGAGAGAGCGAGTTACCTGAAAGAGGTAGAGAGAGCGAGTTACCTGAAAGAGGTAGAGAGAGCGAGTTACCTGAAAGAGGTAGAGAGAGAGAGATACCTGAAAGAGGTAGAGAGAGATACCTGAGAGGTAGAGAGAGAGAGATACCTGAGAGGTAGAGAGAGAGAGATACCTGAGAGGTAGAGAGAGAGATACCTGAGAGGGAGAGAGAGTTACCTGAAAGAGGGAGAGAGAGAGAGTTACCTGAAAGAGAGAGAGAGAGTTACCTGAAAGAGAGAGAGAGAGAGAGTTACCTGAAAGAGAGAGAGAGAGAGAGTAACCTGAAAGAGGGAGAGAGAGAGAGTTACCTGAAAGAGAGAGAGAGAGAGAGTTACCTGAAAGAGAGAGAGAGAGAGAGTAACCTGAAAGAGAGAGAGAGAGAGTTACCTGAAAGCGGGAGCGAGAGAGTTACCTGAAAGAGGGAGCGAGAGAGTTACCTGAAAGCGGGAGCGAGAGAGTTACCTGAAAGCGGGAGCGAGAGAGTTACCTGAAAGCAGGAGCGAGAGAGTTACCTGAAAGCGGGAGCGAGAGAGTTACCTGAAAGCGGGAGCGAGAGAGTTACCTGAGAGGGAGCGAGAGAGTTACCTGAAAGAGGGAGCGAGAGAGTTACCTGAAAGAGGGAGAGAGAGTTACCTGAAAGAGGGAGAGAGAGTTACCTGAAAGAGGGAGAGAGAGTTACCTGAGAGAGAGAGAGAGAGAGAGATACCTGAAAGCGGGAGCGAGAGAGTTACCTGAGAGAGAGAGAGAGAGAGAGAGAGAGTTACCTGAAAGCGGGAGCGAGAGAGTTACCTGAGAGGGAGCGAGAGAGTTACCTGAAAGAGGGAGAGAGAGTTACCTGAAAGAGGGAGAGAGAGTTACCTGAAAGAGGGAGACAGAGTTACCTGAGAGAGAGAGAGAGAGTTACCTGAAAGAGGGAGAGAGAGAGTTACCTGAAAGAGGGAGAGAGAGTTACCTGAGAGAGAGAGAGAGAGAGTTACCTGAAAGAGGGAGAGAGAGTTACCTGAAAGAGGGAGAGAGAGAGTTACCTGAAAGAGGGAGCGAGAGAGTTACCTGAAAGAGGGAGAGAGAGTTACCTGAGAGAGAGAGAGAGAGAGTTACCTGAAAGAGAGAGCGAGAGAGAGTTACCTGAAAAAGAGAGAGAGGTAGAGAGAAAGAGGTAGAGAGAGCGAGTTACCTGAAAGAGGTAGAGAGAGCGAGTTACCTGAAAGAGGTAGAGAGAGCGAGTTACCTGAAAGAGGTAGAGAGATACCTGAGAGGTAGAGAGAGAGAGATACCTGAGAGGTAGAGAGAGAGAGATACCTGAAAGAGGGAGGTAGAGAGAGAGATACCTGAAAGAGGGAGGTAGAGAGAGAGAGAGATACCTGAAAGAGGGAGGTAGAGAGTTACCTGAAAGAGGGAGGTAGAGAGAGTTACCTGAAAGAGGTAGAGAGATACCTGAGAGGTAGAGAGAGAGAGATACCTGAGAGGTAGAGAGAGAGAGATACCTGAAAGAGGGAGGTAGAGAGAGAGATACCTGAAAGAGGGAGGTAGAGAGAGAGAGATACCTGAAAGAGGGAGGTAGAGAGTTACCTGAAAGAGGGAGGTAGAGAGTTACCTGAAAGAGGGAGGTAGAGAGAGTTACCTGAAAGAGGGAGAGAGAGTTACCTGAAAGAGGGAGGTAGAGAGAGTTACCTGAAAGAGGGAGAGAGAGTTACCTGAAAGAGGTAGAGAGAGAGAGTTACCTGAAAGAGGGAGGTAGAGAGAGAGAGATACCTGAAAGAGGGAGGTAGAGAGAGAGAGAGATACCTGAGAGGTAGAGAGAGAGAGTTACCTGAAAGAGGGAGAGAGAGAGTTACCTGAAAGAGGGAGAGAGAGTTACCTGAGAGAGAGAGAGAGAGAGTTACCTGAAAGAGGGAGAGAGAGTTACCTGAAAGAGGGAGAGAGAGAGTTACCTGAAAGAGGGAGCGAGAGAGTTACCTGAAAGAGGGAGAGAGAGTTACCTGAGAGAGAGAGAGAGAGTTACCTGAAAGAGAGAGCGAGAGAGAGTTACCTGAAAAAGAGAGAGAGGTAGAGAGAAAGAGGTAGAGAGAGCGAGTTACCTGAAAGAGGTAGAGAGAGCGAGTTACCTGAAAGAGGTAGAGAGAGCGAGTTACCTGAAAGAGGTAGAGAGATACCTGAGAGGTAGAGAGAGAGAGATACCTGAGAGGTAGAGAGAGAGAGATACCTGAAAGAGGGAGGTAGAGAGAGAGATACCTGAAAGAGGGAGGTAGAGAGAGAGAGATACCTGAAAGAGGGAGGTAGAGAGTTACCTGAAAGAGGGAGGTAGAGAGTTACCTGAAAGAGGGAGGTAGAGAGAGTTACCTGAAAGAGGGAGAGAGAGTTACCTGAAAGAGGTAGAGAGAGAGAGTTACCTGAAAGAGGGAGGTAGAGAGAGAGAGATACCTGAAAGAGGGAGGTAGAGAGAGAGATACCTGAAAGAGGGAGGTAGAGAGAGAGAGATACCTGAAAGAGGGAGGTAGAGAGTTACCTGAAAGAGGGAGGTAGAGAGTTACCTGAAAGAGGGAGGTAGAGAGAGTTACCTGAAAGAGGGAGAGAGAGTTACCTGAAAGAGGTAGAGAGAGAGAGTTACCTGAAAGAGGGAGGTAGAGAGAGAGAGATACCTGAAAGAGGGAGGTAGAGAGAGAGAGAGAGATACCTGAGAGGTAGAGAGAGAGAGTTACCTGAAAGGTAGAGAGAGAGATTTGCACTGCCCCCCCACCCCATCTTTTTACGCTGCTGCTACTCTGTTAAGTATTTATGCATAGTCACTTTAACTCTACCCACATGTACATATTACTTCAACTACCTCAACTAGCCGGTGCCCCCGCACATTGACTCTGCACCGGTACCCCCCTGTGTATATAGCCTCCCTACTGTCACTTTATTTTACTGTATATATAGCCTCCCTACTGTCACTTTATTTTACTTCTGCTCTTTTTTTTCTCAACACTTTTTTTGTTGTTGTTTTATTTTTTGTTTAAAATAAATGCACTGTTGGTTAAGGGCTGTAAGTAAGCATTTCACTGTAATGTCTGAACCTGTTGTATTCGGCGCATGTGACCAATAACATTTGATTTGATTTGATTTGAGAGGTAGAGAGAGAGAGATACCTGAAAGAGGGAGGGAGAGAGAGAGTTACCTGAAAGAGGGAGGTAGAGAGAGAGAGAGAGAGAGAGTTACCTGAAAGAGGTAGAGAGAGCGAGTTACCTGAAAGAGGTAGAGAGAGAGAGTTACCTGAAAGAGGTAGAGAGAGAGAGATATACCTGAGAGGTAGAGAGAGAGAGAGATACCTGAGAGGTAGAGAGAGAGAGAGATACCTGAGAGGTAGAGAGAGAGAGAGATACCTGAGAGGTAGAGAGAGAGAGAGATACCTGAGAGGTAGAGAGAGAGAGAGATACCTGAGAGGTAGAGAGAGAGAGAGATACCTGAGAGGTAGAGAGAGAGAGATTCCTGAGAGGTAGAGAGAGAGAGAGATACCTGAGAGGTAGAGAGAGAGAGAGATACCTGAGAGGTAGAGAGAGAGAGATACCTGAGAGGTAGAGAGAGAGATACCTGAAAGAGGTAGAGAGAGCGTTACCTGAAAGAGGTAGAGAGAGTTACATGAAAGAGGTAGAGAGAGCGTTACCTGAAAGAGGTAGAGAGAGCGTTACCTGAAAGAGGTAGAGAGATACCTGAGAGGTAGAGAGAGAGAGATACCTGAAAGAGGTAGAGAGAGTTACATGAAAGAGGTAGAGAGAGAGATACCTGAGAGGTAGAGAGAGAGAGATACCTGAGAGGTAGAGAGAGAGAGATACCTGAAAGAGGTAGAGAGAGAGATACCTGAGAGGTAGAGAGAGAGATACCTGAAAGAGGGAGGTAGAGAGAGTTACCTGAAAGAGGGAGGTAGAGAGAGTTACCTGAAAGAGGGAGGTAGAGAGTTACCTGAAAGAGGGAGGTAGAGAGAGTTATCTGAAAGAGGGAGGTAGAGAGAGTTACCTGAAAGAGGTAGAGAGAGTTACCTGAGAGGTAGAGAGAGAGAGAGATACCTGAGGTAGAGAGAGAGAGATACCTGAGAGGTAGAGAGAGAGTTACCTGAAAGATTCCATCTCTCACAGTTGAAGTGTACCTATGATAAAAATTACAGACCTCTACATGCTTTGTAAGTAGGAAAACCTGCAAAATCGGCAGTGTATCAAATACTTGTTCTCCCCACTGTACCTGAAAGAGGTAGCGAGAGAGAGTTACCTGAGAGAGTTACCTGAAAGAGGTAGAGAGAGTTACCTGATAGAGGTAGAGAGATACCTGAAAGAGGTAGAGAGAGAGATACCTGAAAGAGGGAAGGAGAGAGAGATAGTTACCTGAGAGAGTTATCTGAAATTTGGTAGCGAGTTACCTGAAAGAGGTAGCGAGAGAGAGTTACCTGAGAGGTAATAAATTCAATGCAATAACTAATGGGCTATGCATAAGCTTCTAACTTATAGCCTCTGCACAATACACACCATGCCTCCTTACAAAACGCTCCCAGGAAACCCAATACGCACCATGCCTCCTTACAAAACGCTCCCAGGAAAAAAGGAGAAAGAGGGAGAGAGAGTTACCTGAAAGAGGGAGAGAGAGTTACCTGAGAGAGAGAGAGAGTTACCTGAAAGAGGGAGCGAGAGAGTTACCTGAAAGAGGGAGAGAGAGTTACCTGAAAGAGAGAGAGAGCGAGTTACCTGAAAGAGGGAGAGAGAGTTACCTGAGAGAGAGAGAGAGAGAGAGAGTTACCTGAAAGAGGGAGAGAGAGTTACCTGAGAGAGGGAGAAAGAGTTACCTGAAAGAGGGAGCGAGAGAGTTACCTGAAAGAGGGAGAGAGTTACCTGAAAGAGGGAGAGAGAGTTACCTGAGAGAGAGAGAGTTACCTGAAAAAGGGAGAGAGTTACCTGAGAGAGAGAGAGAGAGTTACCTGAAAGAGAGAGAGAGAGAGTTACCTGAAAGAGGGAGAGAGAGAGTTACCTGAAAGAGGGAGAGAGTTACCTGAAAGAGAGAGAGAGAGAGTTACCTGAAAGAGGGAGAGAGAGAGTTACCTGAAAGAGGGAGAGAGAGAGTTACCTGAAAGAGGGAGAGAGAGAGTTACCTGAAAGAGGGAGAGAGTTACCTGAAAGAGAGGGAGAGAGAGTTACCTGAAAGAGGGAGAGAGAGAGTTACCTGAAAGAGGGAGAGAGAGAGTTACCTGAAAGAGGGAGAGAGAGTTACCTGAAAGAGGGAGAGAGAGTTACCTGAAAGAGGGAGAAAGAGTTACCTGAAAGAGGGAGCGAGAGAGTTACCTGAAAGAGGGAGAGAGTTACCTGAAAGAGGGAGAGAGAGAGAGTTACCTGAAAGAGGGAGAGAGAGTTACCTGAGAGAGAGAGAGAGAGAGAGTTACCTGAAAGAGGGAGAGAGCGAGAGAGTTACCTGAAAGAGGGAGAGAGAGAGAGAGTTACCTGAAAGAGGGAGAGAGAGAGAGAGTTACCTGAAAGAGGGAGAGAGAGAGAGTAACCTGAAAGAGGGAGAGAGAGAGAGTTACCTGAAAGAGGGAGAGAGAGAGAGAGTTACCTGAAAGAGGGAGAGAGAGAGAGTTACCTGAAAGAGGGAGAGAGAGAGAGAGTTACCTGAAAGAGGGAGAGAGAGAGAGAGTTACCTGAAAGAGGGAGAGAGAGAGAGAGTTACCTGAAAGAGGGAGAGAGAGAGAGTTACCTGAAAGAGGGAGAGCGAGAGTTACCTGAAAGAGGGAAGGAGAGAGAGAGAGTTACCTGAGAGAGTTATCTGAAATTTGGTAGCGAGTTACCTGAAAGAGGTAGCGAGAGAGAGTTACCTGAGAGGTAATAAATTCAATGCAATAACTAATGGGCTATGCATAAGCTTCTAACTTATAGCCTCTGCACAATACACACCATGCCTCCTTACAAAACGCTCCCAGGAAAAAAGGAGAAAGAGGGAGAGAGAGTTACCTGAAAGAGGGAGAGAGAGTTACCTGAGAGAGAGAGAGAGAGTTACCTGAAAGAGGGAGAGAGAGTTACCTGAAAGAGGGAGAGAGAGTTACCTGAAAGAGGTAGAGAGAGTTACCTGAAAGAGGTAGAGAGAGAGTTACCTGAAAGAGGGAGAGAGATACCTGAAAGAGGTAGAGAGAGATACCTGAAAGAGGTAGAGAGAGTTACCTGAAAGAGGGAGAGAGAGAGTTACCTGAAAGAGGTAGAGAGAGCGAGTTACCTGAAAGAGGTAGAGAGAGCGAGTTACCTGAAAGAGGTAGAGAGAGCGAGTTACCTGAAAGAGGGAAGGAGAGAGAGATAGTTACCTGAGAGAGTTATCTGAAATTTGGTAGCGAGTTACCTGAAAGAGGTAGCGAGAGAGAGTTACCTGAGAGGTAATAAATTCAATGCAATAACTAATGGGCTATGCATAAGCTTCTAACTTATAGCCTCTGCACAATACACACCATGCCTCCTTACAAAACGCTCCCAGGAAAAAAGGAGAAAGAGGGAGAGAGAGTTACCTGAAAGAGGGAGAGAGAGTTACCTGAGAGAGAGAGAGAGAGAGAGTTACCTGAAAGAGGGAGCGAGAGAGTTACCTGAAAGAGGGAGAGAGAGTTACCTGAAAGAGGGAGAGAGAGTTACCTGAAAGAGGTAGAGAGAGTTACCTGAAAGAGGTAGAGAGAGAGTTACCTGAAAGAGGGAGAGAGATACCTGAAAGAGGTAGAGAGAGATACCTGAAAGAGGTAGAGAGAGTTACCTGAAAGAGGGAGAGAGAGTTACCTGAAAGAGGTAGAAAGAGCGAGTTACCTGAAAGAGGTAGAGAGAGCGAGTTACCTGAAAGAGGTAGAGAGAGCGAGTTACCTGAAAGAGGGAAGGAGAGAGAGATAGTTACCTGAGAGAGTTATCTGAAATTTGGTAGCGAGTTACCTGAAAGAGGGAGCGAGAGAGTTACCTGAAAGAGGGAGAGAGAGTTACCTGAGAGAGAGAGAGTTACCTGAAAGAGGGAGCGAGAGAGTTACCTGAAAGAGGGAGAGAGTTACCTGAAAGAGGGAGAGAGAGTTACCTGAGAGAGAGAGAGTTACCTGAAAGAGGGAGAGAGAGTTACCTGAAAGAGAGAGAGAGCGAGTTACCTGAAAGAGGGAGAGAGAGTTACCTGAGAGAGAGAGAGAGAGAGTTACCTGAAAGAGGGAGAGAGTTACCTGAAAGAGGGAGAGAGAGTTACCTGAGAGAGAGAGAGAGAGTTACCTGAAAGAGGGAGAGAGTTACCTGAAAGAGGGAGAGAGAGTTACCTGAGAGAGAGAGAGTTACCTGAAAGAGGGAGAGAGCGAGTTACCTGAAAGAGAGAGAGAGCGAGTTACCTGAAAGAGGGAGAGAGAGTTACCTGAGAGAGAGAGAGAGAGAGAGAGTTACCTGAAAGAGGGAGCGAGAGAGTTACCTGAAAGAGGGAGAGAGAGTTACCTGAGAGAGAGAGAGAGTTACCTGAGAGAGAGAGAGTTACCTGAAAGAGGGAGAGAGAGTTACCTGAGAGAGAGAGAGTTACCTGAAAGAGGGAGAGAGAGTTACCTGAGAGAGAGAGAGAGCGAGTTACCTGAAAGAGGTAGAGAGAGCGAGTTACCTGATAGAGGTAGAGAGAGCGAGTTACCTGAAAGAGGTAGAGAGAGATACCTGAAAGAGGTAGAGAGAGCGAGTTACCTGAAAGAGGTAGAGAGAGAGTTACCTGAGAGAGGGAGAGAGAGTTACCTGAAAGAGGGAGAGAGAGTTACCTGAAAGAGGGAGAGAGAGTTACCTGAAAGAGGGAGAGAGAGTTACCTGAAAGAGGTAGAGAGATACCTGAAAGAGGTAGAGAGAGAGTTACCTGATAGAGGTAGAGAGAGTTACCTGAAAGAGGTAGAGAGAGAGAGTTACCTGAAAGAGGTAGAGAGAGCGAGTTACCTGAAAGAGGTAGAGAGAGTTACCTGAAAGAGGTAGAGAGAGAGAGTTACCTGAAAGAGGGAGAGAGAGAGTTACCTGAAAGAGGTAGAGAGAGATACCTGAAAGAGGTAGAGAGAGATACCTGAAAGAGGTAGAGAGAGATACCTGAAAGAGGTAGAGAGAGCGAGTTACCTGATAGAGGTAGAGAGAGCGAGTTACCTGAAAGAGGTAGAGAGAGATACCTGAAAGAGGGAAGGAGAGAGAGAGTTACCTGAAAGAGGTAGAGAGAGATACCTGAAAGAGGTAGAGAGATACCTGAAAGAGGTAGAGAGAGATACCTGAAAGAGGTAGAGAGAGCGAGTTACCTGAAAGAGGGAGAGAGAGTTACCTGAGAGAGCGAGAGAGAGTTACCTGAAAGAGAGAGAGAGTTACCTGAAAGAGGGAGAGAGAGTTACCTGAAAGAGGGAGAGAGAGTTACCTGAAAGAGGGAGAGAGAGTTACCTGAAAGAGGGAGAGAGAGTTACCTGAAAGAGGGAGAGAGAGTTACCTGAGAGAGAGAGAGAGAGTTACCTGAAAGAGAGAGAGAGCGAGTTACCTGAAAGAGGTAGAGAGAGATACCTGAAAGAGGTAGAGAGAGAGAGTTACCTGAAAGAGGGAGAGAGAGATACCTGAAAGAGGTAGAGAGAGCGAGTTACCTGAAAGAGGGAGAGAGAGCGAGTTACCTGAAAGAGGTAGAGAGAGAGAGTTACCTGAAAGAGGTAGAGAGAGATACCTGAAAGAGGTAGAGAGAGATACCTGAAAGAGGTAGAGAGAGAGTTACCTGAAAGAGGGAGAGAGAGCGAGTTACCTGAAAGAGGTAGAGAGAGAGAGTTACCTGAAAGAGGGAGAGAGAGATACCTGAAAGAGGTAGAGAGAGATACCTGAAAGAGGTAGAGAGAGAGAGTTACCTGAAAGAGGGAGAGAGAGCGAGTTACCTGAAAGAGGTAGAGAGAGAGATACCTGAAAGAGGGAAGGAGAGAGAGATACCTGAAAGAGGGAAGGAGAGAGAGATAGTTACCTGAGAGAGTTATCTGAAATTTGGTAGCGAGTTACCTGAAAGAGGTAGCGAGAGAGAGTTACCTGAGAGGTAATAAATTCAATGCAATAACTAATGGGCTATGCATAAGCTTCTAACTTATAGCCTCTGCACAATACACACCATGCCTCCTTACAAAACGCTCCCAGGAAAAAAGGAGAAAGAGGGAGAGAGAGTTACCTGAAAGAGGGAGAGAGAGAGAGTTACCTGAAAGAGGGAGAGCGAGAGTTACCTGAAAGAGGGAGAGAGAGAGAGTTACCTGAAAGAGGGAGAGCGAGAGTTACCTGAAAGAGGGAAGGAGAGAGAGAGAGTTACCTGAGAGAGTTATCTGAAATTTGGTAGCGAGTTACCTGAAAGAGGTAGCGAGAGAGAGTTACCTGAGAGGTAATAAATTCAATGCAATAACTAATGGGCTATGCATAAGCTTCTAACTTATAGCCTCTGCACAATACACACCATGCCTCCTTACAAAACGCTCCCAGGAAACCCAATACGCACCATGCCTCCTTACAAAACGCTCCCAGGAAACCCAATACGCACCATGCCTCCTTACAAAACGCTCCCAGGAAACCCAATACGCACCATGCCTCCTTACAAAACGCTCCCAGGAAACCCAATACGCACCATGCCTCCTTACAAAACGCTCCCAGGAAACCCAATACGCACCATGCCTCCTTACAAAACGCTCCCAGGAAACCCAATACGCACCATGCCTCCTTACAAAACGCTCCCAGGAAACCCAATACGCACCATGCCTCCTTACAAAACGCTCCCAGGAAACCCAATACGCACCATGCCTCCTTACAAAACGCTCCCAGGAAACCCAATACGCACCATGCCTCCTTACAAAACGCTCCCAGGAAACCCAATACACACCATGCCTCCTTACAAAACGCTCCCAGGAAAAACTAGACTACAATAGCTTGCTGGAATAATTTATTTTGACCATTTCACTAATAGACTATTGGAAAAGGGATGCAAGCTCTTGTTTGCTGAATGTTAAATACAGCAGCCAATAGAAACGGCCCTGGCCTGGGGAAAGATGGCGGTATGCTATAGCAGTTATTTGTTCAGATCCCTAAGAAAAGAAAAGCAGCTGCATGTTATTCTAGTCGTATATTATTCAAGCCTGTCATTACAATGATGAAGATCAGGACAACTAAACATTCATTTAGGTTAACTGTTGAAAGCGAAGGAAAGACTGAAGCAACAATAGAGAGAGAGGAGGTAGGCTAATACGCATGTCGCACAGCATTATGGGAAATATTCGGAAAGGTATGCATGTGCCAGCCTACTAATTATACAAATGTAAAATAGACCCTATTATTATTATTATTAAATAGACCCTATTATTATTTGTGTACAAAATCTGAGAGAAATAAGCTTTTTTTGCGTATGGAACATTGTTACATTGAATATGTTGTATAAAGTTCAGCATTATATTGGTAGATTATAGGAGTCACTTTGGTGGGGTAATATCAAAAGTTAAGCCATTGTTTACAGGGAATACAGTGCATTCGGCAAGTATTCAGACCCTTTGACTTTTTCTACATTTATGTTACAGCCTTATTCTAAAATGTGTTAAAAAATATATATATATATATATACACACAGCGAGGGAAAAAGTATTTGATCCCCTGCTGATTTTGTACGTTTGCCCACTGACAAAGAAATGATCAGTCTATAATTTTAATGGTAGGTTTATTTGAACAGTGAGACACAGAATAACAACAAAATAATCCAGAAAAACGCATGTCAAAAATGTTATAAATTGATTTGCATTTTAATGAGGGAAATAAGTATTTGACCCCTCTGCAAAAACATGACTTCGTACTTGGTGGCAAAACCCTTGTTGGCAATCACAGAGGTCAGACGTTTCTTGTAATTGGCCACCAGGTTTGTACACATCTCAGGAGGGATTTTGTCCCACTCCTCTTTGCAGATCTTCTCCAAGTCATTAAGGTTTTGAGGCTGATGTTTGGCAACTCGAACCTTCAGCTCCCTCCACAGATTTTCTATGGGATTAAGGTCTGGAGACTGGCTAGGCCACTCCAGGACCTTAATGTGCTTCTTCTTGAGCCACTCCTTTGTTGCCTTGGCCGTGTGTTTTGGGTCATTGTCATGCTGGAATACCCATCACGACCCATTTTCAATGCCCTGGCTGAGGGAAGGAGGTTCTCACCCAAGATTTGACGGTACATGGCCCCGTCCATCGTCCCTTTGATGCAGTGAAGTTGTCCTGTCCCCTTAGCAGAAAAACACCCCCAAAGCATAATGTTTCCACCTCCATGTTTGACGGTGGGGATGGTGTTCTTGGGGTCATAGGCAGCATTCCTCCTCCTCCAAACACGGCGAGTTGAGTTGATGCCAAAGACCTCGATTTTGGTCTCCTCTGACCACAACACTGGAGAGCTCTTTGGTCTTGGCCATGGTGGAGAGTTTGGAATCTGATTGATTGATTGCTTCTGTGGACAGGTGTCTTTTATACAGGTAACAAACTGAGATTAGGAGCACTTCCTTTAAGAGTGTGCTCCTAATCTCAGCTCGTTACCTGTATAAAAGACACCTGGGAGCCAGAAATCTTTCTGATTGAGAGGGGGTCAAATAATTATTTCCCTCATTAAAATGCAAATCAATTTATAACATTTTTGACATGAGTTTTTCTGGATTTTTTTGTTATTATTCTGTCTCTCACTGTTCAAATAAACCTACCATTAAAATTATAGACTGATCATTTCTTTGTCAGTGGGCAAACGTACAAAATCAGCAGGGGATCAAATACTTTTTTCCCTCCCTGTATCATCAATCTACACACAACACCCCATAATGACAAAGCAAAAATAGGTTTTTAGGATATTTTGCTAAATCTACATAAGTATTCAGACACTTTTCTATGAGACTCGAAATTAAGCTCAGGTGCATCCTGTTTCCATTGATCATCCTTGAGATGTTTCTACAACTTGATTGGAGTCCACCTGTGGTGAATTCAATTGATTGGACATGATTTGGAAAGGCACACACCTGTCTATATAAGGTCCCACAGTTGACAGTGCATGTCAGAGCAAAAACCAAGCCATGAGGTCAAAGGAGCTCCGAGACAGGATTGTGTCGAGGCACAGATCTGAGGAAGGGTACCAAAAAATGTCTGCAGCGTTGAAGGTCCCCAAGAACACAGTGGCCTCCATCATTCTTAAATGGAAGAAGTTTGGAACCACCAAGACTCTTCCTAGAGCTGGCCGCCCGGCCAAACTGAGCAATCGGGGGAGAAGGGCCTTGGTCAGAAGGTGACCAAGATCCCGATGGTCACTCTAACAGAGCTCCAGAGTTCCTCTGTGGAGATGGGAGAACCTTCCAGAAGGACAACCATCTCTGCAGCACTCTACCAATCAGGCCTTTATGGTAGAGTGGCCAGACGGAAGCCACTCCTCAGTAAAAGGCACATGACAGCCCACTTGGAGTTTGCCAAAAGGCACCTAAAGACTCTCAGACCATGAGAAACAAGATTCTCTTGTCTGATGAAACCAAGATTGAACGCTTTGGACTGAATACCAAGCGTCACGTCTGAAGGAAACCTGGCACCATCCCTACGGTGAAGCTTGGTGGAGGCAGCATCATGCTGTGGGGATGTTTTTCAGCGGCAGGGACTGGGAGACTAGTACAGAAAGATCCTTGATGAAAACCTGCTCCAGAGCACTCAGGACCTCAGACTGGGGCGAAGGTTCACCTTCCAACAGGACAACAACCCTAAGCACACAACCAAGACAACGCAAGAGTGGCTTCGGGACAAGTCTCTGAATGTCCTTGAGTGGCCCAGCCAGAGCCCGGACTTGAACCCGATTGAACATCTCTGGAGAGACCTAAAAATTGCTGTGCAGCGACGCTCCCCATCCAACCTGACAGAGCTTGAGAGGATCTGCAGAGAAGAATGGGAGAAAATCCCCAAATACAGGTGTGCCAAACTTGTAGCGTCATACCCAAGAAGACTCGACACTGTAATTGTTGCCAAAGGTGCTTCAACAAAGTACTGAGTAAAGGGTCTGAATACTTATACTTTTTTCAATATACATTTGCAAAGATTTCTAAAAACCTGTTTTTGCTTTGTCATTATGGGGTATTGGGTGTAGATTGAGGGGGGAAAAACAATTTGAATCCATTTTAGAATAAGGCTGTAACGTAACAAAGTGTGGAAAAAGTGAAGGGGTCTGAATACTTTCCAAATGCATTGTATATGAGCAGGCTATTATATTGCGGCAAACACAGCATTACAGTTTGAACTTAATTTGGCTAAAGAAAATGGCTCAACAGAATGAAATAAAACGATTGCAAACTGGTTTAAACCTTGACAAAAGTTTTGAACAGGCTATATTGCAGAAATAGGCTGTTATTTATTTAACAGACCTACTTATAACCTAAATATCTTAAACTAAATATGGAGCACACAATTAAAAAGACAGATCGAATTCAATTTAGCCAATGACAATGTCTTAACAGAATTAAACAGGTTTTGCATATTTAAAAAACTGGTTTTAATTTAAGAAATAGGCCTACAATAATAATGATATACAATAATAATGATACAACAAATGATTTTAAATAAACGTACGTTCCAAAATTGCATCCGACCTGAATAAGGAGTTGCACAGTAGCCTGCGTTGCCATGCCAACTTTCTTCTCATCTTCCACTACAATATTAGAATGTATTAAATTCCCCTTGTAGGCTTTTCACTCTTTTGTTTCAATGAAAAAGGTCTCCATCTTCACAATCAACAGTGGCCTAGGCCAAGGCTCCTCTCTTGCTCTCTCTCCTCAGCAGCAGGCTCACATGCGTGCAAGGTGGGAGAGAATGGTGCTGAAGCAAATTCAGGGTGTAGGCTATGATAGACAGTCTCTCCTTGACAATTTGGCCTGCTAGAATCGTATTTGTTTTGCGTTTTCCAGCTCAGGGAAACCCTGCCTCACTTTCCCTTCAGTTCCCATCAAACTGACTTGCTGCAGATAAAAGTCTCTGCGTAAATACATTGTATAAAAATAACTTGACACAACCAGTTTTAATCTGATTAGGCTACTTCAAAAGTCTCCTGTAGGCTACCTGCACACGTTCATCCAAAATATAATTCCAGCATCCTCAAAATCAAATCAAGCATTATTTATCCATATATATTTCAGACATGGAATGCAACGCAATGTGCTTCACAAACATAAGATAAAAAAACAAAAGAATGATAAACTGAACGACTAAAAAGCCTCCTGAGGAAAAGCAAAGCTAAAAAGATTTCTTTTAAACATGTCCACAGTTTCTGCCCCCCTCAGGTTCTCTGGCAGGCTGTTCCAGAGGCTGGGGGCATAGTAACTAAAGGCTGCCTCTCCATGCCTCTTGGTCCTGGGTTTGGGATCGTTAAAAGGCCAGTGCCAGAGGACCTGAGGGACCTACTGGGTACATAACTTAAAAGCATGTCTGACATGTATTGGGGCGAACAATCATGGATTGATTTAAAAACCAATAGAATAATCTTACAATTAATTGTAAAACTCACAGGCATCCAGTGCAGAGACCTTAAAACCGGTGTAATGTGTTCTCTCTGTCTGGACTTGGTCAGTACCCATGCTGCAGCATTCTGTATGTTTTGCAGTTGACCAATGGCTTTCTTGGGTAGACCAGACAGGAGAGCATTACAGTAGTCAAGCCTGCTTGTAATCAAAGCATGGATGAGTCTCTCTGAATCAGCCTGAGAGAGAAACGGACGCACCTTGGCAATATTCCTCAGGTGGTAAAAAGCTATTTTGGTCACATTCGTGATGCGTGATTCAAAATGTAGTTCAGAATCTAAAATAACACCTAGGTTTTTTACCTGGACTTTTATCTTTATTGCCTGTTGTGGAAAATTAGATCCAAAAATTAAGGCAGAGACTATTTCATGATAATAGAAACATCTGTAATAGTTCTCATGGTTCCATGTCCCTTATATAGTGGGAGGTAATAAAATCATATTGTTGCACAACAGTTCTTTATACAAGCAACAGTTCCTTGTGTTATGGTGCCGACATATCAGGAGTCTATGAAAGGCATAACATCACAGTCCAACACAGAACATATCCTTTGAAGTTACAACAGCCCAAATTCTGCCACCACACCGTGAATTCAAATGTGCGGCTAGATTCTCTCTCTGTGCTTTGGCTCCAACAATAAGTACCTTGGTCTTGTCTTGATTTAGCTGGAGGAAGTTGTGAGCCATCCAAGTATTTAAATCACTAATACAGTCTACATTTGTGTCACCAGAGGATTTTAGCTCCAGATAAATTAAAGTTGTGTATCGTCTGCGTAGCAGTGAAAATCAACGCTGTGCTTTCTGATAATGCTGCCAAGGGGTAACATATATAAACTGAACAGTCCCGGACCCAAATCGAACCTTGTGGAACACCACATGGGATATGTATTCTCTCTGAGTTATGTTCACCAAGGGTGACAAAACTTTCAACCAGTTAAATAGGTCCTAAACCAATTTAGAATTGGACCGGAGAGGTCAACCACCTCTCCAGTCTGTCCAGAAGGACATCATGGTCAACAGAGGTCAACCACCTCTCCAGTCTGTCCAGAAGGACATCATGGTCAACAGAGGTCAACCACCTCTCCAGTCTGTCCAGAAGGACATCATGGTCAACCGAGGCCAACCCACCTCTCCAGTCTGTCCAGAAGGACATCATGGTCAACAGAGGTCAACCCACCTCTCCAGTCTGTCCAGAAGGACATCATGGTCAACAGAGGCCAACCACCTCTCCAGTCTGTCCAGAAGGACATCATGGTCAACAGAGGTCAACCCACCTCTCCAGTCTGTCCTGAAGGACATCATGGTCAACAGAGGCCAACCCACCTCTCCAGTCTGTCCAGAAGGACATCATGGTCAACAGAGGCCAACCCACCTCTCCAGTCTGTCCAGAAGGACATCATGGTCAACAGAGGCCAACCACCTCTCCAGTCTGTCCAGAAGGACATCATGGTCAACAGAGGTCAACCCACCTCTCCAGTCTGTCCTGAAGGACATCATGATCAACAGAGGTCAACCCACCTCTCCAGTCTGTCCAGAAGGACATCATGGTCAACAGAGGCCAACCACCTCTCCAGTCTGTCCAGAAGGACATCATGGTCAACAGAGGCCAACCACCTCTCCAGTCTGTCCAGAAGGACATCATGGTCAACAGAGGCCAACCCACCTCTCCAGTCTGTCCAGAAGGACATCATGGTCAACAGAGGTCAACCACCTCTCCAGTCTGTCCAGAAGGACATCATGGTCAACAGAGGCCAACCCACCTCTCCAGTCTGTCCAGAAGGACATCATGGTTAACAGAGGCCAACCTACCTCTCCAGTCTGTCCAGAAGGACATCATGGTCAACAGTGTCGAATGCAGCACTTAAATCCAAGAGGACAGAGAGCTATTTGCCATCTGTGTTAGCTCTAAGATCATTTACCACTTTAACTAGGGCTGTCTTTAACTAGGGCTGTCTTTAACTAGGGCTGTCTTTAACTAGGGCTGTCTTTAACTAGGGCTGTCTTTAACTAAGGCTGTCTTTAACTAGGGCTGTCTTTAACTAAGGCTGTCTTTAACTAGGGCTGTCTTTAACTAGGGCTGTCTTTAACTAGGGCTGTCTTTAACTAAGGCTGTCTTTAACTAGGGCTGTCTTTAACTAGGGCTGTCTTTAACTAGGGCTGTCTTTAACTAGGGCTGTCTTTAACTAAGGCTGTCTTTAACTAAGGCTGTCTTTAACTAGGGCTGTCTTTAACTAGTGCTGTCTTTAACTAGGGCTGTCTTTAACTAGGGCTGTCTTTAACTAGGGCTGTCTTTAACTAAGGCTGTCTTTAACTAAGGCTGTCTTTAACTAAGGCTGTCTTTAACTAAGGCTGTCTTTAACTAGGGCTGTCTTTAACTAAGGCTGTCTTTAACTAGGGCTGTCTTTAACTAGGGCTGTCTTTAGCTAAGGCTGTCTTTAACTAGTGCTGTCTTTAACTAGGGCTGTCTTTAACTAGGGCTGTCTTTAACTAAGGCTGTCTTTAACTAAGGCTGTCTCTGTGCTGTGGTGGGCACAAAAACCAGATTGGAATTGTTCAAAAATACAGTTTGCACTTTAAAAAAATTATTTAGCTGTTTGAACACCAATTTCTCCAGAATTTTGTTTAAGAATGTAAGGTTGGCTGAAAATTGCTGAGAGCTGAAGAATCTAGATTGCTTTTCTTCAGAAGGAGTTTCATTATAGCAGTTTTTAGTGCAGTGGGGAAAGTGCCTGTGAACAGGGAGTGATTAACAATAGAATAAATATAATTTGTAAAAAATTTTTTATTAACAATAGCTTGCACTTCTTTAGATATGCAATTAAAAACTGTTTTGAAGAAGGTGGTGGAGACAGGATCGAGCAGGCAGGTAGAAGGCTTAAGTTGTGATATCAGTTTCCTGAGCATGTCTGTGTCAACAAGGGAAAATAAATCCATAGTGCCTTTGCGTGGTAGGCTAGGGCACATATCAAACTTCTCATCAGGTCTTGCTTGACTGATGTCTGTTGGTTCTTATCTCTGAAAAAATGCAGCAAACTCATCATATTTAGATGTGGAGGAATGTTCTCATAAGTTTGCGGAGGTAGGATTTATCAGGCCATCAATGGTTGAGAAGTGCACACTCATTGTGGTGTTGTAGGCTAGTCTAGGGAGGATCATTGTGGTGTTGTAGGCTGGTCTAGGGAGGATCATTGTGGTGTTGTAGGCTAGTCTAGGTAGGATCATTGTGGTGTTGTAGGCTAGTCTAGGTATGATAGTTTTATTGTCCCTAAACAAGATCAATAGGGGAGCTTTTTGAGCTGCGTGTCTCACTGTTCTTTCATGATTCACCTGGCCTCTCAGCTGGCCTTTCAGCTGGCCTATCAGCTGGCCTCTCAGCTGGCCTATCCGCTGGCCTATCCACTGCCTCTCAGCTGGCCTATCAGCTGCCTATCAGCTGGCCTATCAGCTGGCCTATCAGCTGGCCTATCCGCTGCCTATCAGCTGGCCTATCAGCTGGCCTATCAGCTGGCCTATCCGCTGCCTATCAGCTGGCCTATCAGCTGGCCTGTCCGCTGGCCTATCAGCTGGCCTATCCGCTGCCTATCAGCTGGCCTATCCGCTGCCTATCCGCTGCCTATCAGCTGGCCTATCAGCTGGCCTATCCGCTGGCCTATCCGCTGCCTATCCACTGCCTATCCGCTGCCTATCAGCTGGCCTATCAGCTGGCCTGTCCGCTGGCCTATCCGCTGGCCTATCCGCTGCCTATCCGCTGCCTATCCGCTGCCTATCAGCTGGCCTATCCGCTGCCTATCAGCTGGCCTATCAGCTGGCCTATCCGCTGCCTATCAGCTGGCCTCTCAGCTGGCCTATCCACTGCCTCTCAGCTGGCCTATCCGCTGCCTATCAGCTGGCCTCTCAGCTGGCCTATCCGCTGCCTATCAGCTGGCCTATCCGCTGCCTATCAGCTTGCCTATCAGCTGGCCTATCAGCTGGCCTATCCGCTGCCTATCCGCTGCCTATCAGCTTGCCTATCAGCTGGCCTATCCGCTGGCCTATCCGCTGCCTATCAGCTTGCCTATCAGCTGGCCTATCCGCTGCCTATCAGCTTGCCTATCAGCTGGCCTATCAGCTGGCCTATCAGCTGGCCTATCCGCTGCCTATCAGCTATTCCTATTTGTTCTTGTCGATTCATATTGAAGCTCGTGCAGCTTTTGAATGGTTTTATGTGTGTGGTATGATTGCAAATTAACCTATTGCATATCTGGACAAATGATCCACCTACCACTATTGTCACTATGAATGGTGGATAGAGGGCAGGATAGACAGACTGGTAGACTATATTGTCACTATGAAAGAGCCAATTCTAACCAGGTAAAAAACACTACGCTCCCCTGTGCTCAATATCCACCCAAATAATTTGGATTCCTGGATCCTTTCACAGCATTAGAAGGCTGCGTTGAGACAATGACTTATCAACGACCCAAGTCCAGCTCATTTAATCCCTACCATTGTGTCGCTGAGTTGTCATAATGCTTCAGCAAATGTACATTATTCTGGGGGCGTTGGAAGACACAATGTAAGTAACCTAATTTATATCCCTCTTACTGCCCGGAATGCCTCTGCTGATCCCACTGCTATAATATGCAGTAATCACGTGCCTATGAACCAGAGTTATACTGTTAGCACTGAGGTGGTGTGCCCTAGTAGGAAGTCCACTGGGTGCAGCTCACCCTGCACTAACAGAAATAACCAGAGTAATACTGTTAGCACTGAGGTGGTGTGCCCTAGTAGGAAGTCCACTGGGTGCAGCTCACCCTGCACTAACAGAAATAACATGATCATGTCTACCTCTGCTAAGCTTCCCAGTAAAGCAAGAAAAATAATCAAGCATCCCAGAAAAGTGTTAATATATGTAGCTTAAATAACAAGGTTCATGAAAATAACTTGCTAGTAACAGATGACATTCATATTCTGACAATCTCTGAAACTCACTTAGATAATACCTTTGATGATACAGTGGTAGCAATACAAGGTTATAACATTTACAGAAAAGACTGAAATGCAAAAGGTGGAGGTGTTGCTGTTTATATTCAGAACCACATTCCTGTAAAGCTTAGAGAGGATCTCATGTTAAATACTGTCGAAGTAATGTGGCTACAGGTTCATCTGCCTCACCTAAAGCCCATTCTGGTGGGAAGCTGCTATAGACCACCAAGTGCTAACAGTCAGTATCTGGATAACATGTGTGAAATACTTGATAATGTATGTGATATCAACTGGGTCCCTAGGTGGGACATCCTCGATCCCTCCATGTTGAGGGATTTCCATCAGAGTCATCCGACCCGCCCTGCTCCGCGTCCTCCTGGCCGTCCACGAGGCCAGCGCACGTCAAGGGGGGGGGGGGTACTGTCACGGATTCAGCCGAAGCTGCCCCTCCTCCTTGCTCGGGCAGGCTTCGGCGTTCATCGTCACCGGAGTACTAGCTGCTACCGATCCATGTATCGATGTTCTACTTGTTCTGTCTTTATTGGTCTCACCTGTTTCCCATCATGTAGTTATGTCTTCCCTATTTAACCCTCTGTCTCACACTGTCTTTATTGGTCTCACCTGTTTCCCATCATGTAGTTATGTCTTCCCTATTTAACCCTCTGTCTCACACTGTGTTTGTTTAGTCTTGGTTGTCGTTAGTGTGCAGGATTGTTCCCTCCCTGCGTGGAGGTTTGCTGTTCATTATTTTACCTTCGAGTAAAGTACGCCTTTTGATTAGCTCTGTGTCCTGCGCCTGACTTCGCCTACCGCATTACACTGACGCCTTGACAACTACCCTCCCCTGTGCTCAATAATCAGCGTGATCAGCGTGATCAGAGCATTGTCTTCTAATTGGTTTGCCTAGTTCTATTTCCGTCTGTAGTAAAAGCCCGTTTGTGGGGAAGAACTCTGTTGGACCTGGCTCCCCAGTGGCTGGGCCGGGCCTGGCTCCCCAGTGGCTGGACCTGGCTCCCCAGTGGCTGGGCCGGGCCTGGCTCCCCAGTGGCTGGGCCGGGCCTGGCTCCCCAGTGGCTGGGCCGGGCCTGGCTCCCCAGTGGCTGGGCCGGGCCTGGCTCCCCAGTGGCTGGGCCGGGCCTGGCTCCCCAGTGGCTGGGCCGGGCCTGGCTCCCCAGTGGGTAGGTCTATACCCTCCCAAGCCCACCATTGGCTGCACCCCTGCCCAGTCATGTGAAATCCATAGATTAGGGCCTAATGAATTTATTTAAATTGACTGATTTCCTTATATGAACTGTAACTCAGTAAAATCTTTGAAATTGTTGCATGTTGCGTTTATTTTTGTTCAGTAGATTTAGCTTCCTAAACGGTTAGCGTCGTTGCTAGGATGACAGGCTAGCTAGCTTAATTCCTACCTTGCTTGCCATGGCATTGGCCATTAGCTAGCTAACCAACCAAACGACGGGTTTGATATGATGTAGCTTGCTAGCTAGCTTTCAATATGACCTGGCCAGCTAAAATTCCTGCTAGCTAATGTTAGGTAGCTAGCATTTGAGGGATGTCTATGCTTATAAAAGGTTGTGTAGTGCATAAAATGAATGCAGGATCCTGCTACGGTGTCATGTCTGACTACTGCAGTGCTGCTTGTCCATAAGCTAGTTGTCAGTATCCAGCGTGATGAGCTAGCTAAACTTCAGTATCCAGCGTGATCAGCTAGCTAAACGTCAGTATCCAGCGTGATCAGCTAGCTAAACGTCAGTATCCAGTGTGATGAGCTAGCTAAACGTCAGTATCCAGCGTGATCAGCTAGCTAAACGTCAGTATCCAGCGTGATCAGCTAGCTAAACGTCAGTATCCAGCGTGATGAGCTAGCTAAACGTCAGTATCCAGCGTGATCAGCTAGCTAAACGTCAGTATCCAGCGTGATCAGCTAGCTAAACGTCAGTATCCAGCGTGATCAGCTAGCTAAACGTCAGTATCCAGCGTGATCAGCTAGCTAAACGTCAGTATCCAGCGTGATCAGCTAGCTAAACGTCAGTATCCAGCGTGATCAGCTTGGTGGTTGCATAGTAACCGTGTGATCAGCTTGGTGGTTGCATAGTAACCGTGTCACCATCCTGAATTCTAAACCAATTTGTGAATTCCATTTGAGCCAGCTTGAATTTGGCCTTAATTTTAAGTGCCAGTGGTAACAGGGCTTGATTGGCTGTCCTCTGTTCCACTGAGTCTCTCCACCCTATCCTGCCTACTGGTGGGTCAGGGTCCGTATGGTGGGTTAGAGTCAGTATGGTGGGTTAGAGTCAGGGTCAGTATGGTGGGTTAGAGTCAGGGTCAGTATGGTGGGTTAGAGTCAGGGTCCGTATGGTGGGTTAGAGTCAGGGTCCGTATGGTGGGTTAGAGTCAGGGTCAGTATGGTGGGTTAGAGTCAGGGTCCGTATGGTGGGTTAGAGTCAGGGTCCGTATGGTGGGTTAGAGTCAGGGTCAGTATGGTGGGTTAGAGTCAGGGTCAGTATGGTGGGTTAGAGTCAGGGTCCGTATGGTGGGTTAGAGTCAGGGTCCGTATGGTGGGTTAGAGTCAGGGTCCGTATGGTGGGTTAGAGTCAGGGTCCGTATGGTGGGTTAGAGTCAGGGTCAGTATGGTGGGTTAGAGTCAGGGTCAGTATGGTGGGTTAGAGTCAGGGTCCGTATGGTGGGTTAGAGTCAGGGTCCGTATGGTGGGTTAGAGTCAGGGTCCGTATGGTGGGTTAGAGTCAGTATGGTGGGTTAGAGTCAGGGTCCGTATGGTGGGTTAGAGTCAGGGTCCGTATGGTGGGTTAGAGTCAGGGTCCGTATGGTGGGTTAGAGTCAGGGTCCGTATGGTGGGTTAGAGTCAGGGTCCGTATGGTGGGTTAGAGTCAGGGTCCGTATGGTTGGTTAGAGTCAGGGTCAGTATGGTGGGTTAGAGTCAGTATGGTGGGTTAGAGTCAGGGTCCGTATGGTTGGTTAGAGTCAGGGTCAGTATGGTGGGTTAGAGTCAGGGTCCGTATGGTGGGTTAGAGTCAGGGTCCGTATGGTGGGTTAGAGTCAGTATGGTGGGTTAGAGTCAGGGTCAGTATGGTGGGTTAGAGTCAGGGTCCGTATGGTGGGTTAGAGTCAGGGTCCGTATGGTGGGTTAGAGTCAGGGTCCGTATGGTGGGTTAGAGTCAGTATGGTGGGTTAGAGTCAGGGTCCGTATGGTGGGTTAGAGTCAGGGTCCGTATGGTGGGTTAGAGTCAGGGTCCGTATGGTGGGTTAGAGTCAGTATGGTGGGTTAGAGTCAGGGTCCGTATGGTGGGTTAGAGTCAGGGTCCGTATGGTGGGTTAGAGTCAGTATGGTGGGTTAGAGTCAGGGTCCGTATGGTGGGTTAGAGTCAGGGTCCGTATGGTGGGTTAGAGTCAGGGTCCGTATGGTGGGTTAGAGTCAGGGTCCGTATGGTGGGTTAGAGTCAGTATGGTGGGTTAGAGTCAGGGTCCGTATGGTGGGTTAGAGTCAGGGTCAGTATGGTGGGTTAGAGTCAGGGTCAGTATGGTGGGTTAGTGTCAGGGTCAGTATGGTGGGTTAGAGTCAGGGTCCGTATGGTGGGTTAGAGTCAGGGTCAGTATGGTGGGTTAGAGTCAGGGTCCGTATGGTGGGTCAGAGTCAGGGTCAGTATGGTGGGTTAGAGTCAGTATGGTGGGTTAGAGTCAGTATGGTGGGTTAGAGTCAGGGTCAGTATGGTGGGTTAGAGTCAGTATGGTGGGTTAGAGTCAGTATGGTGGGTTAGAGTCAGGGTCAGTATGGTGGGTTAGAGTCAGGGTCAGTATGGTGGGTCTGTCTGCCTGGTTCTGAGGAGTACAGTAGTTCTGTCTAGTAGAACCATTTTTCTATACTTGTCTGTCTAGGTCATATCACACCTCTCTCATATTGCTGTGATGTTTCTCCCAGTCACTACATTAGTCAGGCACACAGGCAGCAGCTGCACTATGGATTTATTTCAAAGGTTAGAGAGATACCTGCTGGTATCGGGGCGGGTTAGGGGTTAGAGTCATTCCCCTCTCTGGTGGCTCCTGATGCCCTCTGCAGCTGGAGACAATCAGCCAATAGCCAGCGACCGCTGCCTGGGTGTGGCTGGCCTGGGAGGCGTGGCCTGTGTAGGCGCGGCACCCTGACCCCCCAGGAGGACGTCATCTCTCCTCGCCAGACTCTCCTCCTCCTTCTGGGGGGTCAGCAATGGCTGGCTGTGATTGGCTCGGCATTTCAGCTTCCAGTACCGATATATGAAGTGGACTGTCTCCTGGTTCAGCTGCAGGGCCTGGGACACCTCCTTTACGTCAACTAACTGGTAGAACGCCTCCTCCAGCTGCTGTAGTTTGATGTGACGGAGGTTCACCTCCTCCTGTCCGCTGCTCAGGGCCTCCACTGGGTTTGGGACTTCATCTCCTCTGACTCTCCCTCCCTTCCTCCCCTCTCCTCCCACCAGACCAGAGTGTTTGGGGCAGAAGGACTTGAACTTGACCTGCTCTTTGATGGTGGTGTTCCTCTCCAGACTGCTCTGTAAGGCACAGCTCACATGGAACGCTGTCCGACAGCTTTTAATTGAACACTGAGGGAACAGAGACCAGAGATATTTTTTATATATTTATTTTATTCCACCTTTATTTAACCAGGTAAGCCAGTTGAGAACAAGTTCTCATTTACAACTGCGACCTGGCCAAGATAAAGCAAAGCAGTGCGATAAAAACAACGGAGTTACATACGGGGTAAACAAAACAAAGTCAAAAATACAACAGAAAATATATATACAGTGTGTGCAAATGTAGCAAGTTATGGAGGTAAGGCAATAAATAGGCTATAGTGCAAAATAATTACAATTAGTATTAACACTGGAGTGATAGAGATACTCTAACGGCAAGAGATTATGTGCAAATAGAGATACTGGGGTGCAAATGAGCAAAAATAAATAACAATATGGGGATGAGGTAGTTGGGTGGGCTAATTTCAGATGGGCTGTGTACAGGTGCAGTGATCGGTAAGGTGCTCTGACAACTGATGCTTAAAGTTAGTGAGGGAGATAAGTGTCTCCAGCTTCAGAGATGTTTGCAATTCGTTCCAGTCATTGGCAGCAGAGAACTGGAAGGAATGGCGGCCAAAGGAGGTGTTGGCTTTGGGGATGACCAGTGAGATATACCTGCTGGAGCGCAGACTACGGGTGGGTGCTGCTATGGTGACCAATGAGCTAAGATAAGGCTGGGATTTGCCTAGCAGTGATTTATAGATGACCTGGAGCCAGTGGGTTTGGCGACAAATATGTAGTGAGGACCAGCCAACAAGAGCGTACAGGTCACAGTGGTGGGTAGTGTATGGGGCTTTGGAGACAAAACGGATGGCACTGTGATAGACTACATCCAATTTGCTGAGTAGAGTGTTGGAGGCTATTTTGTAAATGACATCGCCGAAGTCAAGGATCGGTAGGATAGTCAGTTTTACGAGGGCATGTTTGGCAGCATGAGTGAAGGAGGCTTTGTTGCGAAATAGGAAGCCGATTCTAGATTTAACTTTGGATTGGAGATGCTTAATGTGAGTCTGGAAGGAGAGTTTACAGTCTAACCAGACACCTAGGTATTTGTAGTTGTCCACATACTCTAGGTCAGACCCGTCGAGAGTGGTGATTCTAGTCGGGTGGGCGGGTGCCAGCAGCGTTCGATTGAAGAGCATGCATTTAGTTTTACTAGTGTTTAAGAGCAGTTGGAGGCTACGGAAGGAGTGTTGTATGGCATTGAAGCTCGTTTGGAGGTTTGTTAACACAGTGTCCAATGAAGGGCCAGATGTATACAAAATGGTGTCGTCCGCATAGAGGTGGATCTGAGAATCACCAGCAGCAAGAACGACATCATTGATATACACAGAGAATGGAGTCGGCCCAAGAATTGAACCCTGTGGCACCCCAATAGAGACTGCCAGAGGTCCAGACAACAGGCCCTCCGATTTGACACATTGAACTCTATCTGAGAAGTAGTTGGTGAACCAGGCGAGGCAGTCATTTGAGAAACCAAGGCTATTTAGTCTGCCAATAAGAATGCGGTGATTGACACAGTCAAAAGCCTTGGCCAGGTCGATGAAGACGGCTGCACAGTACTGTCTATTATCGATCGCGGTTATTATATCGTTTAGGACCTTGAGCGTGGTTGAGGTGCACCCATGACCAGCGTGGCTCAAGGTCCTAAATTGCGCAGGTCTCGCAGGTAACTAACAAAGTTACTGAACAGATAGAAAACTGATAGAGAAAGGACTGCTAATGTAACAAAAATCCACACAGAGTTATTAAAGCCTTCTCCATGCAGTAGCTCCATAGCGTACCTGTATACAGGCTCCAGTCGGGTTAGGGTTAGGGTCTGTACCTGTATACAGGCTCCGGTCGGGTTAGGGTTAGGGTCTGTACCTGTATACAGGCTCCAGTCGGGTTAGGGTTAGGGTCTGTACCTGTATACAGGCTCCAGTCGGGTTAGGGTTAGGGTCTGTACCTGTATACAGGCTCCGGTCGGGTTAGGGTTAGGGTCTGTACCTGTATACAGGCTCCGGTCGGGTTAGGGTTAGGGTCTGTACCTGTATACAGGCTCCAGTCGGGTTAGGGTTAGGGTTAGGGTCTGTACCTGTATGCAGGCTCCAGTCGGGTTAGGGTTAGGGTCTGTACCTGTATACAGGCTCCAGTCGGGTTAGGGTTAGGGTCTGTACCTGTATACAGGCTCCGGTCGGGTTAGGGTTAGGGTCTGTACCTGTATACAGGCTCCAGTTGGGTTAGGGTTAGGGTTAGGGTCTGTACCTGTATACAGGCTCCGGTCGGGTTAGGGTTAGGGTCTGTACCTGTATACAGGCTCCAGTCGGGTTAGGGTCTGTACCTGTATACAGGCTCCAGTCGGGTTAGGGTTAGGGTCTGTACCTGTATACAGGCTCCAGTCGGGTTAGGGTTAGGGTTTGTACCTGTATACAGGCTCCGGTCGGGTTAGGGTTAGGGTCTGTACCTGTATACAGGCTCCAGTTGGGTTAGGGTTAGGGTTAGGGTCTGTACCTGTATACAGGCTCCGGTCGGGTTAGGGTTAGGGTCTGTACCTGTATACAGGCTCCAGTCGGGTTAGGGTCTGTACCTGTATACAGGCTCCAGTAGGGTTAGGGTCTGTACCTGTATACAGGCTCCGGTCGGGTTAGGGTTAGGGTCTGTACCTGTATGCAGGCTCCAGTCGGGTTAGGGTTAGGGTTAGGGTCTGTACCTGTATACAGGCTCCGGTCGGGTTAGGGTTAGGGTCTGTACCTGTATACAGGCTCCAGTCGGGTTAGGGTTAGGGTCTGTACCTGTATACAGCCTCCAGTCGGGTTAGGGTTAGGGTTAGGGTCTGTACCTGTATACAGGCTCCAGTCGGGTTAGGGTTAGGGTTAGGGTTAGGGTCTGTACCTGTATGCAGGCTCCAGTCGGGTTAGGGTTAGGGTTAGGGTCTGTACCTGTATACAGGCTCCGGTCGGGTTAGGGTTAGGGTCTGTACCTGTATGCAGGCTCCAGTCGGGTTAGGGTTAGGGTTAGGGTCTGTACCTGTATACAGGCTCCGGTCGGGTTAGGGTTAGGGTTAGGGTCTGTACCTGTATACAGGCTCCAGTCGGGTTAGGGTTAGGGTCTGTACCTGTATACAGCCTCCAGTCGGGTTAGGGTTAGGGTCTGTACCTGTATACAGGCTCCAGTCGGGTTAGGGTTAGGGTCTGTACCTGTATACAGGCTCCGGTCGGGTTAGGGTTAGGGTCTGTACCTGTATACAGGCTCCGGTCGGGTTAGGGTTAGGGTTAGGGTCTGTACCTGTATACAGGCTCCGGTCGGGTTAGGGTTAGGGTCTGTACCTGTATACAGGCTCCAGTCGGGTTAGGGTCTGTACCTGTATACAGGCTCCAGTCGGGTTAGGGTTAGGGTCTGTACCTGTATGCAGGCTCCAGTCGGGTTAGGGTTAGGGTTAGGGTCTGTACCTGTATGCAGGCTCCGGTCGGGTTAGGGTCTGTACCTGTATACAGGCTCCGGTCGGGTTAGGGTTAGGGTTAGGGTCTGTACCTGTATGCAGGCTCCAGTCGGGTTAGGGTTAGGGTCTGTACCTGTATACAGGCTCCAGTCGGGTTAGGGTTAGGGTCTGTACCTGTATACAGGCTCCAGTCGGGTTAGGGTCTGTACCTGTATGCAGGCTCCAGTCGGGTTAGGGTTAGGGTCTGTACCTGTATACAGGCTCCGGTCGGGTTAGGGTTAGGGTTAGGGTCTGTACCTGTATACAGGCTCCAGTCGGGTTAGGGTTAGGGTCTGTACCTGTATACAGGCTCCAGTTGGGTTAGGGTTAGGGTCTGTACCTGTATCCAGGCTCCGGTCGGGTTAGGGTTAGGGTTAGGGTCTGTACCTGTATACAGGCTCCAGTTGGGTTAGGGTTAGGGTCTGTACCTGTATACAGGCTCCAGTCGGGTTAGGGTCTGTACCTGTATACAGGCTCCAGTCGGGTTAGGGTTAGGGTTAGGGTCTGTACCTGTATACAGGCTCCAGTCGGGTTAGGGTTAGGGTCTGTACCTGTATGCAGGCTCCAGTCGGGTTAGGGTTAGGGTTAGGGTCTGTACCTGTATGCAGGCTCCGGTCGGGTTAGGGTTAGGGTCTGTACCTGTATACAGGCTCCGGTCGGGTTAGGGTTAGGGTTAGGGTCTGTACCTGTATACAGGCTCCGGTCGGGTTAGGGTTAGGGTTAGGGTTAGGGTCTGTACCTGTATGCAGGCTCCAGTCGGGTTAGGGTTAGGGTCTGTACCTGTATACAGGCTCCGGTCGGGTTAGGGTTAGGGTTAGGGTCTGTACCTGTATACAGGCTCCAGTCGGGTTAGGGTTAGGGTCTGTACCTGTATACAGGCTCCAGTTGGGTTAGGGTTAGGGTCTGTACCTGTATACAGGCTCCGGTCGGGTTAGGGTTAGGGTCTGTACCTGTATACAGGCTCCGGTCGGGTTAGGGTTAGGGTCTGTACCTGTATACAGGCTCCGGTCGGGTTAGGGTTAGGGTCTGTACCTGTATACAGGCTCCGGTCGGGTTAGGGTTAGGGTCTGTACCTGTATACAGGCTCCAGTCGGGTTAGGGTTAGGGTCTGTACCTGTATACAGGCTCCGGTCGGGTTAGGGTCTGTACCTGTATACAGGCTCCAGTCGGGTTAGGGTTAGGGTTAGGGTCTGTACCTGTATACAGGCTCCAGTCGGGTTAGGGTCTGTACCTGTATACAGGCTCCGGTCGGGGTAGGGTTAGGGTCTGTACCTGTATACAGGCTCCAGTCGGGTTAGGGTTAGGGTTAGGGTCTGTACCTGTATACAGGCTCCAGTCGGGTTAGGGTTAGGGTTAGGGTCTTTACCTGTATGCAGGCTCCAGTCGGGTTAGGGTCTGTACCTGTATACAGGCTCCAGTCGGGTTAGGGTTAGGGTTAGGGTCTGTACCTGTATACAGGCTCAAGTCGGGTTAGGGTTAGGGTCTGTACCTGTATGCAGGCTCCAGTCGGGTTAGGGTCTGTACCTGTATACAGGCTCCGGTCGGGGTAGGGTTAGGGTCTGTACCTGTATACAGGCTCCAGTGGGGTTAGGGTTAGGGTTAGGGTCTGTACCTGTATGCAGGCTCCAGTCGGGTTAGGGTTAGGGTTAGGGTCTGTACCTGTATGCAGGCTCCAGTCGGGTTAGGGTCTGTACCTGTATACAGGCTCCAGTCGGGTTAGGGTTAGGGTCTGTACCTGTATACAGGCTCCGGTCGGGTTAGGGTTAGGGTTAGGGTCTGTACCTGTATACAGGCTCCAGTCGGGTTAGGGTTAGGGTCTGTACCTGTATGCAGGCTCCGGTCGGGTTAGGGTTAGGGTCTGTACCTGTATACAGGCTCCAGTCGGGTTAGGGTTAGGGTCTGTACCTGTATACAGGCTCCAGTCGGGTTAGGGTTAGGGTTAGGGCCTGTACCTGTATACAGGCTCCAGTCGGGTTAGGGTTAGGGTCTGTACCTGTATACAGGCTCCAGTCGGGTTAGGGTTAGGGTCTGTACCTGTATACAGGCTCCAGTCGGGTTAGGGTTAGGGTCTGTACCTGTATGCAGGCTCCGGTCGGGTTAGGGTTAGGGTTAGGGCCTGTACCTGTATACAGGCTCCAGTCGGGTTAGGGTTAGGGTCTGTACCTGTATACAGGCTCCAGTCGGGTTAGGGTTAGGGTCTGTACCTGTATGCAGGCTCCGGTCGGGTTAGGGTTAGGGTTAGGGTCTGTACCTGTATACAGGCTCCAGTCGGGTTAGGGTTAGGGTCTGTACCTGTATACAGGCTCCGGTCGGGTTAGGGTTAGGGTCTGTACCTGTATACAGGCTCCAGTCGGGTTAGGGTTAGGGTCTGTACCTGTATACAGGCTCCAGTCGGGTTAGGGTTAGGGTCTGTACCTGTAAGCAGGCTCCAGTCGGGTTAGGGTTAGGGTCTGTACCTGTATACAGGCTCCGGTCGGGTTAGGGTTAGGGTCTGTACCTGTATGCAGGCTCCGGTCGGGTTAGGGTTAGGGTTAGGGTCTGCACCTGTATACAGGCTCCAGTCGGGTTAGGGTTAGGGTTAGGGTCTGTACCTGTATACAGGCTCCGGTCGGGTTAGGGTTAGGGTCTGTACCTGTATACAGGCTCCGGTCGGGTTAGGGTTAGGGTTAGGGTCTGTACCTGTATGCAGGCTCCGGTCGGGTTAGGGTTAGGGTTAGGGTCTGTACCTGTATGCAGGCTCCGGTCGGGTTAGGGTTAGGGTTAGGGTCTGTACCTGTATACAGGCTCCAGTTGGGTTAGGGTCTGTACCTGTATGCAGGCTCCGGTCGGGTTAGGGTTAGGGTCTGTACCTGTATACAGGCTCCAGTTGGGTTAGGGTTAGGGTCTGTACCTGTATGCAGGCTCCGGTCGGGTTAGGGTTAGGGTCTGTACCTGTATACAGGCTCCAGTCGGGTTAGGGTTAGGGTTAGGGTCTGTACCTGTATACAGGCTCCAGTCGGGTTAGGGTCTGTACCTGTATACAGGCTCCGGTCGGGTTAGGGTTAGGGTTAGGGTCTGTACCTGTATACAGGCTCCAGTCGGGTTAGGGTCTGTACCTGTATACAGGCTCCGGTCGGGTTAGGGTTAGGGTCTGTACCTGTATACAGGCTCCGGTCGGGTTAGGGTTAGGGTCTGTACCTGTATACAGGCTCCAGTCGGGTTAGGGTTAGGGTCTGTACCTGTATACAGGCTCCAGTCGGGTTAGGGTTAGGGTCTGTACCTGTATACAGGCTCCGGTCGGGTTAGGGTCTGTACCTGTATACAGGCTCCGGTCGGGTTAGGGTTAGGGTCTGTACCTGTATGCAGGCTCCGGTTAGGGTTAGGGTTAGGGTCTGTACCTGTATACAGGCTCCGGTTAGGGTTAGGGTCTGTACCTGTATACAGGCTCCAGTCGGGTTAGGGTCTGTACCTGTATACAGGCTCCGGTTAGGGTTAGGGTTAGGGTCTGTACCTGTATGCAGGCTCCGGTCGGGTTAGGGTTAGGGTCTGTACCTGTATACAGGCTCCAGTCGGGTTAGGGTCTGTACCTGTATACAGGCTCCGGTCGGGTTAGGGTTAGGGTCTGTACCTGTATACAGGCTCCAGTCGGGTTAGGGTCTGTACCTGTATACAGGCTCCGGTCGGGTTAGGGTTAGGGTTAGGGTCTGTACCTGTATACAGGCTCCAGTCGGGTTAGGGTCTGTACCTGTATACAGGCTCCGGTCGGGTTAGGGTTAGGGTCTGTACCTGTATACAGGCTCCGGTCGGGTTAGGGTTAGGGTCTGTACCTGTATACAGGCTCCAGTCGGGTTAGGGTTAGGGTCTGTACCTGTATACAGGCTCCAGTCGGGTTAGGGTTAGGGTCTGTACCTGTATACAGGCTCCGGTCGGGTTAGGGTTAGGGTCTGTACCTGTATACAGGCTCCGGTCGGGTTAGGGTTAGGGTCTGTACCTGTATGCAGGCTCCGGTTAGGGTTAGGGTTAGGGTTAGGGTTAGGGTCTGTACCTGTATACAGGCTCCGGTTAGGGTTAGGGTCTGTACCTGTATACAGGCTCCAGTCGGGTTAGGGTTAGGGTTTGTACCTGTATACAGGCTCCAGTCGGGTTAGGGTTAGGGTCTGTACCTGTATGCAGGCTCCAGTCGGGTTAGGGTTAGGGTTAGGGTCTGTACCTGTATGCAGGCTCCAGTCGGGTTAGGGTTAGGGTTAGGGTCTGTACCTGTATACAGGCTCCAGTCGGGTTAGGGTTAGGGTCTGTACCTGTATACAGGCTCCAGTCGGGTTAGGGTTAGGGTTAGGGTCTGTACCTGTATGCAGGCTCCAGTCGGGTTAGGGTTAGGGTCTGTACCTGTATGCAGGCTCCAGTCGGGTTAGGGTTAGGGTCTGTACCTGTATGCAGGCTCCAGTCGGGTTAGGGTTAGGGTCTGTACCTGTATGCAGGCTCCGGTCGGGTTAGGGTTAGGGTCTGTACCTGTATGCAGGCTCCGGTCGGGTTAGGGTTAGGGTTAGGGTTTGTACCTGTATGCAGGCTCCGGTCGGGTTAGGGTTAGGGTTAGGGTTAGGGTCTGTACCTGTATACAGGCTCCAGTCGGGTTAGGGTTAGGGTCTGTACCTGTATACAGGCTCCGGTCGGGTTAGGGTTAGGGTCTGTACCTGTATACAGGTTCCGGTCGGGTTAGGGTTAGGGTCTGTACCTGTATGCAGGCTCCGGTTAGGGTTAGGGTTAGGGTTAGGGTCTGTACCTGTATACAGGCTCCGGTTAGGGTTAGGGTTAGGGTCTGTACCTGTATACAGGCTCCAGTCGGGTTAGGGTCTGTACCTGTATACAGGCTCCGGTTAGGGTTAGGGTTAGGGTTAGGGTCTGTACCTGTATACAGGCTCCAGTCGGGTTAGGGTTAGGGTCTGTACCTGTATACAGGCTCCAGTTGGGTTAGGGTTAGGGTCTGTACCTGTATGCAGGCTCCCGTCGGGTTAGGGTTAGGGTCTGTACCTGTATACAGGCTCCAGTCGGGTTAGGGTCTGTACCTGTATACAGGCTCCGGTCGGGTTAGGGTTAGGTTCTGTACCTGTATACAGGCTCCAGTCGGGTTAGGGTCTGTACCTGTATACAGGCTCCGGTCGGGTTAGGGTTAGGGTCTGTACCTGTATACAGGCTCCAGTTGGGTTAGGGTTAGGGTCTGTACCTGTATACAGGCTCCGGTCGGGTTAGGGTTAGGGTCTGTACCTGTATACAGGTTCCGGTCGGGTTAGGGTTAGGGTCTGTACCTGTATGCAGGCTCCGGTTAGGGTTAGGGTTAGGGTTAGGGTTAGGGTCTGTACCTGTATACAGGCTCCGGTTAGGGTTAGGGTTAGGGTCTGTACCTGTATACAGGCTCCAGTCGGGTTAGGGTTAGGGTCTGTACCTGTATACAGCCTCCAGTCGGGTTAGGGTTAGGGTCTGTACCTGTATACAGGCTCCGGTTAGGGTTAGGGTTAGGGTCTGTACCTGTATACAGGCTCCGGTCGGGTTAGGGTTAGGGTCTGTACCTGTATACAGGCTCCAGTCGGGTTAGGGTTAGGGTCTGTACCTGTATACAGGCTCCAGTCGGGTTAGGGTTAGGGTCTGTACCTGTATACAGGCTCCGGTCGGGTTAGGGTTAGGGTCTGTACCTGTATACAGGCTCCGGTCGGGTTAGGGTTAGGGTCTGTACCTGTATGCAGGCTCCGGTTAGGGTTAGGGTTAGGGTTAGGGTCTGTACCTGTATACAGGCTCCGGTTAGGGTTAGGGTTAGGGTCTGTACCTGTATGCAGGCTCCAGTCGGGTTAGGGTTAGGGTTAGGGTCTGTACCTGTATGCAGGCTCCAGTCGGGTTAGGGTTAGGGTCTGTACCTGTATACAGGCTCCAGTCGGGTTAGGGTTAGGGTCTGTACCTGTATACAGGCTCCAGTCGGGTTAGGGTTAGGGTTAGGGTCTGTACCTGTATGCAGGCTCCAGTCGGGTTAGGGTTAGGGTCTGTACCTGTATGCAGGCTCCAGTCGGGTTAGGGTTAGGGTGAGGGTCTGTACCTGTATGCAGGCTCCAGTCGGGTTAGGGTTAGGGTCTGTACCTGTATGCAGGCTCCGGTCGGGTTAGGGTTAGGGTTAGGGTTAGGGTCTGTACCTGTATGCAGGCTCCGGTCGGGTTAGGGTTAGGGTTAGGGTCTGTACCTGTATGCAGGCTCCGGTCGGGTTAGGGTTAGGGTCTGTACCTGTATACAGGCTCCGGTTAGGGTTAGGGTCTGTACCTGTATACAGGCTCCGGTTAGGGTTAGGGTTAGGGTCTGTACCTGTATACAGGCTCCAGTCGGGTTAGGGTTAGGGTTAGGGTTAGGGTCTGTACCTGTATACAGGCTCCAGTCGGGTTAGGGTTAGGGTTAGGGTCTGTACCTGTATACAGGCTCCGGTTAGGGTTAGGGTTAGGGTCTGTACCTGTATACAGGCTCCAGTCGGGTTAGGGTTAGGGTCTGTACCTGTATGCAGGCTCCGGTCGGGTTAGGGTTAGGGTTAGGGTCTGTACCTGTATACAGGCTCCGGTCGGGTTAGGGTTAGGGTCTGTACCTGTATACAGGCTCCAGTCTGGTTAGGGTTAGGGTTAGGGTTAGGGTCTGTACCTGTATACAGGCTCCAGTTGGGTTAGGGTTAGGGTCTGTACCTGTATGCAGGCTCCGGTCGGGTTAGGGTTAGGGTTAGGGTCTGTACCTGTATGCAGGCTCCGGTCGGGTTAGGGTTAGGGTCTGTACCTGTATGCAGGCTCCAGTTGGGTTAGGGTTAGGGTTAGGGTCTGTACCTGTATACAGGCTCCAGTTGGGTTAGGGTTAGGGTTAGGGTCTGTACCTGTATACAGGCTCCAGTCGGGTTAGGGTTAGGGTTAGGGTTAGGGTCTGTACCTGTATACAGGCTCCGGTCGGGTTAGGGTTAGGGTTAGGGTCTGTACCTGTATGCAGGCTCCGGTCGGGTTAGGGTTAGGGTTAGGGTTAGGGTCTGTACCTGTATACAGGCTCCGGTCGGGTTAGGGTTAGGGTCTGTACCTGTATACAGGCTCCAGTCTGGTTAGGGTTAGGGTTAGGGTTAGGGTCTGTACCTGTATACAGGCTCCAGTTGGGTTAGGGTTAGGGTCTGTACCTGTATGCAGGCTCCGGTCGGGTTAGGGTTAGGGTTAGGGTTAGGGTCTGTACCTGTATGCAGGCTCCGGTCGGGTTAGGGTTAGGGTTAGGGTCTGTACCTGTATACAGGCTCCGGTCGGGTTAGGGTTAGGGTCTGTACCTGTATACAGGCTCCAGTCGGGTTAGGGTTAGGGTTAGGGTCTGTACCTGTATGCAGGCTCCAGTCGGGTTAGGGTTAGGGTCTGTACCTGTATACAGGCTCCAGTCGGGTTAGGGTTAGGGTCTGTACCTGTATACAGGCTCCGGTCGGGTTAGGGTTAGGGTCTGTACCTGTATACAGGCTCCAGTTGGGTTAGGGTTAGGGTTAGGGTCTGTACCTGTATACAGGCTCCGGTCGGGTTAGGGTTAGGGTCTGTACCTGTATACAGGCTCCAGTCGGGTTAGGGTCTGTACCTGTATACAGGCTCCAGTCGGGTTAGGGTTAGGGTCTGTACCTGTATACAGGCTCCAGTCGGGTTAGGGTTAGGGTTTGTACCTGTATACAGGCTCCGGTCGGGTTAGGGTTAGGGTCTGTACCTGTATACAGGCTCCAGTTGGGTTAGGGTTAGGGTTAGGGTCTGTACCTGTATACAGGCTCCGGTCGGGTTAGGGTTAGGGTCTGTACCTGTATACAGGCTCCAGTCGGGTTAGGGTCTGTACCTGTATACAGGCTCCAGTCGGGTTAGGGTTAGGGTCTGTACCTGTATACAGGCTCCAGTAGGGTTAGGGTTAGGGTCTGTACCTGTATACAGGCTCCGGTCGGGTTAGGGTTAGGGTCTGTACCTGTATGCAGGCTCCAGTCGGGTTAGGGTTAGGGTTAGGGTCTGTACCTGTATACAGGCTCCGGTCGGGTTAGGGTTAGGGTTAGGGTCTGTACCTGTATACAGGCTCCAGTCGGGTTAGGGTTAGGGTCTGTACCTGTATACAGCCTCCAGTCGGGTTAGGGTTAGGGTTAGGGTCTGTACCTGTATACAGGCTCCAGTCGGGTTAGGGTTAGGGTTAGGGTCTGTACCTGTATGCAGGCTCCAGTCGGGTTAGGGTTAGGGTTAGGGTCTGTACCTGTATACAGGCTCCGGTCGGGTTAGGGTTAGGGTCTGTACCTGTATGCAGGCTCCAGTCGGGTTAGGGTTAGGGTTAGGGTCTGTACCTGTATACAGGCTCCGGTCGGGTTAGGGTTAGGGTTAGGGTCTGTACCTGTATACAGGCTCCAGTCGGGTTAGGGTTAGGGTCTGTACCTGTATACAGCCTCCAGTCGGGTTAGGGTTAGGGTCTGTACCTGTATACAGGCTCCAGTCGGGTTAGGGTTAGGGTCTGTACCTGTATACAGGCTCCGGTCGGGTTAGGGTTAGGGTCTGTACCTGTATACAGGCTCCGGTCGGGTTAGGGTTAGGGTTAGGGTCTGTACCTGTATACAGGCTCCGGTCGGGTTAGGGTTAGGGTTAGGGTCTGTACCTGTATACAGGCTCCAGTCGGGTTAGGGTCTGTACCTGTATACAGGCTCCAGTCGGGTTAGGGTTAGGGTCTGTACCTGTATGCAGGCTCCAGTCGGGTTAGGGTTAGGGTTAGGGTCTGTACCTGTATGCAGGCTCCGGTCGGGTTAGGGTCTGTACCTGTATACAGGCTCCGGTCGGGTTAGGGTTAGGGTTAGGGTCTGTACCTGTATGCAGGCTCCAGTCGGGTTAGGGTTAGGGTCTGTACCTGTATACAGGCTCCAGTCGGGTTAGGGTTAGGGTCTGTACCTGTATACAGGCTCCAGTCGGGTTAGGGTCTGTACCTGTATGCAGGCTCCAGTCGGGTTAGGGTTAGGGTCTGTACCTGTATACAGGCTCCGGTCGGGTTAGGGTTAGGGTTAGGGTCTGTACCTGTATACAGGCTCCAGTCGGGTTAGGGTTAGGGTCTGTACCTGTATACAGGCTCCAGTTGGGTTAGGGTTAGGGTCTGTACCTGTATCCAGGCTCCGGTCGGGTTAGGGTTAGGGTCTGTACCTGTATACAGGCTCCGGTTAGGGTTAGGGTCTGTACCTGTATACAGGCTCCGGTTAGGGTTAGGGTTAGGGTCTGTACCTGTATACAGGCTCCAGTCGGGTTAGGGTTAGGGTTAGGGTTAGGGTCTGTACCTGTATACAGGCTCCAGTCGGGTTAGGGTTAGGGTTAGGGTCTGTACCTGTATACAGGCTCCGGTTAGGGTTAGGGTTAGGGTCTGTACCTGTATACAGGCTCCAGTCGGGTTAGGGTTAGGGTCTGTACCTGTATGCAGGCTCCGGTCGGGTTAGGGTTAGGGTTAGGGTCTGTACCTGTATACAGGCTCCGGTCGGGTTAGGGTTAGGGTCTGTACCTGTATACAGGCTCCAGTCTGGTTAGGGTTAGGGTTAGGGTTAGGGTCTGTACCTGTATACAGGCTCCAGTTGGGTTAGGGTTAGGGTCTGTACCTGTATGCAGGCTCCGGTCGGGTTAGGGTTAGGGTTAGGGTTAGGGTCTGTACCTGTATGCAGGCTCCGGTCGGGTTAGGGTTAGGGTCTGTACCTGTATGCAGGCTCCAGTTGGGTTAGGGTTAGGGTTAGGGTCTGTACCTGTATACAGGCTCCAGTTGGGTTAGGGTTAGGGTTAGGGTCTGTACCTGTATACAGGCTCCAGTCGGGTTAGGGTTAGGGTTAGGGTTAGGGTCTGTACCTGTATACAGGCTCCGGTCGGGTTAGGGTTAGGGTTAGGGTCTGTACCTGTATGCAGGCTCCGGTCGGGTTAGGGTTAGGGTTAGGGTTAGGGTCTGTACCTGTATACAGGCTCCGGTCGGGTTAGGGTTAGGGTCTGTACCTGTATACAGGCTCCAGTCTGGTTAGGGTTAGGGTTAGGGTTAGGGTCTGTACCTGTATACAGGCTCCAGTTGGGTTAGGGTTAGGGTCTGTACCTGTATGCAGGCTCCGGTCGGGTTAGGGTTAGGGTTAGGGTTAGGGTTAGGGTCTGTACCTGTATGCAGGCTCCGGTCGGGTTAGGGTTAGGGTTAGGGTCTGTACCTGTATACAGGCTCCGGTCGGGTTAGGGTTAGGGTCTGTACCTGTATACAGGCTCCAGTCGGGTTAGGGTTAGGGTTAGGGTCTGTACCTGTATGCAGGCTCCAGTCGGGTTAGGGTTAGGGTCTGTACCTGTATACAGGCTCCAGTCGGGTTAGGGTTAGGGTCTGTACCTGTATACAGGCTCCGGTCGGGTTAGGGTTAGGGTCTGTACCTGTATACAGGCTCCAGTTGGGTTAGGGTTAGGGTTAGGGTCTGTACCTGTATACAGGCTCCGGTCGGGTTAGGGTTAGGGTCTGTACCTGTATACAGGCTCCAGTCGGGTTAGGGTCTGTACCTGTATACAGGCTCCAGTCGGGTTAGGGTTAGGGTCTGTACCTGTATACAGGCTCCAGTCGGGTTAGGGTTAGGGTTTGTACCTGTATACAGGCTCCGGTCGGGTTAGGGTTAGGGTCTGTACCTGTATACAGGCTCCAGTTGGGTTAGGGTTAGGGTTAGGGTCTGTACCTGTATACAGGCTCCGGTCGGGTTAGGGTTAGGGTCTGTACCTGTATACAGGCTCCAGTCGGGTTAGGGTCTGTACCTGTATACAGGCTCCAGTCGGGTTAGGGTTAGGGTCTGTACCTGTATACAGGCTCCAGTAGGGTTAGGGTTAGGGTCTGTACCTGTATACAGGCTCCGGTCGGGTTAGGGTTAGGGTCTGTACCTGTATGCAGGCTCCAGTCGGGTTAGGGTTAGGGTTAGGGTCTGTACCTGTATACAGGCTCCGGTCGGGTTAGGGTTAGGGTTAGGGTCTGTACCTGTATACAGGCTCCAGTCGGGTTAGGGTTAGGGTCTGTACCTGTATACAGCCTCCAGTCGGGTTAGGGTTAGGGTTAGGGTCTGTACCTGTATACAGGCTCCAGTCGGGTTAGGGTTAGGGTTAGGGTCTGTACCTGTATGCAGGCTCCAGTCGGGTTAGGGTTAGGGTTAGGGTCTGTACCTGTATACAGGCTCCGGTCGGGTTAGGGTTAGGGTCTGTACCTGTATGCAGGCTCCAGTCGGGTTAGGGTTAGGGTTAGGGTCTGTACCTGTATACAGGCTCCGGTCGGGTTAGCGTTAGGGTTAGGGTCTGTACCTGTATACAGGCTCCAGTCGGGTTAGGGTTAGGGTCTGTACCTGTATACAGCCTCCAGTCGGGTTAGGGTTAGGGTCTGTACCTGTATACAGGCTCCAGTCGGGTTAGGGTTAGGGTCTGTACCTGTATACAGGCTCCGGTCGGGTTAGGGTTAGGGTCTGTACCTGTATACAGGCTCCGGTCGGGTTAGGGTTAGGGTTAGGGTCTGTACCTGTATACAGGCTCCGGTCGGGTTAGGGTTAGGGTTAGGGTCTGTACCTGTATACAGGCTCCAGTCGGGTTAGGGTCTGTACCTGTATACAGGCTCCAGTCGGGTTAGGGTTAGGGTCTGTACCTGTATGCAGGCTCCAGTCGGGTTAGGGTTAGGGTTAGGGTCTGTACCTGTATGCAGGCTCCGGTCGGGTTAGGGTCTGTACCTGTATACAGGCTCCGGTCGGGTTAGGGTTAGGGTTAGGGTCTGTACCTGTATGCAGGCTCCAGTCGGGTTAGGGTTAGGGTCTGTACCTGTATACAGGCTCCAGTCGGGTTAGGGTTAGGGTCTGTACCTGTATACAGGCTCCAGTCGGGTTAGGGTCTGTACCTGTATGCAGGCTCCAGTCGGGTTAGGGTTAGGGTCTGTACCTGTATACAGGCTCCGGTCGGGTTAGGGTTAGGGTTAGGGTCTGTACCTGTATACAGGCTCCAGTCGGGTTAGGGTTAGGGTCTGTACCTGTATACAGGCTCCAGTTGGGTTAGGGTTAGGGTCTGTACCTGTATCCAGGCTCCGGTCGGGTTAGGGTTAGGGTTAGGGTCTGTACCTGTATACAGGCTCCAGTTGGGTTAGGGTTAGGGTCTGTACCTGTATACAGGCTCCAGTCGGGTTAGGGTCTGTACCTGTATACAGGCTCCAGTCGGGTTAGGGTTAGGGTCTGTACCTGTATGCAGGCTCCAGTCGGGTTAGGGTTAGGGTTAGGGTCTGTACCTGTATGCAGGCTCCGGTCGGGTTAGGGTTAGGGTCTGTACCTGTATACAGGCTCCGGTCGGGTTAGGGTTAGGGTTAGGGTCTGTACCTGTATACAGGCTCCGGTCGGGTTAGGGTTAGGGTTAGGGTCTGTACCTGTATGCAGGCTCCAGTCGGGTTAGGGTTAGGGTCTGTACCTGTATACAGGCTCCGGTCGGGTTAGGGTTAGGGTTAGGGTCTGTACCTGTATACAGGCTCCAGTCGGGTTAGGGTTAGGGTCTGTACCTGTATACAGGCTCCAGTTGGGTTAGGGTTAGGGTCTGTACCTGTATACAGGCTCCGGTCGGGTTAGGGTTAGGGTCTGTACCTGTATACAGGCTCCGGTCGGGTTAGGGTTAGGGTCTGTACCTGTATACAGGCTCCGGTCGGGTTAGGGTTAGGGTCTGTACCTGTATACAGGCTCCGGTCGGGTTAGGGTTAGGGTCTGTACCTGTATACAGGCTCCAGTCGGGTTAGGGTTAGGGTCTGTACCTGTATACAGGCTCCGGTCGGGTTAGGGTCTGTACCTGTATACAGGCTCCAGTCGGGTTAGGGTTAGGGTTAGGGTCTGTACCTGTATACAGGCTCCAGTCGGGTTAGGGTCTGTACCTGTATACAGGCTCCGGTCGGGGTAGGGTTAGGGTCTGTACCTGTATACAGGCTCCAGTCGGGTTAGGGTTAGGGTTAGGGTCTGTACCTGTATACAGGCTCCAGTCGGGTTAGGGTTAGGGTTAGGGTCTTTACCTGTATGCAGGCTCCAGTCGGGTTAGGGTCTGTACCTGTATACAGGCTCCAGTCGGGTTAGGGTTAGGGTTAGGGTCTGTACCTGTATACAGGCTCCAGTCGGGTTAGGGTTAGGGTCTGTACCTGTATGCAGGCTCCAGTCGGGTTAGGGTCTGTACCTGTATACAGGCTCCGGTCGGGGTAGGGTTAGGGTCTGTACCTGTATACAGGCTCCAGTGGGGTTAGGGTTAGGGTTAGGGTCTGTACCTGTATACAGGCTCCGGTCGGGTTAGGGTTAGGGTCTGTACCTGTATGCAGGCTCCGGTCGGGTTAGGGTTAGGGTTAGGGTCTGTACCTGTATGCAGGCTCCAGTCGGGTTAGGGTCTGTACCTGTATACAGGCTCCAGTCGGGTTAGGGTTAGGGTCTGTACCTGTATACAGGCTCCGGTCGGGTTAGGGTTAGGGTTAGGGTCTGTACCTGTATACAGGCTCCAGTCGGGTTAGGGTTAGGGTCTGTACCTGTATGCAGGCTCCGGTCGGGTTAGGGTTAGGGTCTGTACCTGTATACAGGCTCCAGTCGGGTTAGGGTTAGGGTCTGTACCTGTATACAGGCTCCAGTCGGGTTAGGGTTAGGGTCTGTACCTGTATGCAGGCTCCGGTCGGGTTAGGGTTAGGGTTAGGGTCTGTACCTGTATACAGGCTCCAGTCGGGTTAGGGTTAGGGTCTGTACCTGTATACAGGCTCCAGTCGGGTTAGGGTTAGGGTCTGTACCTGTATGCAGGCTCCGGTCGGGTTAAGGTTAGGGTTAGGGTCTGTACCTGTATACAGGCTCCAGTCGGGTTAGGGTTAGGGTCTGTACCTGTATACAGGCTCCGGTCGGGTTAGGGTTAGGGTCTGTACCTGTATACAGGCTCCAGTCGGGTTAGGGTTAGGGTCTGTACCTGTATACAGGCTCCAGTCGGGTTAGGGTTAGGGTCTGTACCTGTATACAGGCTCCAGTCGGGTTAGGGTTAGGGTCTGTACCTGTAAGCAGGCTCCAGTCGGGTTAGGGTTAGGGTCTGTACCTGTATACAGGCTCCGGTCGGGTTAGGGTTAGGGTCTGTACCTGTATGCAGGCTCCGGTCGGGTTAGGGTTAGGGTTAGGGTCTGCACCTGTATACAGGCTCCAGTCGGGTTAGGGTTAGGGTTAGGGTCTGTACCTGTATACAGGCTCCGGTCGGGTTAGGGTTAGGGTCTGTACCTGTATACAGGCTCCGGTCGGGTTAGGGTTAGGGTTAGGGTCTGTACCTGTATGCAGGCTCCGGTCGGGTTAGGGTTAGGGTTAGGGTTAGGGTCTGTACCTGTATGCAGGCTCCGGTCGGGTTAGGGTTAGGGTTAGGGTCTGTACCTGTATACAGGCTCCAGTTGGGTTAGGGTCTGTACCTGTATGCAGGCTCCGGTCGGGTTAGGGTTAGGGTCTGTACCTGTATACAGGCTCCAGTTGGGTTAGGGTTAGGGTCTGTACCTGTATGCAGGCTCCGGTCGGGTTAGGGTTAGGGTCTGTACCTGTATACAGGCTCCAGTCGGGTTAGGGTTAGGGTTAGGGTCTGTACCTGTATACAGGCTCCAGTCGGGTTAGGGTCTGTACCTGTATACAGGCTCCGGTCGGGTTAGGGTTAGGGTTAGGGTCTGTACCTGTATACAGGCTCCAGTCGGGTTAGGGTCTGTACCTGTATACAGGCTCCGGTCGGGTTAGGGTTAGGGTCTGTACCTGTATACAGGCTCCGGTCGGGTTAGGGTTAGGGTCTGTACCTGTATACAGGCTCCGGTCGGGTTAGGGTTAGGGTCTGTACCTGTATACAGGCTCCAGTCGGGTTAGGGTCTGTACCTGTATACAGGCTCCAGTCGGGTTAGGGTTAGGGTCTGTACCTGTATACAGGCTCCAGTCGGGTTAGGGTTAGGGTTTGTACCTGTATACAGGCTCCGGTCGGGTTAGGGTTAGGGTCTGTACCTGTATACAGGCTCCAGTTGGGTTAGGGTTAGGGTTAGGGTCTGTACCTGTATACAGGCTCCGGTCGGGTTAGGGTTAGGGTCTGTACCTGTATACAGGCTCCAGTCGGGTTAGGGTCTGTACCTGTATACAGGCTCCAGTCGGGTTAGGGTTAGGGTCTGTACCTGTATACAGGCTCCAGTAGGGTTAGGGTTAGGGTCTGTACCTGTATACAGGCTCCGGTCGGGTTAGGGTTAGGGTCTGTACCTGTATGCAGGCTCCAGTCGGGTTAGGGTTAGGGTTAGGGTCTGTACCTGTATACAGGCTCCGGTCGGGTTAGGGTTAGGGTTAGGGTCTGTACCTGTATACAGGCTCCAGTCGGGTTAGGGTTAGGGTCTGTACCTGTATACAGCCTCCAGTCGGGTTAGGGTTAGGGTTAGGGTCTGTACCTGTATACAGGCTCCAGTCGGGTTAGGGTTAGGGTTAGGGTCTGTACCTGTATGCAGGCTCCAGTCGGGTTAGGGTTAGGGTTAGGGTCTGTACCTGTATACAGGCTCCGGTCGGGTTAGGGTTAGGGTCTGTACCTGTATGCAGGCTCCAGTCGGGTTAGGGTTAGGGTTAGGGTCTGTACCTGTATACAGGCTCCGGTCGGGTTAGGGTTAGGGTTAGGGTCTGTACCTGTATACAGGCTCCAGTCGGGTTAGGGTTAGGGTCTGTACCTGTATACAGCCTCCAGTCGGGTTAGGGTTAGGGTCTGTACCTGTATACAGGCTCCAGTCGGGTTAGGGTTAGGGTCTGTACCTGTATACAGGCTCCGGTCGGGTTAGGGTTAGGGTCTGTACCTGTATACAGGCTCCGGTCGGGTTAGGGTTAGGGTTAGGGTCTGTACCTGTATACAGGCTCCGGTCGGGTTAGGGTTAGGGTTAGGGTCTGTACCTGTATACAGGCTCCAGTCGGGTTAGGGTCTGTACCTGTATACAGGCTCCAGTCGGGTTAGGGTTAGGGTCTGTACCTGTATGCAGGCTCCAGTCGGGTTAGGGTTAGGGTTAGGGTCTGTACCTGTATGCAGGCTCCGGTCGGGTTAGGGTCTGTACCTGTATACAGGCTCCGGTCGGGTTAGGGTTAGGGTTAGGGTCTGTACCTGTATGCAGGCTCCAGTCGGGTTAGGGTTAGGGTCTGTACCTGTATACAGGCTCCAGTCGGGTTAGGGTTAGGGTCTGTACCTGTATACAGGCTCCAGTCGGGTTAGGGTCTGTACCTGTATGCAGGCTCCAGTCGGGTTAGGGTTAGGGTCTGTACCTGTATACAGGCTCCGGTCGGGTTAGGGTTAGGGTTAGGGTCTGTACCTGTATACAGGCTCCAGTCGGGTTAGGGTTAGGGTCTGTACCTGTATACAGGCTCCAGTTGGGTTAGGGTTAGGGTCTGTACCTGTATCCAGGCTCCGGTCGGGTTAGGGTTAGGGTTAGGGTCTGTACCTGTATACAGGCTCCAGTTGGGTTAGGGTTAGGGTCTGTACCTGTATACAGGCTCCAGTCGGGTTAGGGTCTGTACCTGTATACAGGCTCCAGTCGGGTTAGGGTTAGGGTCTGTACCTGTATGCAGGCTCCAGTCGGGTTAGGGTTAGGGTTAGGGTCTGTACCTGTATGCAGGCTCCGGTCGGGTTAGGGTTAGGGTCTGTACCTGTATACAGGCTCCGGTCGGGTTAGGGTTAGGGTTAGGGTCTGTACCTGTATACAGGCTCCGGTCGGGTTAGGGTTAGGGTTAGGGTCTGTACCTGTATGCAGGCTCCAGTCGGGTTAGGGTTAGGGTCTGTACCTGTATACAGGCTCCGGTCGGGTTAGGGTTAGGGTCTGTACCTGTATACAGGCTCCAGTCGGGTTAGGGTTAGGGTCTGTACCTGTATACAGGCTCCAGTTGGGTTAGGGTTAGGGTCTGTACCTGTATACAGGCTCCGGTCGGGTTAGGGTTAGGGTCTGTACCTGTATACAGGCTCCGGTCGGGTTAGGGTTAGGGTCTGTACCTGTATACAGGCTCCGGTCGGGTTAGGGTTAGGGTCTGTACCTGTATACAGGCTCCGGTCGGGTTAGGGTTAGGGTCTGTACCTGTATACAGGCTCCAGTCGGGTTAGGGTTAGGGTCTGTACCTGTATACAGGCTCCGGTCGGGTTAGGGTCTGTACCTGTATACAGGCTCCAGTCGGGTTAGGGTTAGGGTTAGGGTCTGTACCTGTATACAGGCTCCAGTCGGGTTAGGGTCTGTACCTGTATACAGGCTCCGGTCGGGGTAGGGTTAGGGTCTGTACCTGTATACAGGCTCCAGTCGGGTTAGGGTTAGGGTTAGGGTCTGTACCTGTATACAGGCTCCAGTCGGGTTAGGGTTAGGGTTAGGGTCTTTACCTGTATGCAGGCTCCAGTCGGGTTAGGGTCTGTACCTGTATACAGGCTCCAGTCGGGTTAGGGTTAGGGTTAGGGTCTGTACCTGTATACAGGCTCCAGTCGGGTTAGGGTTAGGGTCTGTACCTGTATGCAGGCTCCAGTCGGGTTAGGGTCTGTACCTGTATACAGGCTCCGGTCGGGGTAGGGTTAGGGTCTGTACCTGTATACAGGCTCCAGTGGGGTTAGGGTTAGGGTTAGGGTCTGTACCTGTATACAGGCTCCGGTCGGGTTAGGGTTAGGGTCTGTACCTGTATGCAGGCTCCGGTCGGGTTAGGGTTAGGGTTAGGGTCTGTACCTGTATGCAGGCTCCAGTCGGGTTAGGGTCTGTACCTGTATACAGGCTCCAGTCGGGTTAGGGTTAGGGTCTGTACCTGTATACAGGCTCCGGTCGGGTTAGGGTTAGGGTTAGGGTCTGTACCTGTATACAGGCTCCAGTCGGGTTAGGGTTAGGGTCTGTACCTGTATGCAGGCTCCGGTCGGGTTAGGGTTAGGGTCTGTACCTGTATACAGGCTCCAGTCGGGTTAGGGTTAGGGTCTGTACCTGTATACAGGCTCCAGTCGGGTTAGGGTTAGGGTCTGTACCTGTATGCAGGCTCCGGTCGGGTTAGGGTTAGGGTTAGGGTCTGTACCTGTATACAGGCTCCAGTCGGGTTAGGGTTAGGGTCTGTACCTGTATACAGGCTCCAGTCGGGTTAGGGTTAGGGTCTGTACCTGTATGCAGGCTCCGGTCGGGTTAAGGTTAGGGTTAGGGTCTGTACCTGTATACAGGCTCCAGTCGGGTTAGGGTTAGGGTCTGTACCTGTATACAGGCTCCGGTCGGGTTAGGGTTAGGGTCTGTACCTGTATACAGGCTCCAGTCGGGTTAGGGTTAGGGTCTGTACCTGTATACAGGCTCCAGTCGGGTTAGGGTTAGGGTCTGTACCTGTATACAGGCTCCAGTCGGGTTAGGGTTAGGGTCTGTACCTGTAAGCAGGCTCCAGTCGGGTTAGGGTTAGGGTCTGTACCTGTATACAGGCTCCGGTCGGGTTAGGGTTAGGGTCTGTACCTGTATGCAGGCTCCGGTCGGGTTAGGGTTAGGGTTAGGGTCTGCACCTGTATACAGGCTCCAGTCGGGTTAGGGTTAGGGTTAGGGTCTGTACCTGTATACAGGCTCCGGTCGGGTTAGGGTTAGGGTCTGTACCTGTATACAGGCTCCGGTCGGGTTAGGGTTAGGGTTAGGGTCTGTACCTGTATGCAGGCTCCGGTCGGGTTAGGGTTAGGGTTAGGGTTAGGGTCTGTACCTGTATGCAGGCTCCGGTCGGGTTAGGGTTAGGGTTAGGGTCTGTACCTGTATACAGGCTCCAGTTGGGTTAGGGTCTGTACCTGTATGCAGGCTCCGGTCGGGTTAGGGTTAGGGTCTGTACCTGTATACAGGCTCCAGTTGGGTTAGGGTTAGGGTCTGTACCTGTATGCAGGCTCCGGTCGGGTTAGGGTTAGGGTCTGTACCTGTATACAGGCTCCAGTCGGGTTAGGGTTAGGGTTAGGGTCTGTACCTGTATACAGGCTCCAGTCGGGTTAGGGTCTGTACCTGTATACAGGCTCCGGTCGGGTTAGGGTTAGGGTTAGGGTCTGTACCTGTATACAGGCTCCAGTCGGGTTAGGGTCTGTACCTGTATACAGGCTCCGGTCGGGTTAGGGTTAGGGTCTGTACCTGTATACAGGCTCCGGTCGGGTTAGGGTTAGGGTCTGTACCTGTATACAGGCTCCAGTCGGGTTAGGGTTAGGGTCTGTACCTGTATACAGGCTCCAGTCGGGTTAGGGTTAGGGTCTGTACCTGTATACAGGCTCCGGTCGGGTTAGGGTTAGGGTCTGTACCTGTATACAGGCTCCGGTCGGGTTAGGGTTAGGGTCTGTACCTGTATGCAGGCTCCGGTTAGGGTTAGGGTTAGGGTCTGTACCTGTATACAGGCTCCGGTTAGGGTTAGGGTCTGTACCTGTATACAGCCTCCAGTCGGGTTAGGGTCTATACCTGTATACAGGCTCCGGTTAGGGTTAGGGTTAGGGTCTGTACCTGTATGCAGGCTCCGGTCGGGTTAGGGTTAGGGTCTGTACCTGTATACAGGCTCCAGTCGGGTTAGGGTCTGTACCTGTATACAGGCTCCGGTCGGGTTAGGGTTAGGGTCTGTACCTGTATACAGGCTCCGGTCGGGTTAGGGTTAGGGTCTGTACCTGTATACAGGCTCCAGTCGGGTTAGGGTTAGGGTCTGTACCTGTATACAGGCTCCAGTCGGGTTAGGGTTAGGGTCTGTACCTGTATACAGGCTCCGGTCGGGTTAGGGTTAGGGTCTGTACCTGTATACAGGCTCCGGTCGGGTTAGGGTTAGGGTCTGTACCTGTATGCAGGCTCCGGTTAGGGTTAGGGTTAGGGTCTGTACCTGTATACAGGCTCCGGTTAGGGTTAGGGTCTGTACCTGTATACAGGCTCCAGTCGGGTTAGGGTTAGGGTTTGTACCTATATACAGGCTCCAGTCGGGTTAGGGTTAGGGTCTGTACCTGTATGCAGGCTCCAGTCGGGTTAGGGTTAGGGTTAGGGTCTGTACCTGTATGCAGGCTCCAGTCGGGTTAGGGTTAGGGTTAGGGTCTGTACCTGTATACAGGCTCCAGTCGGGTTAGGGTTAGGGTCTGTACCTGTATACAGGCTCCAGTCGGGTTAGGGTTAGGGTTAGGGTCTGTACCTGTATGCAGGCTCCAGTCGGGTTAGGGTTAGGGTCTGTACCTGTATGCAGGCTCCAGTCGGGTTAGGGTTAGGGTTAGGGTCTGTACCTGTATGCAGGCTCCAGTCGGGTTAGGGTTAGGGTCTGTACCTGTATGCAGGCTCCGGTCGGGTTAGGGTTAGGGTCTGTACCTGTATGCAGGCTCCGGTCGGGTTAGGGTTAGGGTTAGGGTCTGTACCTGTATGCAGGCTCCGGTCGGGTTAGGGTTAGGGTTAGGGTTAGGGTCTGTACCTGTATACAGGCTCCAGTCGGGTTAGGGTTAGGGTCTGTACCTGTATACAGGCTCCGGTCGGGTTAGGGTTAGGGTCTGTACCTGTATACAGGTTCCGGTCGGGTTAGGGTTAGGGTCTGTACCTGTATGCAGGCTCCGGTTAGGGTTAGGGTTAGGGTTAGGGTTAGGGTCTGTACCTGTATACAGGCTCCGGTTAGGGTTAGGGTTAGGGTCTGTACCTGTATACAGGCTCCAGTCGGGTTAGGGTCTGTACCTGTATACAGGCTCCGGTTAGGGTTAGGGTTAGGGTTAGGGTCTGTACCTGTATACAGGCTCCAGTCGGGTTAGGGTTAGGGTCTGTACCTGTATACAGGCTCCAGTTGGGTTAGGGTTAGGGTCTGTACCTGTATGCAGGCTCCCGTCGGGTTAGGGTTAGGGTCTGTACCTGTATACAGGCTCCAGTCGGGTTAGGGTCTGTACCTGTATACAGGCTCCGGTCGGGTTAGGGTTAGGTTCTGTACCTGTATACAGGCTCCAGTCGGGTTAGGGTCTGTACCTGTATACAGGCTCCGGTCGGGTTAGGGTTAGGGTCTGTACCTGTATACAGGCTCCAGTTGGGTTAGGGTTAGGGTCTGTACCTGTATACAGGCTCCGGTCGGGTTAGGGTTAGGGTCTGTACCTGTATACAGGTTCCGGTCGGGTTAGGGTTAGGGTCTGTACCTGTATGCAGGCTCCGGTTAGGGTTAGGGTTAGGGTTAGGGTCTGTACCTGTATACAGGCTCCGGTTAGGGTTAGGGTTAGGGTCTGTACCTGTATACAGGCTCCAGTCGGGTTAGGGTTAGGGTCTGTACCTGTATACAGCCTCCAGTCGGGTTAGGGTTAGGGTCTGTACCTGTATACAGGCTCCGGTTAGGGTTAGGGTTAGGGTCTGTACCTGTATACAGGCTCCGGTCGGGTTAGGGTTAGGGTCTGTACCTGTATACAGGCTCCAGTCGGGTTAGGGTTAGGGTCTGTACCTGTATACAGGCTCCAGTCGGGTTAGGGTTAGGGTCTGTACCTGTATACAGGCTCCGGTCGGGTTAGGGTTAGGGTCTGTACCTGTATACAGGCTCCGGTCGGGTTAGGGTTAGGGTCTGTACCTGTATGCAGGCTCCGGTTAGGGTTAGGGTTAGGGTTAGGGTCTGTACCTGTATACAGGCTCCGGTTAGGGTTAGGGTTAGGGTCTGTACCTGTATGCAGGCTCCAGTCGGGTTAGGGTTAGGGTTAGGGTCTGTACCTGTATGCAGGCTCCAGTCGGGTTAGGGTTAGGGTCTGTACCTGTATACAGGCTCCAGTCGGGTTAGGGTTAGGGTCTGTACCTGTATACAGGCTCCAGTCGGGTTAGGGTTAGGGTTAGGGTCTGTACCTGTATGCAGGCTCCAGTCGGGTTAGGGTTAGGGTCTGTACCTGTATGCAGGCTCCAGTCGGGTTAGGGTTAGGGTTAGGGTCTGTACCTGTATGCAGGCTCCAGTCGGGTTAGGGTTAGGGTCTGTACCTGTATGCAGGCTCCGGTCGGGTTAGGGTTAGGGTTAGGGTTAGGGTCTGTACCTGTATGCAGGCTCCGGTCGGGTTAGGGTTAGGGTTAGGGTTAGGGTCTGTACCTGTATGCAGGCTCCGGTCGGGTTAGGGTTAGGGTTAGGGTCTGTACCTGTATACAGGCTCCGGTTAGGGTTAGGGTCTGTACCTGTATACAGGCTCCGGTTAGGGTTAGGGTTAGGGTCTGTACCTGTATACAGGCTCCAGTCGGGTTAGGGTTAGGGTTAGGGTTAGGGTCTGTACCTGTATACAGGCTCCGGTTAGGGTTAGGGTCTGTACCTGTATACAGGCTCCAGTCGGGTTAGGGTTAGGGTCTGTACCTGTATACAGGCTCCAGTTGGGTTAGGGTTAGGGTCTGTACCTGTATGCAGGCTCCCGTCGGGTTAGGGTTAGGGTCTGTACCTGTATACAGGCTCCAGTCGGGTTAGGGTCTGTACCTGTATACAGGCTCCGGTCGGGTTAGGGTTAGGTTCTGTACCTGTATACAGGCTCCAGTCGGGTTAGGGTCTGTACCTGTATACAGGCTCCGGTCGGGTTAGGGTTAGGGTCTGTACCTGTATACAGGCTCCAGTTGGGTTAGGGTTAGGGTCTGTACCTGTATACAGGCTCCGGTCGGGTTAGGGTTAGGGTCTGTACCTGTATACAGGTTCCGGTCGGGTTAGGGTTAGGGTCTGTACCTGTATGCAGGCTCCGGTTAGGGTTAGGGTTAGGGTTAGGGTCTGTACCTGTATACAGGCTCCGGTTAGGGTTAGGGTTAGGGTCTGTACCTGTATACAGGCTCCAGTCGGGTTAGGGTTAGGGTCTGTACCTGTATACAGCCTCCAGTCGGGTTAGGGTTAGGGTCTGTACCTGTATACAGGCTCCGGTTAGGGTTAGGGTTAGGGTCTGTACCTGTATACAGGCTCCGGTCGGGTTAGGGTTAGGGTCTGTACCTGTATACAGGCTCCAGTCGGGTTAGGGTTAGGGTCTGTACCTGTATACAGGCTCCAGTCGGGTTAGGGTTAGGGTCTGTACCTGTATACAGGCTCCGGTCGGGTTAGGGTTAGGGTCTGTACCTGTATACAGGCTCCGGTCGGGTTAGGGTTAGGGTCTGTACCTGTATGCAGGCTCCGGTTAGGGTTAGGGTTAGGGTCTGTACCTGTATACAGGCTCCGGTTAGGGTTAGGGTTAGGGTCTGTACCTGTATGCAGGCTCCAGTCGGGTTAGGGTTAGGGTTAGGGTCTGTACCTGTATGCAGGCTCCAGTCGGGTTAGGGTTAGGGTCTGTACCTGTATACAGGCTCCAGTCGGGTTAGGGTTAGGGTCTGTACCTGTATACAGGCTCCAGTCGGGTTAGGGTTAGGGTTAGGGTCTGTACCTGTATGCAGGCTCCAGTCGGGTTAGGGTTAGGGTCTGTACCTGTATGCAGGCTCCAGTCGGGTTAGGGTTAGGGTTAGGGTCTGTACCTGTATGCAGGCTCCAGTCGGGTTAGGGTTAGGGTCTGTACCTGTATGCAGGCTCCGGTCGGGTTAGGGTTAGGGTTAGGGTTAGGGTCTGTACCTGTATGCAGGCTCCGGTCGGGTTAGGGTTAGGGTTAGGGTTAGGGTCTGTACCTGTATGCAGGCTCCGGTCGGGTTAGGGTTAGGGTTAGGGTCTGTACCTGTATACAGGCTCCGGTTAGGGTTAGGGTCTGTACCTGTATACAGGCTCCGGTTAGGGTTAGGGTTAGGGTCTGTACCTGTATACAGGCTCCAGTCGGGTTAGGGTTAGGGTTAGGGTTAGGGTCTGTACCTGTATACAGGCTCCGGTTAGGGTTAGGGTCTGTACCTGTATACAGGCTCCAGTCGGGTTAGGGTTAGGGTTAGGGTTAGGGTCTGTACCTGTATACAGGCTCCAGTCGGGTTAGGGTTAGGGTTAGGGTCTGTACCTGTATACAGGCTCCGGTTAGGGTTAGGGTTAGGGTCTGTACCTGTATACAGGCTCCAGTCGGGTTAGGGTTAGGGTCTGTACCTGTATGCAGGCTCCGGTCGGGTTAGGGTTAGGGTTAGGGTTAGGGTCTGTACCTGTATACAGGCTCCGGTCGGGTTAGGGTTAGGGTCTGTACCTGTATACAGGCTCCAGTCTGGTTAGGGTTAGGGTTAGGGTTAGGGTCTGTACCTGTATACAGGCTCCAGTTGGGTTAGGGTTAGGGTCTGTACCTGTATGCAGGCTCCGGTCGGGTTAGGGTTAGGGTTAGGGTTAGGGTCTGTACCTGTATGCAGGCTCCGGTCGGGTTAGGGTTAGGGTTAGGGTCTGTACCTGTATGCAGGCTCCGGTCGGGTTAGGGTTAGGGTCTGTACCTGTATACAGGCTCCGGTCGGGTTAGGGTTAGGGTCTGTACCTGTATGCAGGCTCCAGTTGGGTTAGGGTTAGGGTTAGGGTCTGTACCTGTATACAGGCTCCAGTTGGGTTAGGGTTAGGGTTAGGGTCTGTACCTGTATACAGGCTCCAGTCGGGTTAGGGTTAGGGTTAGGGTTAGGGTCTGTACCTGTATACAGGCTCCGGTCGGGTTAGGGTTAGGGTTAGGGTCTGTACCTGTATGCAGGCTCCGGTCGGGTTAGGGTTAGGGTTAGGGTTAGGGTCTGTACCTGTATACAGGCTCCGGTCGGGTTAGGGTTAGGGTCTGTACCTGTATACAGGCTCCAGTCTGGTTAGGGTTAGGGTTAGGGTCTGTACCTGTATACAGGCTCCAGTTGGGTTAGGGTTAGGGTCTGTACCTGTATGCAGGCTCCGGTCGGGTTAGGGTTAGGGTTAGGGTCTGTACCTGTATGCAGGCTCCGGTCGGGTTAGGGTTAGGGTTAGGGTTAGGGTCTGTACCTGTATGCAGGCTCCGGTCGGGTTAGGGTTAGGGTTAGGGTTAGGGTCTGTACCTGTATGCAGGCTCCGGTCGGGTTAGGGTTAGGGTCTGTACCTGTATACAGGCTCCGGTCGGGTTAGGGTTAGGGTCTGTACCTGTATGCAGGCTCCAGTTGGGTTAGGGTTAGGGTTAGGGTCTGTACCTGTATACAGGCTCCAGTTGGGTTAGGGTTAGGGTCTGTACCTGTATACAGGCTCCAGTCGGGTTAGGGTTAGGGTTAGGGTTAGGGTCTGTACCTGTATACAGGCTCCAGTTGGGTTAGGGTTAGGGTTAGGGTCTGTACCTGTATACAGGCTCCAGTCGGGTTAGGGTTAGGGTTAGGGTTAGGGTCTGTACCTGTATACAGGCTCCAGTCGGGTTAGGGTTAGGGTCTGTACCTGTATACAGGCTCCAGTCTGGTTAGGGTTAGGGTTAGGGTCTGTACCTGTATACAGGCTCCAGTCGGGTTAGGGTTAGGGTTAGGGTTAGGGTTAGGGTCTGTACCTGTATACAGGCTCCAGTTGGGTTAGGGTTAGGGTCTGTACCTGTATACAGGCTCCAGTCGGGTTAGGGTTAGGGTTAGGGTTAGGGTCTGTACCTGTATACAGGCTCCAGTCTGGTTAGGGTTAGGGTTAGGGTTAGGGTCTGTACCTGTATACAGGCTCCGGTCGGGTTAGGGTTAGGGTTAGGGTTAGGGTTAGGGTCTGTACCTGTATACAGGCTCCAGTTGGGTTAGGGTTAGGGTTAGGGTCTGTACCTGTATACAGGCTCCAGTCGGGTTAGGGTTAGGGTTAGGGTTAGGGTCTGTACCTGTATACAGGCTCCAGTTGGGTCTTTACAGAGACAGCAGGTCAGAGCCCATCTGTTACTGGGGATGTGGGACATGTTGGTGATCGGCTCCATCTTCTCTGGGTTCCCAATGCTCACCTACGCAGACCAGGGGTCACATTATCTTTCACAAATCTGCAGTTTCACAATACAGACCCAGGCCAACTATGTTTTTTGTTTACATAAATGACAACAGAAGATCAACACTTTTGTTAATTTACTTCTGTGTGGAAGCTAACTTCCAATAAGCAGGGGTAAGGGTAAGGGTTAAGGGTTGGGGTTCAGGGGTCATCACCTCGGGGATCCACAGGGCACAGCTGACGTGGACCCACTTGGTTCCGCTGCGGGTGGGCTTCATGGCCCCGCCCTTCTTGGGGCAGACTTGGCATTTGGGCGAGATGCAGAGAGCACAGGTCTGACACAGCCAGCTACCCTTTGGTACCTTCAGAATCCCATAACACACCTGGAAAACACAGAACATGCCCAGACAGTTTGGCCATTAAAGAGCATCATTATGAGCAATATTAAAAACGGTGGAAATAAAACAAAAGCCATACCTGGTGAACACAGACGTTGCACTTGTCACAGAACACCATCTCACTGTTGTCCTCGCTGTCAGGTGACCGACAGACGTCACACACAACGTCCTCGTCGTACTCCATGCCAAGCCCCCCCTCAGTTGTTATGGCATGGCTCCTTCTGTCATAGCAACACCGCCCAAACTCCTCCATCGCTCTCTCCATGGTGGTCTCGTCCAGCACAGCCATGCCTGGAGAACAGTAAACAGTATTATAGTACAGTCTAGACTAACCCCTAACCCTCTCTCCATGATGGTCTATTATATATATTATAGTACAGTCTAGACTAACCCCTAACCCTCTCTCCATGATGGTCTATTATAGTACAGTCTAGACTAACCCCTAACCCTCTCTCCATGATGGTCTATTATATATATTATAGTCCAGTCTATACTAACCCCTAACCCTCTCTCCATGATGGTCTATTATATATATATTATAGTACAGTCTAGACTAACCCCTAACCCTCTCTCCATGATGGTCTATTATAGTACAGTCTAGACTAACCCCTAACCCTCTCTCCATGATGGTCTATTATATATATTATAGTACAGTCTAGACTAACCCCTAACCCTCTCTCCATGATGGTCTATTATAGTACAGTCTAGACTAACCCCTAACCCTCTCTCCATGGTGGTCTATTATATATATTATAGTACAGTCTAGACTAACCCCTAACCCTCTCTCCATGGTCTATTATAGTACAGTCTAGACTAACCCCTAACCCTCTCTCCATGGTGGTCTATTATATATATTATAGTACAGTCTAGACTAACCCCTAACCCTCTCTCCATGGTCTATTATAGTACAGTCTAGACTAACCCCTAACCCTCTCTCCATGGTGGTCTATTATATATATTATAGTACAGTCTAGACTAACCCCTAACCCTCTCTCCATGATGGTCTATTATATATATTATAGTCCAGTCTAGACTAACCCCTAACCCTCTCTCCATGATGGTCTATTATAGTCCAGTCTAGACTAACCCCTAACCCTCTCTCCATGATGGTCTATTATATATATTATAGTCCAGTCTAGACTAACCCCTAACCCTCTCTCCATGGTGGTCTATTATAGTACAGTCTAGACTAACCCCTAACCCTCTCTCCATGATGGTCTATTATAGTACACAGTCTAGACTAACCCCTAACCCTCTCTCCATGGTGGTCTATTATATATATTATAGTACAGTCTAGACTAACCCCTAACCCTCTCTCCATGATGGTCTATTATATATATATTATAGTACAGTCTAGACTAACCCCTAACCCTCTCTCCATGATGGTCTATTATAGTCCAGTCTAGACTAACCCCTAACCCTCTCTCCATGATGGTCTATTATATATATTATAGTCCAGTCTAGACTAACCCCTAACCCTCTCTCCATGGTGGTCTATTATATATATTATAGTCCAGTCTAGACTAACCCCTAACCCTCTCTCCATGATGGTCTATTATAGTACAGTCTAGACTAACCCCTAACCCTCTCTCCATGGTGGTCTATTATAGTACAGTCTAGACTAACCCCTAACCCTCTCTCCATGATGGTCTATTATAGTACAGTCTAGACTAACCCCTAACCCTCTCTCCATGATGGTCTATTATATATATTATAGTCCAGTCTAGACTAACCCCTAACCCTCTCTCCATGATGGTCTATTATATATATTATAGTACAGTCTAGACTAACCCCTAACCCTCTCTCCATGGTGGTCTATTATATATATTATAGTCCAGTCTAGACTAACCCCTAACCCTCTCTCCATGATGGTCTATTATATATATTATAGTCCAGTCTAGACTAACCCCTAACCCTCTCTCCATGATGGTCTATTATATATATTATAGTACAGTCTAGACTAACCCCTAACCCTCTCTCCATGATGGTCTATTATATATATTATAGTCCAGTCTAGACTAACCCCTAACCCTCTCTCCATGATGGTCTATTATAGTACAGTCTAGACTAACCCCTAACCCTCTCTCCATGGTGGTCTATTATATATATTATAGTCCAGTCTAGACTAACCCCTAACCCTCTCTCCATGATGGTCTATTATAGTACAGTCTAGACTAACCCCTAACCCTCTCTCCATGGTGGTCTATTATATATATTATAGTACAGTCTAGACTAACCCCTAACCCTCTCTCCATGATGGTATATTATAGTACAGTCTAGACTAACCCCTAACCCTCTCTCCATGATGGTCTATTATAGTCCAGTCTAGACTAACCCCTAACCCTCTCTCCATGATGGTCTATTATATATATTATAGTACAGTCTAGACTAACCCCTAACCCTCTCTCCATGATGGTCTATTATATATATTATAGTCCAGTCTAGACTAACCCCTAACCCTCTCTCCATGATGGTCTATTATAGTCCAGTCTAGACTAACCCCTAACCCTCTCTCCATGGTGGTCTATTATATATATTATAGTCCAGTCTAGACTAACCCCTAACCCTCTCTCCATGATGGTCTATTATAGTACAGTCTAGACTAACCCCTAACCCTCTCTCCATGATGGTCTATTATATATATTATAGTACAGTCTAGACTAACCCCTAACCCTCTCTCCATGATGGTCTATTATATATATTATAGTCCAGTCTAGACTAACCCCTAACCCTCTCTCCATGGTGGTCTATTATATATATTATAGTCCAGTCTAGACTAACCCCTAACCCTCTCTCCATGATGGTCTATTATAGTACAGTCTAGACTAACCCCTAACCCTCTCTCCATGATGGTCTATTATAGTACAGTCTAGACTAACCCCTAACCCTCTCTCCATGATGGTCTATTATAGTACAGTCTAGACTAACCCCTAACCCTCTCTCCATGGTGGTCTATTATATATATTATAGTACAGTCTAGACTAACCCCTAACCCTCTCTCCATGGTGGTCTATTATATATATTATAGTACAGTCTAGACTAACCCCTAACCCTCTCTCCATGGTGGTCTATTATATATATTATAGTACAGTCTAGACTAACCCCTAACCCTCTCTCCATGATGGTCTATTATAGTACAGTCTAGACTAACCCCTAACCCTCTCTCCATGGTGGTCTATTATAGTACAGTCTAGACTAACCCCTAACCCTCTCTCCATGATGGTCTATTATAGTCCAGTCTAGACTAACCCCTAACCCTCTCTCCATGATGGTCTATTATAGTCCAGTCTAGACTAACCCCTAACCCTCTCTCCATGATGGTCTATTATATATATATTATAGTCCAGTCTAGACTAACCCCTAACCCTCTCTCCATGGTGGTCTATTATATATATTATAGTCCAGTCTAGACTAACCCCTAACCCTCTCTCCATGGTGGTCTATTATATATATTATAGTCCAGTCTAGACTAACCCCTAACCCTCTCTCCATGATGGTCTATTATAGTACAGTCTAGACTAACCCCTAACCCTCTCTCCATGGTGGTCTATTATATATATTATAGTACAGTCTAGACTAACCCCTAACCCTCTCTCCATGGTGGTCTATTATATATATTATAGTACAGTCTAGACTAACCCCTAACCCTCTCTCCATGATGGTCTATTATAGTACAGTCTAGACTAACCCCTAACCCTCTCTCCATGGTGGTCTATTATAGTACAGTCTAGACTAACCCCTAACCCTCTCTCCATGGTGGTCTATTATAGTACCGTCTAGACTAACCCCTAACCCTCTCTCCATGAAGGTCTATTATATATATTATAGTACAGTCTAGACTAACCCCTAACCCTCTCTCCATGATGGTCTATTATATATATTATAGTACAGTCTAGACTAACCCCTAACCCTCTCTCCATGATGGTCTATTATATATATTATAGCCCAGTCTAGACTAACCCCTAACCCTCTCTCCATGGTGGTCTATTATAGTACAGTCTAGACTAACCCCTAACCCTCTCTCCATGGTGGTCTATTATAGTACAGTCTAGACTAACCCCTAACCCTCTCTCCATGGTGGTCTATTATAGTACAGTCTAGACTAACCCCTAACCCTCTCTCCATGGTGGTCTATTATAGTACAGTCTAGACTAACCCCTAACCCTCTCTCCATGATGGTCTATTATATATATTATAGTCCAGTCTAGACTAACCCCTAACCCTCTCTCCATGGTGGTCTATTATATATATTATAGTACAGTCTAGACTAACCCCTAACCCTCTCTCCATGATGGTCTATTATAGTACAGTCTAGACTAACCCCTAACCCTCTCTCCATGGTGGTCTATTATATATATTATAGTCCAGTCTATACTAACCCCTAACCCTCTCTCCATGATGGTCTATTATATATATTATAGTACAGTCTAGACTAACCCCTAACCCTCTCTCCATGATGGTCTATTATATATATTATAGTCCAGTCTAGACTAACCCCTAACCCTCTCTCCATGGTGGTCTATTATAGTACAGTCTAGACTAACCCCTAACCCTCTCTCCATGATGGTCTATTATAGTACAGTCTAGACTAACCCCTAACCCTCTCTCCATGGTGGTCTATTATATATATTATAGTCCAGTCTATACTAACCCCTAACCCTCTCTCCATGATGGTCTATTATATATATTATAGTACAGTCTAGACTAACCCCTAACCCTCTCTCCATGATGGTCTATTATAGTACAGTCTAGACTAACCCCTAACCCTCTCTCCATGGTGGTCTATTATATATATTATAGTCCAGTCTATACTAACCCCTAACCCTCTCTCCATGGTGGTCTATTATATATATTATAGTACAGTCTAGACTAACCCCTAACCCTCTCTCCATGGTGGTCTATTATATATATTATAGTACAGTCTAGACTAACCCCTAACCCTCTCTCCATGGTGGTCTATTATATATATTATAGTCCAGTCTAGACTAACCCCTAACCCTCTCTCCATGGTGGTCTATTATATATATTATAGTACAGTCTAGACTAACCCCTAACCCTCTCTCCATGGTGGTCTATTATATATATTATAGTACAGTCTAGACTAACCCCTAACCCTCTCTCCATGATGGTCTATTATATATATTATAGTCCAGTCTAGACTAACCCCTAACCCTCTCTCCATGATGGTCTATTATATATATTATAGTACAGTCTAGACTAACCCCTAACCCTCTCTCCATGGTGGTATATTATATATATTATAGTCCAGTCTAGACTAACCCCTAACCCTCTCTCCATGGTGGTCTATTATATATATTATAGTCCAGTCTAGACTAACCCCTAACCCTCTCTCCATGGTGGTCTATTATATATATTATAGTACAGTCTAGACTAACCCCTAACCCTCTCTCCATGGTGGTACATTATAGTCCAGTCTAGACTAACCCCTAACCCTCTCTCCATGGTGGTCTATTATAGTCCAGTCTAGACTAACCCCTAACCCTCTCTCCATGATGGTCTATTATAGTACAGTCTAGACTAACCCCTAACCCTCTCTCCATGATGGTCTATTATAGTACAGTCTAGACTAACCCCTAACCCTCTCTCCATGATGGTCTATTATATATATTATAGTCCAGTCTAGACTAACCCCTAACCCTCTCTCCATGATGGTCTATTATATATATTATAGTCCAGTCTAGACTAACCCCTAACCCTCTCTCCATGATGGTCTATTATAGTACAGTCTAGACTAACCCCTAACCCTCTCTCCATGGTGGTCTATTATATATATTATAGTACAGTCTAGACTAACCCCTAACCCTCTCTCCATGGTGGTCTATTATATATATTATAGTACAGTCTAGACTAACCCCTAACCCTCTCTCCATGATGGTCTATTATATATATATTATAGTACAGTCTAGACTAACCCCTAACCCTCTCTCCATGATGGTCTATTATAGTACAGTCTAGACTAACCCCTAACCCTCTCTCCATGGTGGTCTATTATATATATTATAGTCCAGTCTAGACTAACCCCTAACCCTCTCTCCATGGTGGTCTATTATATATATATTATAGTCCAGTCTAGACTAACCCCTAACCCTCTCTCCATGGTGGTCTATTATATATATTATAGTACAGTCTAGACTAACCCCTAACCCTCTCTCCATGATGGTCTATTATAGTACAGTCTAGACTAACCCCTAACCCTCTCTCCATGGTGGTCTATTATATATATATTATAGTACAGTCTAGACTAACCCCTAACCCTCTCTCCATGGTGGTCTATTATATATATTATAGTCCAGTCTAGACTAACCCCTAACCCTCTCTCCATGATGGTCTATTATAGTACAGTCTAGACTAACCCCTAACCCTCTCTCCATGGTGGTCTATTATATATATTATAGTCCAGTCTATACTAACCCCTAACCCTCTCTCCATGATGGTCTATTATATATATTATAGTACAGTCTAGACTAACCCCTAACCCTCTCTCCATGGTGGTCTATTATATATATTATAGTACAGTCTAGACTAACCCCTAACCCTCTCTCCATGGTGGTATATTATAGTCCAGTCTAGACTAACCCCTAACCCTCTCTCCATGGTGGTCTATTATAGTACAGTCTAGACTAACCCCTAACCCTCTCTCCATGATGGTCTATTATATATATTATAGTACAGTCTAGACTAACCCCTAACCCTCTCTCCATGATGGTCTATTATATATATTATAGTCCAGTCTAGACTAACCCCTAACCCTCTCTCCATGATGGTCTATTATATATATTATAGTCCAGTCTAGACTAACCCCTAACCCTCTCTCCATGATGGTCTATTATATATATTATAGTCCAGTCTAGACTAACCCCTAACCCTCTCTCCATGATGGTCTATTATATATATTATAGTACAGTCTAGACTAACCCCTAACCCTCTCTCCATGGTGGTCTATTATAGTACAGTCTAGACTAACCCCTAACCCTCTCTCCATGGTGGTCTATTATATATATTATAGTACAGTCTAGACTAACCCCTAACCCTCTCTCCATGGTGGTCTATTATAGTACAGTCTAGACTAACCCCTAACCCTCTCTCCATGGTGGTCTATTATAGTACAGTCTAGACTAACCCCTAACCCTCTCTCCATGGTGGTCTATTATATATATTATAGTACAGTCTAGACTAACCCCTAACCCTCTCTCCATGGTGGTCTATTATAGTACAGTCTAGACTAACCCCTAACCCTCTCTCCATGGTGGTCTATTATAGTCCAGTCTAGACTAACCCCTAACCCTCTCTCCATGGTGGTCTATTATATATATTATAGTACAGTCTAGACTAACCCCTAACCCTCTCTCCATGGTGGTTTATTATAGTACAGTCTAGACTAACCCCTAACCCTCTCTCCATGATGGTCTATTATATATATTATAGTCCAGTCTAGACTAACCCCTAACCCTCTCTCCATGATGGTCTATTATATATATTATAGTCCAGTCTAGACTAACCCCTAACCCTCTCTCCATGATGGTCTATTATATATATTATAGTCCAGTCTAGACTAACCCCTAACCCTCTCTCCATGGTGGTCTATTATATATATTATAGTCCAGTCTAGACTAACCCCTAACCCTCTCTCCATGGTGGTCTATTATAGTACAGTCTAGACTAACCCCTAACCCTCTCTCCATGGTGGTCTATTATATATATTATAGTCCAGTCTAGACTAACCCCTAACCCTCTCTCCATGATGGTCTATTATATATATATTATAGTACAGTCTAGACTAACCCCTAACCCTCTCTCCATGATGGTCTATTATATATATTATAGTCCAGTCTAGACTAACCCCTAACCCTCTCTCCATGGTGGTCTATTATATATATTATAGTACAGTCTAGACTAACCCCTAACCCTCTCTCCATGGTGGTCTATTATAGTACAGTCTAGACTAACCCCTAACCCTCTCTCCATGGTGGTCTATTATATATATTATAGTACAGTCTAGACTAACCCCTAACCCTCTCTCCATGGTGGTCTATTATAGTACAGTCTAGACTAACCCCTAACCCTCTCTCCATGGTGGTCTATTATAGTACAGTCTAGACTAACCCCTAACCCTCTCTCCATGGTGGTCTATTATATATATTATAGTACAGTCTAGACTAACCCCTAACCCTCTCTCCATGGTGGTCTATTATAGTACAGTCTAGACTAACCCCTAACCCTCTCTCCATGGTGGTCTATTATAGTCCAGTCTAGACTAACCCCTAACCCTCTCTCCATGGTGGTCTATTATATATATTATAGTACAGTCTAGACTAACCCCTAACCCTCTCTCCATGGTGGCTTATTATAGTACAGTCTAGACTAACCCCTAACCCTCTCTCCATGATGGTCTATTATATATATTATAGTCCAGTCTAGACTAACCCCTAACCCTCTCTCCATGATGGTCTATTATATATATTATAGTCCAGTCTAGACTAACCCCTAACCCTCTCTCCATGATGGTCTATTATATATATTATAGTCCAGTCTAGACTAACCCCTAACCCTCTCTCCATGGTGGTCTATTATATATATTATAGTCCAGTCTAGACTAACCCCTAACCCTCTCTCCATGGTGGTCTATTATAGTACAGTCTAGACTAACCCCTAACCCTCTCTCCATGGTGGTCTATTATATATATTATAGTCCAGTCTAGACTAACCCCTAACCCTCTCTCCATGATGGTCTATTATATATATATTATAGTACAGTCTAGACTAACCCCTAACCCTCTCTCCATGATGGTCTATTATATATATTATAGTCCAGTCTAGACTAACCCCTAACCCTCTCTCCATGATGGTCTATTATATATATTATAGTACAGTCTAGACTAACCCCTAACCCTCTCTCCATGATGGTCTATTATATATATTATAGTACAGTCTAGACTAACCCCTAACCCTCTCTCCATGATGGTCTATTATATATATTATAGTCCAGTCTAGACTAACCCCTAACCCTCTCTCCATGATGGTCTATTATATATATTATAGTACAGTCTAGACTAACCCCTAACCCTCTCTCCATGGTGGTCTATTATAGTACAGTCTAGACTAACCCCTAACCCTCTCTCCATGGTGGTCTATTATAGTACAGTCTAGACTAACCCCTAACCCTCTCTCCATGATGGTCTATTATATATATTATAGTACAGTCTAGACTAACCCCTAACCCTCTCTCCATGGTGGTCAATTATAGTACAGTCTAGACTAACCCCTAACCCTCTCTCCATGGTGGTCTATTATAGTGCAGTCTAGACTAACCCCTAACCCTCTCTCCATGGTGGTCTATTATATATATTATAGTACAGTCTAGACTAACCCCTAACCCTCTCTCCATGGTGGTCTATTATAGTACAGTCTAGACTAACCCCTAACCCTCTCTCCATGGTGGTCTATTATAGTCCAGTCTAGACTAACCCCTAACCCTCTCTCCATGGTGGTCTATTATATATATTATAGTACAGTCTAGACTAACCCCTAACCCTCTCTCCATGGTGGTCTATTATAGTACAGTCTAGACTAACCCCTAACCCTCTCTCCATGATGGTCTATTATATATATTATAGTCCAGTCTAGACTAACCCCTAACCCTCTCTCCATGATGGTCTATTATATATATTATAGTCCAGTCTAGACTAACCCCTAACCCTCTCTCCATGATGGTCTATTATATATATTATAGTCCAGTCTAGACTAACCCCTAACCCTCTCTCCATGGTGGTCTATTATATATATTATAGTCCAGTCTAGACTAACCCCTAACCCTCTCTCCATGGTGGTCTATTATAGTACAGTCTAGACTAACCCCTAACCCTCTCTCCATGGTGGTCTATTATATATATTATAGTCCAGTCTAGACTAACCCCTAACCCTCTCTCCATGATGGTCTATTATATATATATTATAGTACAGTCTAGACTAACCCCTAACCCTCTCTCCATGATGGTCTATTATATATATTATAGTCCAGTCTAGACTAACCCCTAACCCTCTCTCCATGATGGTCTATTATATATATTATAGTACAGTCTAGACTAACCCCTAACCCTCTCTCCATGATGGTCTATTATATATATTATAGTACAGTCTAGACTAACCCCTAACCCTCTCTCCATGATGGTCTATTATATATATTATAGTCCAGTCTAGACTAACCCCTAACCCTCTCTCCATGATGGTCTATTATATATATTATAGTACAGTCTAGACTAACCCCTAACCCTCTCTCCATGGTGGTCTATTATAGTACAGTCTAGACTAACCCCTAACCCTCTCTCCATGATGGTCTATTATATATATTATAGTACAGTCTAGACTAACCCCTAACCCTCTCTCCATGGTGGTCTATTATATATATTATAGTCCAGTCTAGACTAACCCCTAACCCTCTCTCCATGATGGTCTATTATAGTACAGTCTAGACTAACCCCTAACCCTCTCTCCATGATGGTGTATTATATATATTATAGTCCAGTCTAGACTAACCCCTAACCCTCTCTCCATGATGGTATATTATAGTACAGTCTAGACTAACCCCTAACCCTCTCTCCATGATGGTCTATTATATATATTATAGTACAGTCTAGACTAACCCCTAACCCTCTCTCCATGATGGTCTATTATAGTACAGTCTAGACTAACCCCTAACCCTCTCTCCATGGTGGTCTATTATAGTACAGTCTAGACTAACCCCTAACCCTCTCTCCATGATGGTCTATTATATATATTATAGTACAGTCTAGACTAACCCCTAACCCTCTCTCCATGATGGTCTATTATATATATTATAGTACAGTTTAGACTAAACCCTAACCCTCTCTCCATGATGGTCTATTATATATATTATAGTACAGTCTAGACTAACCCCTAACCCTCTCTCCATGATGGTCTATTATAGTACAGTCTAGACTAACCCCTAACCCTCTCTCCATGATGGTCTATTATATATATTATAGTCCAGTCTAGACTAACCCCTAACCCTCTCTCCATGGTGGTCTATTATATATTATAGTACAGTCTAGACTAAACCCTAACCCTCTCTCCATGATGGTCTATTATAGTACAGTCTAGACTAACCCCTAACCCTCTCTCCATGATGGTCTATTATATATATTATAGTACAGTCTAGACTAACCCCTAACCCTCTCTCCATGATGGTCTATTATAGTACAGTCTAGACTAACCCCTAACCCTCTCTCCATGATGGTCTATTATATATATTATAGTACAGTCTAGACTAACCCCTAACCCTCTCTCCATGATGGTCTATTATATATATTATAGTCCAGTCTAGACTAACCCCTAACCCTCTCTCCATGGTGGTCTATTATATATATTATAGTCCAGTCTAGACTAACCCCTAACCCTCTCTCCATGGTGGTCTATTATATATATTATAGTCCAGTCTAGACTAACCCCTAACCCTCTCTCCATGGTGGTCTATTATAGTACAGTCTAGACTAACCCCTAACCCTCTCTCCATGATGGTCTATTATATATATTATAGTCCAGTCTAGACTAACCCCTAACCCTCTCTCCATGGTGGTCTATTATATATATTATAGTCCAGTCTAGACTAACCCCTAACCCTCTCTCCATGATGGTCTATTATATATATTATAGTACAGTCTAGACTAACCCCTAACCCTCTCTCCATGATGGTCTATTATAGTCCAGTCTAGACTAACCCCTAACCCTCTCTCCATGATGGTCTATTATATATAATATAGTACAGTCTAGACTAACCCCTAACCCTCTCTCCATGGTGGTCTATTATATATATTATAGTACAGTCTAGACTAACCCCTAACCCTCTCTCCATGATGGTCTATTATATATATTATAGTCCAGTCTAGACTAACCCCTAACCCTCTCTCCATGATGGTCTATTATAGTCCAGTCTAGACTAACCCCTAACCCTCTCTCCATGATGGTCTATTATAGTACAGTCTAGACTAACCCCTAACCCTCTCTCCATGATGGTCTATTATAGTACAGTCTAGACTAACCCCTAACCCTCTCTCCATGATGGTCTATTATAGTCCAGTCTAGACTAACCCCTAACCCTCTCTCCATGATGACTATTATAGTACAGTCTAGACTAACCCCTAACCCTCTCTCCATGATGGTCTATTATATATATTATAGTCCAGTGTAGACTAACCCCTAACCCTCTCTCCATGGTGGTCTATTATATATATTATAGTCCAGTCTAGACTAACCCCTAACCCTCTCTCCATGATGGTCTATTATATATATTATAGTCCAGTCTAGACTAACCCCTAACCCTCTCTCCATGATGGTCTATTATATATATTATAGTACAGTCTAGACTAACCACTAACCCTCTCTCCATGATGGTCTATTATATATATTATAGTACAGTCTAGACTAACCCCTAACCCTCTCTCCATGATGGTCTATTATATATATTATAGTACAGTCTAGACTAACCCCTAACCCTCTCTCCATGATGGTCTATTATAGTACAGTCTAGACTAACCCCTAACCCTCTCTCCATGGTGGTCTATTATATATATTATAGTCCAGTCTAGACTAACCCCTAACCCTCTCTCCATGATGGTCTATTATATATATTATAGTACAGTCTAGACTAACCCCTAACCCTCTCTCCATGATGGTCTATTATAGTCCAGTCTAGACTAACCCCTAACCCTCTCTCCATGGTGGTCTATTATAGTCCAGTCTAGACTAACCCCTAACCCTCTCTCCATGGTGGTCTATTATAGTCCAGTCTAGACTAACCCCTAACCCTCTCTCCATGATGGTCTATTATAGTACAGTCTAGACTAACCCCTAACCCTCTCTCCATGATGGTCTATTATAGTACAGTCTAGACTAACCCCTAACCCTCTCTCCATGGTGGTCTATTATAGTCCAGTCTAGACTAACCCCTAACCCTCTCTCCATGATGGTCTATTATAGTACAGTCTAGACTAACCCCTAACCCTCTCTCCATGGTGGTCTATTATAGTACAGTCTAGACTAACCCCTAACCCTCTCTCCATGGTGGTCTATTATATATATTATAGTCCAGTCTAGACTAACCCCTAACCCTCTCTCCATGATGGTCTATTATATATATTATAGTACAGTCTAGACTAACCCCTAACCCTCTCTCCATGATGGTCTATTATATATATTATAGTACAGTCTAGACTAACCCCTAACCCTCTCTCCATGATGGTCTATTATATATATTATAGTCCAGTCTAGACTAACCCCTAACCCTCTCTCCATGATGGTCTATTATATATATTATAGTACAGTCTAGACTAACCCCTAACCCTCTCTCCATGGTGGTCTATTATAGTACAGTCTAGACTAACCCCTAACCCTCTCTCCATGATGGTCTATTATATATATTATAGTACAGTCTAGACTAACCCCTAACCCTCTCTCCATGGTGGTCTATTATATATATTATAGTCCAGTCTAGACTAACCCCTAACCCTCTCTCCATGATGGTCTATTATAGTACAGTCTAGACTAACCCCTAACCCTCTCTCCATGATGGTGTATTATATATATTATAGTCCAGTCTAGACTAACCCCTAACCCTCTCTCCATGATGGTATATTATATATATTATAGTACAGTCTAGACTAACCCCTAACCCTCTCTCCATGATGGTCTATTATAGTACAGTCTAGACTAACCCCTAACCCTCTCTCCATGGTGGTCTATTATAGTCCAGTCTAGACTAACCCCTAACCCTCTCTCCATGGTGGTCTATTATATATATTATAGTACAGTCTAGACTAACCCCTAACCCTCTCTCCATGGTGGCTTATTATAGTACAGTCTAGACTAACCCCTAACCCTCTCTCCATGATGGTCTATTATATATATTATAGTCCAGTCTAGACTAACCCCTAACCCTCTCTCCATGATGGTCTATTATATATATTATAGTCCAGTCTAGACTAACCCCTAACCCTCTCTCCATGATGGTCTATTATATATATTATAGTCCAGTCTAGACTAACCCCTAACCCTCTCTCCATGGTGGTCTATTATATATATTATAGTCCAGTCTAGACTAACCCCTAACCCTCTCTCCATGGTGGTCTATTATAGTACAGTCTAGACTAACCCCTAACCCTCTCTCCATGGTGGTCTATTATATATATTATAGTCCAGTCTAGACTAACCCCTAACCCTCTCTCCATGATGGTCTATTATATATATATTATAGTACAGTCTAGACTAACCCCTAACCCTCTCTCCATGATGGTCTATTATATATATTATAGTCCAGTCTAGACTAACCCCTAACCCTCTCTCCATGATGGTCTATTATATATATTATAGTACAGTCTAGACTAACCCCTAACCCTCTCTCCATGATGGTCTATTATATATATTATAGTACAGTCTAGACTAACCCCTAACCCTCTCTCCATGATGGTCTATTATATATATTATAGTCCAGTCTAGACTAACCCCTAACCCTCTCTCCATGATGGTCTATTATATATATTATAGTACAGTCTAGACTAACCCCTAACCCTCTCTCCATGGTGGTCTATTATAGTACAGTCTAGACTAACCCCTAACCCTCTCTCCATGGTGGTCTATTATAGTACAGTCTAGACTAACCCCTAACCCTCTCTCCATGATGGTCTATTATATATATTATAGTACAGTCTAGACTAACCCCTAACCCTCTCTCCATGGTGGTCAATTATAGTACAGTCTAGACTAACCCCTAACCCTCTCTCCATGGTGGTCTATTATAGTGCAGTCTAGACTAACCCCTAACCCTCTCTCCATGGTGGTCTATTATATATATTATAGTACAGTCTAGACTAACCCCTAACCCTCTCTCCATGGTGGTCTATTATAGTACAGTCTAGACTAACCCCTAACCCTCTCTCCATGGTGGTCTATTATAGTCCAGTCTAGACTAACCCCTAACCCTCTCTCCATGGTGGTCTATTATATATATTATAGTACAGTCTAGACTAACCCCTAACCCTCTCTCCATGGTGGTCTATTATAGTACAGTCTAGACTAACCCCTAACCCTCTCTCCATGATGGTCTATTATATATATTATAGTCCAGTCTAGACTAACCCCTAACCCTCTCTCCATGATGGTCTATTATATATATTATAGTCCAGTCTAGACTAACCCCTAACCCTCTCTCCATGATGGTCTATTATATATATTATAGTCCAGTCTAGACTAACCCCTAACCCTCTCTCCATGGTGGTCTATTATATATATTATAGTCCAGTCTAGACTAACCCCTAACCCTCTCTCCATGGTGGTCTATTATAGTACAGTCTAGACTAACCCCTAACCCTCTCTCCATGGTGGTCTATTATATATATTATAGTCCAGTCTAGACTAACCCCTAACCCTCTCTCCATGATGGTCTATTATATATATATTATAGTACAGTCTAGACTAACCCCTAACCCTCTCTCCATGATGGTCTATTATATATATTATAGTCCAGTCTAGACTAACCCCTAACCCTCTCTCCATGATGGTCTATTATATATATTATAGTACAGTCTAGACTAACCCCTAACCCTCTCTCCATGATGGTCTATTATATATATTATAGTACAGTCTAGACTAACCCCTAACCCTCTCTCCATGATGGTCTATTATATATATTATAGTCCAGTCTAGACTAACCCCTAACCCTCTCTCCATGATGGTCTATTATATATATTATAGTACAGTCTAGACTAACCCCTAACCCTCTCTCCATGGTGGTCTATTATAGTACAGTCTAGACTAACCCCTAACCCTCTCTCCATGATGGTCTATTATATATATTATAGTACAGTCTAGACTAACCCCTAACCCTCTCTCCATGGTGGTCTATTATATATATTATAGTCCAGTCTAGACTAACCCCTAACCCTCTCTCCATGATGGTCTATTATAGTACAGTCTAGACTAACCCCTAACCCTCTCTCCATGATGGTGTATTATATATATTATAGTCCAGTCTAGACTAACCCCTAACCCTCTCTCCATGATGGTATATTATAGTACAGTCTAGACTAACCCCTAACCCTCTCTCCATGATGGTCTATTATATATATTATAGTACAGTCTAGACTAACCCCTAACCCTCTCTCCATGATGGTCTATTATAGTACAGTCTAGACTAACCCCTAACCCTCTCTCCATGGTGGTCTATTATAGTACAGTCTAGACTAACCCCTAACCCTCTCTCCATGATGGTCTATTATATATATTATAGTACAGTCTAGACTAACCCCTAACCCTCTCTCCATGATGGTCTATTATATATATTATAGTACAGTTTAGACTAACCCCTAACCCTCTCTCCATGATGGTCTATTATATATATTATAGTACAGTCTAGACTAACCCCTAACCCTCTCTCCATGATGGTCTATTATAGTACAGTCTAGACTAACCCCTAACCCTCTCTCCATGATGGTCTATTATATATATTATAGTCCAGTCTAGACTAACCCCTAACCCTCTCTCCATGGTGGTCTATTATATATTATAGTACAGTCTAGACTAAACCCTAACCCTCTCTCCATGATGGTCTATTATAGTACAGTCTAGACTAACCCCTAACCCTCTCTCCATGATGGTCTATTAAATATATTATAGTACAGTCTAGACTAACCCCTAACCCTCTCTCCATGATGGTCTATTATAGTACAGTCTAGACTAACCCCTAACCCTCTCTCCATGATGGTCTATTATATATATTATAGTACAGTCTAGACTAACCCCTAACCCTCTCTCCATGATGGTCTATTATATATATTATAGTCCAGTCTAGACTAACCCCTAACCCTCTCTCCATGGTGGTCTATTATATATATTATAGTCCAGTCTAGACTAACCCCTAACCCTCTCTCCATGGTGGTCTATTATATATATTATAGTCCAGTCTAGACTAACCCCTAACCCTCTCTCCATGGTGGTCTATTATAGTACAGTCTAGACTAACCCCTAACCCTCTCTCCATGATGGTCTATTATATATATTATAGTCCAGTCTAGACTAACCCCTAACCCTCTCTCCATGGTGGTCTATTATATATATTATAGTCCAGTCTAGACTAACCCCTAACCCTCTCTCCATGATGGTCTATTATATATATTATAGTACAGTCTAGACTAACCCCTAACCCTCTCTCCATGATGGTCTATTATAGTCCAGTCTAGACTAACCCCTAACCCTCTCTCCATGATGGTCTATTATATATAATATAGTACAGTCTAGACTAACCCCTAACCCTCTCTCCATGGTGGTCTATTATATATATTATAGTACAGTCTAGACTAACCCCTAACCCTCTCTCCATGATGGTCTATTATATATATTATAGTCCAGTCTAGACTAACCCCTAACCCTCTCTCCATGATGGTCTATTATAGTCCAGTCTAGACTAACCCCTAACCCTCTCTCCATGATGGTCTATTATAGTACAGTCTAGACTAACCCCTAACCCTCTCTCCATGATGGTCTATTATAGTACAGTCTAGACTAACCCCTAACCCTCTCTCCATGATGGTCTATTATAGTCCAGTCTAGACTAACCCCTAACCCTCTCTCCATGATGACTATTATAGTACAGTCTAGACTAACCCCTAACCCTCTCTCCATGATGGTCTATTATATATATTATAGTCCAGTGTAGACTAACCCCTAACCCTCTCTCCATGGTGGTCTATTATATATATTATAGTCCAGTCTAGACTAACCCCTAACCCTCTCTCCATGATGGTCTATTATATATATTATAGTCCAGTCTAGACTAACCCCTAACCCTCTCTCCATGATGGTCTATTATATATATTATAGTACAGTCTAGACTAACCACTAACCCTCTCTCCATGATGGTCTATTATATATATTATAGTACAGTCTAGACTAACCCCTAACCCTCTCTCCATGATGGTCTATTATATATATTATAGTACAGTCTAGACTAACCCCTAACCCTCTCTCCATGATGGTCTATTATAGTACAGTCTAGACTAACCCCTAACCCTCTCTCCATGGTGGTCTATTATATATATTATAGTCCAGTCTAGACTAACCCCTAACCCTCTCTCCATGATGGTCTATTATATATATTATAGTACAGTCTAGACTAACCCCTAACCCTCTCTCCATGATGGTCTATTATAGTCCAGTCTAGACTAACCCCTAACCCTCTCTCCATGGTGGTCTATTATAGTCCAGTCTAGACTAACCCCTAACCCTCTCTCCATGGTGGTCTATTATAGTCCAGTCTAGACTAACCCCTAACCCTCTCTCCATGATGGTCTATTATAGTACAGTCTAGACTAACCCCTAACCCTCTCTCCATGATGGTCTATTATAGTACAGTCTAGACTAACCCCTAACCCTCTCTCCATGGTGGTCTATTATAGTCCAGTCTAGACTAACCCCTAACCCTCTCTCCATGATGGTCTATTATAGTACAGTCTAGACTAACCCCTAACCCTCTCTCCATGGTGGTCTATTATAGTACAGTCTAGACTAACCCCTAACCCTCTCTCCATGGTGGTCTATTATATATATTATAGTCCAGTCTAGACTAACCCCTAACCCTCTCTCCATGATGGTCTATTATATATATTATAGTACAGTCTAGACTAACCCCTAACCCTCTCTCCATGATGGTCTATTATATATATTATAGTACAGTCTAGACTAACCCCTAACCCTCTCTCCATGATGGTCTATTATATATATTATAGTCCAGTCTAGACTAACCCCTAACCCTCTCTCCATGATGGTCTATTATATATATTATAGTACAGTCTAGACTAACCCCTAACCCTCTCTCCATGGTGGTCTATTATAGTACAGTCTAGACTAACCCCTAACCCTCTCTCCATGATGGTCTATTATATATATTATAGTACAGTCTAGACTAACCCCTAACCCTCTCTCCATGGTGGTCTATTATATATATTATAGTCCAGTCTAGACTAACCCCTAACCCTCTCTCCATGATGGTCTATTATAGTACAGTCTAGACTAACCCCTAACCCTCTCTCCATGATGGTGTATTATATATATTATAGTCCAGTCTAGACTAACCCCTAACCCTCTCTCCATGATGGTATATTATATATATTATAGTCCAGTCTAGACTAACCCCTAACCCTCTCTCCATGATGGTCTATTATATATATTATAGTCCAGTCTAGACTAACCCCTAACCCTCTCTCCATGATGGTCTATTATATATATTATAGTACAGTCTAGACTAACCACTAACCCTCTCTCCATGATGGTCTATTATATATATTATAGTACAGTCTAGACTAACCCCTAACCCTCTCTCCATGATGGTCTATTATATATATTATAGTACAGTCTAGACTAACCCCTAACCCTCTCTCCATGATGGTCTATTATAGTACAGTCTAGACTAACCCCTAACCCTCTCTCCATGGTGGTCTATTATATATATTATAGTCCAGTCTAGACTAACCCCTAACCCTCTCTCCATGATGGTCTATTATATATATTATAGTACAGTCTAGACTAACCCCTAACCCTCTCTCCATGATGGTCTATTATAGTCCAGTCTAGACTAACCCCTAACCCTCTCTCCATGGTGGTCTATTATAGTCCAGTCTAGACTAACCCCTAACCCTCTCTCCATGGTGGTCTATTATAGTCCAGTCTAGACTAACCCCTAACCCTCTCTCCATGATGGTCTATTATAGTACAGTCTAGACTAACCCCTAACCCTCTCTCCATGATGGTCTATTATAGTACAGTCTAGACTAACCCCTAACCCTCTCTCCATGGTGGTCTATTATAGTCCAGTCTAGACTAACCCCTAACCCTCTCTCCATGATGGTCTATTATAGTACAGTCTAGACTAACCCCTAACCCTCTCTCCATGGTGGTCTATTATAGTACAGTCTAGACTAACCCCTAACCCTCTCTCCATGGTGGTCTATTATATATATTATAGTCCAGTCTAGACTAACCCCTAACCCTCTCTCCATGATGGTCTATTATATATATTATAGTACAGTCTAGACTAACCCCTAACCCTCTCTCCATGATGGTCTATTATATATATTATAGTACAGTCTAGACTAACCCCTAACCCTCTCTCCATGATGGTCTATTATATATATTATAGTCCAGTCTAGACTAACCCCTAACCCTCTCTCCATGATGGTCTATTATATATATTATAGTACAGTCTAGACTAACCCCTAACCCTCTCTCCATGGTGGTCTATTATAGTACAGTCTAGACTAACCCCTAACCCTCTCTCCATGATGGTCTATTATATATATTATAGTACAGTCTAGACTAACCCCTAACCCTCTCTCCATGGTGGTCTATTATATATATTATAGTCCAGTCTAGACTAACCCCTAACCCTCTCTCCATGATGGTCTATTATAGTACAGTCTAGACTAACCCCTAACCCTCTCTCCATGATGGTGTATTATATATATTATAGTCCAGTCTAGACTAACCCCTAACCCTCTCTCCATGATGGTATATTATATATATTATAGTACAGTCTAGACTAACCCCTAACCCTCTCTCCATGATGGTCTATTATAGTACAGTCTAGACTAACCCCTAACCCTCTCTCCATGGTGGTCTATTATAGTACAGTCTAGACTAACCCCTAACCCTCTCTCCATGATGGTCTATTATATATATTATAGTACAGTCTAGACTAACCCCTAACCCTCTCTCCATGATGGTCTATTATATATATTATAGTACAGTCTAGACTAACCCCTAACCCTCTCTCCATGATGGTCTATTATATATATTATAGTACAGTCTAGACTAACCCCTAACCCTCTCTCCATGATGGTCTATTATAGTACAGTCTAGACTAACCCCTAACCCTCTCTCCATGATGGTCTATTATATATATTATAGTCCAGTCTAGACTAACCCCTAACCCTCTCTCCATGGTGGTCTATTATATATTATAGTACAGTCTAGACTAACCCCTAACCCTCTCTCCATGATGGTCTATTATAGTACAGTCTAGACTAACCCCTAACCCTCTCTCCATGATGGTCTATTATATATATTATAGTACAGTCTAGACTAACCCCTAACCCTCTCTCCATGATGGTCTATTATAGTACAGTCTAGACTAACCCCTAACCCTCTCTCCATGATGGTCTATTATATATATTATAGTACAGTCTAGACTAACCCCTAACCCTCTCTCCATGATGGTCTATTATATATATTATAGTCCAGTCTAGACTAACCCCTAACCCTCTCTCCATGGTGGTCTATTATATATATTATAGTCCAGTCTAGACTAACCCCTAACCCTCTCTCCATGGTGGTCTATTATATATATTATAGTCCAGTCTAGACTAACCCCTAACCCTCTCTCCATGGTGGTCTATTATAGTACAGTCTAGACTAACCCCTAACCCTCTCTCCATGATGGTCTATTATATATATTATAGTCCAGTCTAGACTAACCCCTAACCCTCTCTCCATGGTGGTCTATTATATATATTATAGTCCAGTCTAGACTAACCCCTAACCCTCTCTCCATGATGGTCTATTATATATATTATAGTACAGTCTAGACTAACCCCTAACCCTCTCTCCATGATGGTCTATTATAGTCCAGTCTAGACTAACCCCTAACCCTCTCTCCATGATGGTCTATTATATATATTATAGTACAGTCTAGACTAACCCCTAACCCTCTCTCCATGGTGGTCTATTATATATATTATAGTACAGTCTAGACTAACCCCTAACCCTCTCTCCATGATGGTCTATTATATATATTATAGTCCAGTCTAGACTAACCCCTAACCCTCTCTCCATGATGGTCTATTATAGTCCAGTCTAGACTAACCCCTAACCCTCTCTCCATGATGGTCTATTATAGTACAGTCTAGACTAACCCCTAACCCTCTCTCCATGATGGTTTATTATAGTACAGTCTAGACTAACCCCTAACCCTCTCTCCATGATGGTCTATTATAGTCCAGTCTAGACTAACCCCTAACCCTCTCTCCATGATGGTCTATTATAGTACAGTCTAGACTAACCCCTAACCCTCTCTCCATGATGGTCTATTATATATATTATAGTCCAGTGTAGACTAACCCCTAACCCTCTCTCCATGGTGGTCTATTATATATATTATAGTCCAGTCTAGACTAACCCCGAACCCTCTCTCCATGATGGTCTATTATATATATTATAGTCCAGTCTAGACTAACCCCTAACCCTCTCTCCATGATGGTCTATTATATATATTATAGTACAGTCTAGACTAACCCCTAACCCTCTCTCCATGATGGTCTATTATATATATTATAGTACAGTCTAGACTAACCCCTAACCCTCTCTCCATGATGGTCTATTATATATATTATAGTACAGTCTAGACTAACCCCTAACCCTCTCTCCATGATGGTCTATTATAGTACAGTCTAGACTAACCCCTAACCCTCTCTCCATGGTGGTCTATTATATATATTATAGTCCAGTCTAGACTAACCCCTAACCCTCTCTCCATGATGGTCTATTATATATATTATAGTACAGTCTAGACTAACCCCTAACCCTCTCTCCATGATGGTCTATTATAGTCCAGTCTAGACTAACCCCTAACCCTCTCTCCATGGTGGTCTATTATAGTCCAGTCTAGACTAACCCCTAACCCTCTCTCCATGGTGGTCTATTATAGTCCAGTCTAGACTAACCCCTAACCCTCTCTCCATGATGGTCTATTATAGTACAGTCTAGACTAACCCCTAACCCTCTCTCCATGATGGTCTATTATAGTACAGTCTAGACTAACCCCTAACCCTCTCTCCATGGTGGTCTATTATAGTCCAGTCTAGACTAACCCCTAACCCTCTCTCCATGATGGTCTATTATAGTACAGTCTAGACTAACCCCTAACCCTCTCTCCATGGTGGTCTATTATAGTACAGTCTAGACTAACCCCTAACCCTCTCTCCATGGTGGTCTATTATATATATTATAGTCCAGTCTAGACTAACCCCTAACCCTCTCTCCATGATGGTCTATTATATATATTATAGTACAGTCTAGACTAACCCCTAACCCTCTCTCCATGATGGTCTATTATATATATTATAGTACAGTCTAGACTAACCCCTAACCCTCTCTCCATGATGGTCTATTATATATATTATAGTCCAGTCTAGACTAACCCCTAACCCTCTCTCCATGGTGGTATATTATAGTCCAGTCTAGACTAACCCCTAACCCTCTCTCCATGATGGTCTATTATATATATTATAGTACAGTCTAGACTAACCCCTAACCCTCTCTCCATGATGGTCTATTATATATATTATAGTACAGTCTAGACTAACCCCTAACCCTCTCTCCATGATGGTCTATTATATATATTATAGTACAGTCTAGACTAACTCCTAACCCTCTCTCCATGATGGTCTATTCTATATATTATAGTACAGTCTAGACTAACCCCTAACCCTCTCTCCATGATGGTCTATTATATATATTATAGTCCAGTCTAGACTAACCCCTAACCCTCTCTCCATGGTGGTCTATTATAGTACAGTCTAGACTAACCCCTAACCCTCTCTCCATGGTGGTCTATTATAGTACAGTCTAGACTAACCCCTAACCCTCTCTCCATGGTGGTCTATTATAGTACAGTCTAGACTAACCCCTAACCCTCTCTCCATGGTGGTCTATTATAGTACAGTCTAGACTAACCCCTAACCCTCTCTCCATGATGGTCTATTATATATATTATAGTCCAGTCTAGACTAACCCCTAACCCTCTCTCCATGGTGGTCTATTATATATATTATAGTCCAGTCTAGACTAACCCCTAACCCTCTCTCCATGGTGGTCTATTATATATATTATAGTCCAGTCTAGACTAACCCCTAACCCTCTCTCCATGGTGGTCTATTATATATATTATAGTACAGTCTAGACTAACCCCTAACCCTCTCTCCATGATGGTCTATTATAGTACAGTCTAGACTAACCCCTAACCCTCTCTCCATGGTGGTCTATTATATATATTATAGTCCAGTCTATACTAACCCCTAACCCTCTCTCCATGATGGTCTATTATATATATTATAGTACAGTCTAGACTAACCCCTAACCCTCTCTCCATGGTGGTCTATTATATATATTATAGTACAGTCTAGACTAACCCCTAACCCTCTCTCCATGGTGGTCTATTATATATATTATAGTACAGTCTAGACTAACCCCGAACCCTCTCTCCATGATGGTCTATTATATATATTATAGTACAGTCTAGACTAACCCCTAACCCTCTCTCCGTGATGGTCTATTATAGTACAGTCTAGACTAACCCCTAACCCTCTCTCCATGATGGTCTATTATATATATTATAGTACAGTCTAGACTAACCCCTAACCCTCTCTCCATGATGGTCTATTATATATATTATAGTCCAGTCTAGACTAACCCCTAACCCTCTCTCCATGGTGGTCTATTATATATATTATAGTCCAGTCTAGACTAACCCCTAACCCTCTCTCCATGGTGGTCTATTATATATATTATAGTCCAGTCTAGACTAACCCCTAACCCTCTCTCCATGGTGGTCTATTATAGTACAGTCTAGACTAACCCCTAACCCTCTCTCCATGATGGTCTATTATATATATTATAGTCCAGTCTAGACTAACCCCTAACCCTCTCTCCATGGTGGTCTATTATATATATTATAGTCCAGTCTAGACTAACCCCTAACCCTCTCTCCATGATGGTCTATTATATATATTATAGTACAGTCTAGACTAACCCCTAACCCTCTCTCCATGATGGTCTATTATAGTCCAGTCTAGACTAACCCCTAACCCTCTCTCCATGATGGTCTATTATATATATTATAGTACAGTCTAGACTAACCCCTAACCCTCTCTCCATGGTGGTCTATTATATATATTATAGTACAGTCTAGACTAACCCCTAACCCTCTCTCCATGATGGTCTATTATATATATTATAGTCCAGTCTAGACTAACCCCTAACCCTCTCTCCATGATGGTCTATTATAGTACAGTCTAGACTAACCCCTAACCCTCTCTCCATGATGGTCTATTATAGTACAGTCTAGACTAACCCCTAACCCTCTCTCCATGATGGTCTATTATAGTCCAGTCTAGACTAACCCCTAACCCTCTCTCCATGATGGTCTATTATAGTACAGTCTAGACTAACCCCTAACCCTCTCTCCATGATGGTCTATTATATATATTATAGTCCAGTGTAGACTAACCCCTAACCCTCTCTCCATGGTGGTCTATTATATATATTATAGTCCAGTCTAGACTAACCCCTAACCCTCTCTCCATGATGGTCTATTATATATATTATAGTCCAGTCTAGACTAACCCCTAACCCTCTCTCCATGATGGTCTATTATATATATTATAGTACAGTCTAGACTAACCCCTAACCCTCTCTCCATGATGGTCTATTATATATATTATAGTACAGTCTAGACTAACCCCTAACCCTCTCTCCATGATGGTCTATTATATATATTATAGTACAGTCTAGACTAACCCCTAACCCTCTCTCCATGATGGTCTATTATATATATTATAGTACAGTCTAGACTAACCCCTAACCCTCTCTCCATGATGGTCTATTATAGTCCAGTCTAGACTAACCCCTAACCCTCTCTCCATGATGGTCTATTATATATATTATAGTACAGTCTAGACTAACCCCTAACCCTCTCTCCATGATGGTCTATTATAGTACAGTCTAGACTAACCCCTAACCCTCTCTCCATGGTGGTCTATTATATATATTATAGTCCAGTCTAGACTAACCCCTAACCCTCTCTCCATGATGGTCTATTATATATATTATAGTACAGTCTAGACTAACCCCTAACCCTCTCTCCATGATGGTCTATTATAGTCCAGTCTAGACTAACCCCTAACCCTCTCTCCATGGTGGTCTATTATAGTCCAGTCTAGACTAACCCCTAACCCTCTCTCCATGGTGGTCTATTATAGTCCAGTCTAGACTAACCCCTAACCCTCTCTCCATGATGGTCTATTATAGTACAGTCTAGACTAACCCCTAACCCTCTCTCCATGATGGTCTATTATAGTACAGTCTAGACTAACCCCTAACCCTCTCTCCATGGTGGTCTATTATAGTCCAGTCTAGACTAACCCCTAACCCTCTCTCCATGGTGGTCTATTATAGTACAGTCTAGACTAACCCCTAACCCTCTCTCCATGGTGGTCTATTATATATATTATAGTCCAGTCTAGACTAACCCCTAACCCTCTCTCCATGATGGTCTATTATATATATTATAGTACAGTCTAGACTAACCCCTAACCCTCTCTCCATGATGGTCTATTATATATATTATAGTACAGTCTAGACTAACCCCTAACCCTCTCTCCATGATGGTCTATTATATATATTATAGTCCAGTCTAGACTAACCCCTAACCCTCTCTCCATGGTGGTATATTATAGTCCAGTCTAGACTAACCCCTAACCCTCTCTCCATGATGGTCTATTATATATATTATAGTACAGTCTAGACTAACCCCTAACCCTCTCTCCATGATGGTCTATTATATATATTATAGTACAGTCTAGACTAACCCCTAACCCTCTCTCCATGATGGTCTATTATATATATTATAGTACAGTCTAGACTAACTCCTAACCCTCTCTCCATGATGGTCTATTATATATATTATAGTACAGTCTAGACTAACCCCTAACCCTCTCTCCATGATGGTCTATTATATATATTATAGTCCAGTCTAGACTAACCCCTAACCCTCTCTCCATGGTGGTCTATTATAGTACAGTCTAGACTAACCCCTAACCCTCTCTCCATGGTGGTCTATTATAGTACAGTCTAGACTAACCCCTAACCCTCTCTCCATGGTGGTCTATTATAGTACAGTCTAGACTAACCCCTAACCCTCTCTCCATGGTGGTCTATTATAGTACAGTCTAGACTAACCCCTAACCCTCTCTCCATGATGGTCTATTATATATATTATAGTCCAGTCTAGACTAACCCCTAACCCTCTCTCCATGGTGGTCTATTATATATATTATAGTCCAGTCTAGACTAACCCCTAACCCTCTCTCCATGGTGGTCTATTATATATATTATAGTCCAGTCTAGACTAACCCCTAACCCTCTCTCCATGGTGGTCTATTATATATATTATAGTACAGTCTAGACTAACCCCTAACCCTCTCTCCATGATGGTCTATTATAGTACAGTCTAGACTAACCCCTAACCCTCTCTCCATGATGGTCTATTATATATATTATAGTACAGTCTAGACTAACCCCTAACCCTCTCTCCATGATGGTCTATTATATATATTATAGTACAGTCTAGACTAACCCCTAACCCTCTCTCCATGATGGTCTATTATATATATTATAGTCCAGTCTAGACTAACCCCTAACCCTCTCTCCATGGTGGTATATTATAGTCCAGTCTAGACTAACCCCTAACCCTCTCTCCATGATGGTCTATTATATATATTATAGTACAGTCTAGACTAACCCCTAACCCTCTCTCCATGATGGTCTATTATATATATTATAGTACAGTCTAGACTAACCCCTAACCCTCTCTCCATGATGGTCTATTATATATATTATAGTACAGTCTAGACTAACTCCTAACCCTCTCTCCATGATGGTCTATTATATATATTATAGTACAGTCTAGACTAACCCCTAACCCTCTCTCCATGATGGTCTATTATATATATTATAGTCCAGTCTAGACTAACCCCTAACCCTCTCTCCATGGTGGTCTATTATAGTACAGTCTAGACTAACCCCTAACCCTCTCTCCATGGTGGTCTATTATAGTACAGTCTAGACTAACCCCTAACCCTCTCTCCATGGTGGTCTATTATAGTACAGTCTAGACTAACCCCTAACCCTCTCTCCATGATGGTCTATTATAGTACAGTCTAGACTAACCCCTAACCCTCTCTCCATGATGGTCTATTATATATATTATAGTCCAGTGTAGACTAACCCCTAACCCTCTCTCCATGGTGGTCTATTATATATATTATAGTCCAGTCTAGACTAACCCCTAACCCTCTCTCCATGATGGTCTATTATATATATTATAGTCCAGTCTAGACTAACCCCTAACCCTCTCTCCATGATGGTCTATTATATATATTATAGTACAGTCTAGACTAACCCCTAACCCTCTCTCCATGATGGTCTATTATATATATTATAGTACAGTCTAGACTAACCCCTAACCCTCTCTCCATGATGGTCTATTATATATATTATAGTACAGTCTAGACTAACCCCTAACCCTCTCTCCATGATGGTCTATTATATATATTATAGTACAGTCTAGACTAACCCCTAACCCTCTCTCCATGATGGTCTATTATAGTCCAGTCTAGACTAACCCCTAACCCTCTCTCCATGATGGTCTATTATATATATTATAGTACAGTCTAGACTAACCCCTAACCCTCTCTCCATGATGGTCTATTATAGTACAGTCTAGACTAACCCCTAACCCTCTCTCCATGGTGGTCTATTATATATATTATAGTCCAGTCTAGACTAACCCCTAACCCTCTCTCCATGATGGTCTATTATATATATTATAGTACAGTCTAGACTAACCCCTAACCCTCTCTCCATGATGGTCTATTATAGTCCAGTCTAGACTAACCCCTAACCCTCTCTCCATGGTGGTCTATTATAGTCCAGTCTAGACTAACCCCTAACCCTCTCTCCATGGTGGTCTATTATAGTCCAGTCTAGACTAACCCCTAACCCTCTCTCCATGATGGTCTATTATAGTACAGTCTAGACTAACCCCTAACCCTCTCTCCATGATGGTCTATTATAGTACAGTCTAGACTAACCCCTAACCCTCTCTCCATGGTGGTCTATTATAGTCCAGTCTAGACTAACCCCTAACCCTCTCTCCATGGTGGTCTATTATAGTACAGTCTAGACTAACCCCTAACCCTCTCTCCATGGTGGTCTATTATATATATTATAGTCCAGTCTAGACTAACCCCTAACCCTCTCTCCATGATGGTCTATTATATATATTATAGTACAGTCTAGACTAACCCCTAACCCTCTCTCCATGATGGTCTATTATAGTCCAGTCTAGACTAACCCCTAACCCTCTCTCCATGATGGTCTATTATATATATTATAGTACAGTCTAGACTAACCCCTAACCCTCTCTCCATGGTGGTCTATTATATATATTATAGTACAGTCTAGACTAACCCCTAACCCTCTCTCCATGATGGTCTATTATATATATTATAGTCCAGTCTAGACTAACCCCTAACCCTCTCTCCATGATGGTCTATTATAGTACAGTCTAGACTAACCCCTAACCCTCTCTCCATGATGGTCTATTATAGTACAGTCTAGACTAACCCCTAACCCTCTCTCCATGATGGTCTATTATAGTCCAGTCTAGACTAACCCCTAACCCTCTCTCCATGATGGTCTATTATAGTACAGTCTAGACTAACCCCTAACCCTCTCTCCATGATGGTCTATTATATATATTATAGTCCAGTGTAGACTAACCCCTAACCCTCTCTCCATGGTGGTCTATTATATATATTATAGTCCAGTCTAGACTAACCCCTAACCCTCTCTCCATGATGGTCTATTATATATATTATAGTCCAGTCTAGACTAACCCCTAACCCTCTCTCCATGATGGTCTATTATATATATTATAGTACAGTCTAGACTAACCCCTAACCCTCTCTCCATGATGGTCTATTATATATATTATAGTACAGTCTAGACTAACCCCTAACCCTCTCTCCATGATGGTCTATTATATATATTATAGTACAGTCTAGACTAACCCCTAACCCTCTCTCCATGATGGTCTATTATATATATTATAGTACAGTCTAGACTAACCCCTAACCCTCTCTCCATGATGGTCTATTATAGTCCAGTCTAGACTAACCCCTAACCCTCTCTCCATGATGGTCTATTATATATATTATAGTACAGTCTAGACTAACCCCTAACCCTCTCTCCATGATGGTCTATTATAGTACAGTCTAGACTAACCCCTAACCCTCTCTCCATGGTGGTCTATTATATATATTATAGTCCAGTCTAGACTAACCCCTAACCCTCTCTCCATGATGGTCTATTATATATATTATAGTACAGTCTAGACTAACCCCTAACCCTCTCTCCATGATGGTCTATTATAGTCCAGTCTAGACTAACCCCTAACCCTCTCTCCATGGTGGTCTATTATAGTCCAGTCTAGACTAACCCCTAACCCTCTCTCCATGGTGGTCTATTATAGTCCAGTCTAGACTAACCCCTAACCCTCTCTCCATGATGGTCTATTATAGTACAGTCTAGACTAACCCCTAACCCTCTCTCCATGATGGTCTATTATAGTACAGTCTAGACTAACCCCTAACCCTCTCTCCATGGTGGTCTATTATAGTCCAGTCTAGACTAACCCCTAACCCTCTCTCCATGGTGGTCTATTATAGTACAGTCTAGACTAACCCCTAACCCTCTCTCCATGGTGGTCTATTATATATATTATAGTCCAGTCTAGACTAACCCCTAACCCTCTCTCCATGATGGTCTATTATATATATTATAGTACAGTCTAGACTAACCCCTAACCCTCTCTCCATGATGGTCTATTATATATATTATAGTACAGTCTAGACTAACCCCTAACCCTCTCTCCATGATGGTCTATTATATATATTATAGTCCAGTCTAGACTAACCCCTAACCCTCTCTCCATGGTGGTATATTATAGTCCAGTCTAGACTAACCCCTAACCCTCTCTCCATGATGGTCTATTATATATATTATAGTACAGTCTAGACTAACCCCTAACCCTCTCTCCATGATGGTCTATTATATATATTATAGTACAGTCTAGACTAACCCCTAACCCTCTCTCCATGATGGTCTATTATATATATTATAGTACAGTCTAGACTAACTCCTAACCCTCTCTCCATGATGGTCTATTATATATATTATAGTACAGTCTAGACTAACCCCTAACCCTCTCTCCATGATGGTCTATTATATATATTATAGTCCAGTCTAGACTAACCCCTAACCCTCTCTCCATGGTGGTCTATTATAGTACAGTCTAGACTAACCCCTAACCCTCTCTCCATGGTGGTCTATTATAGTACAGTCTAGACTAACCCCTAACCCTCTCTCCATGGTGGTCTATTATAGTACAGTCTAGACTAACCCCTAACCCTCTCTCCATGGTGGTCTATTATAGTACAGTCTAGACTAACCCCTAACCCTCTCTCCATGATGGTCTATTATATATATTATAGTCCAGTCTAGACTAACCCCTAACCCTCTCTCCATGGTGGTCTATTATATATATTATAGTCCAGTCTAGACTAACCCCTAACCCTCTCTCCATGGTGGTCTATTATATATATTATAGTCCAGTCTAGACTAACCCCTAACCCTCTCTCCATGGTGGTCTATTATATATATTATAGTACAGTCTAGACTAACCCCTAACCCTCTCTCCATGATGGTCTATTATAGTACAGTCTAGACTAACCCCTAACCCTCTCTCCATGATGGTCTATTATATATATTATAGTACAGTCTAGACTAACCCCTAACCCTCTCTCCATGATGGTCTATTATATATATTATAGTACAGTCTAGACTAACCCCTAACCCTCTCTCCATGATGGTCTATTATATATATTATAGTCCAGTCTAGACTAACCCCTAACCCTCTCTCCATGGTGGTATATTATAGTCCAGTCTAGACTAACCCCTAACCCTCTCTCCATGATGGTCTATTATATATATTATAGTACAGTCTAGACTAACCCCTAACCCTCTCTCCATGATGGTCTATTATATATATTATAGTACAGTCTAGACTAACCCCTAACCCTCTCTCCATGATGGTCTATTATATATATTATAGTACAGTCTAGACTAACTCCTAACCCTCTCTCCATGATGGTCTATTATATATATTATAGTACAGTCTAGACTAACCCCTAACCCTCTCTCCATGATGGTCTATTATATATATTATAGTCCAGTCTAGACTAACCCCTAACCCTCTCTCCATGGTGGTCTATTATAGTACAGTCTAGACTAACCCCTAACCCTCTCTCCATGGTGGTCTATTATAGTACAGTCTAGACTAACCCCTAACCCTCTCTCCATGGTGGTCTATTATAGTACAGTCTAGACTAACCCCTAACCCTCTCTCCATGATGGTCTATTATAGTACAGTCTAGACTAACCCCTAACCCTCTCTCCATGATGGTCTATTATATATATTATAGTCCAGTGTAGACTAACCCCTAACCCTCTCTCCATGGTGGTCTATTATATATATTATAGTCCAGTCTAGACTAACCCCTAACCCTCTCTCCATGATGGTCTATTATATATATTATAGTCCAGTCTAGACTAACCCCTAACCCTCTCTCCATGATGGTCTATTATATATATTATAGTACAGTCTAGACTAACCCCTAACCCTCTCTCCATGATGGTCTATTATATATATTATAGTACAGTCTAGACTAACCCCTAACCCTCTCTCCATGATGGTCTATTATATATATTATAGTACAGTCTAGACTAACCCCTAACCCTCTCTCCATGATGGTCTATTATATATATTATAGTACAGTCTAGACTAACCCCTAACCCTCTCTCCATGATGGTCTATTATAGTCCAGTCTAGACTAACCCCTAACCCTCTCTCCATGATGGTCTATTATATATATTATAGTACAGTCTAGACTAACCCCTAACCCTCTCTCCATGATGGTCTATTATAGTACAGTCTAGACTAACCCCTAACCCTCTCTCCATGGTGGTCTATTATATATATTATAGTCCAGTCTAGACTAACCCCTAACCCTCTCTCCATGATGGTCTATTATATATATTATAGTACAGTCTAGACTAACCCCTAACCCTCTCTCCATGATGGTCTATTATAGTCCAGTCTAGACTAACCCCTAACCCTCTCTCCATGGTGGTCTATTATAGTCCAGTCTAGACTAACCCCTAACCCTCTCTCCATGGTGGTCTATTATAGTCCAGTCTAGACTAACCCCTAACCCTCTCTCCATGATGGTCTATTATAGCACAGTCTAGACTAACCCCTAACCCTCTCTCCATGATGGTCTATTATAGTACAGTCTAGACTAACCCCTAACCCTCTCTCCATGGTGGTCTATTATAGTCCAGTCTAGACTAACCCCTAACCCTCTCTCCATGGTGGTCTATTATAGTACAGTCTAGACTAACCCCTAACCCTCTCTCCATGGTGGTCTATTATATATATTATAGTCCAGTCTAGACTAACCCCTAACCCTCTCTCCATGGTGGTCTATTATATATATTATAGTACAGTCTAGACTAACCCCTAACCCTCTCTCCATGATGGTCTATTATATATATTATAGTACAGTCTAGACTAACCCCTAACCCTCTCTCCATGATGGTCTATTATATATATATTATAGTCCAGTCTAGACTAACCCCTAACCCTCTCTCCATGGTGGTCTATTATATATATTATAGTACAGTCTAGACTAACCCCTAACCCTCTCTCCATGATGGTCTATTATAGTCCAGTCTAGACTAACCCCTAACCCTCTCTCCATGATGGTCTATTATATATATATTATAGTCCAGTCTAGACTAACCCCTAACCCTCTCTCCATGATGGTCTATTATAGTACAGTCTAGACTAACCCCTAACCCTCTCTCCATGGTGGTCTATTATATATATTATAGTACAGTCTAGACTAACCCCTAACCCTCTCTCCATGGTGGTCTATTATATATATTATAGTACAGTCTAGACTAACCCCTAACCCTCTCTCCATGATGGTCTATTATATATATTATAGTACAGTCTAGACTAACCCCTAACCCTCTCTCCATGATGGTCTATTATATATATATTATAGTCCAGTCTAGACTAACCCCTAACCCTCTCTCCATGGTGGTCTATTATATATATTATAGTACAGTCTAGACTAACCCCTAACCCTCTCTCCATGATGGTCTATTATAGTACAGTCTAGACTAACCCCTAACCCTCTCTCCATGGTGGTCTATTATATATATTATAGTACAGTCTAGACTAACCCCTAACCCTCTCTCCATGGTGGTCTATTATATATATTATAGTCCAGTCTAGACTAACCCCTAACCCTCTCTCCATGATGGTCTATTATAGTACAGTCTAGACTAACCCCTAACCCTCTCTCCATGGTGGTCTATTATATATATTATAGTCCAGTCTATACTAACCCCTAACCCTCTCTCCATGATGGTCTATTATATATATTATAGTACAGTCTAGACTAACCCCTAACCCTCTCTCCATGGTGGTCTATTATATATATTATAGTACAGTCTAGACTAACCCCTAACCCTCTCTCCATGGTGGTATATTATAGTCCAGTCTAGACTAACCCCTAACCCTCTCTCCATGGTGGTCTATTATAGTACAGTCTAGACTAACCCCTAACCCTCTCTCCATGATGGTCTATTATATATATTATAGTACAGTCTAGACTAACCCCTAACCCTCTCTCCATGATGGTCTATTATATATATTATAGTCCAGTCTAGACTAACCCCTAACCCTCTCTCCATGATGGTCTATTATATATATTATAGTCCAGTCTAGACTAACCCCTAACCCTCTCTCCATGATGGTCTATTATATATATTATAGTCCAGTCTAGACTAACCCCTAACCCTCTCTCCATGATGGTCTATTATATATATTATAGTCCAGTCTAGACTAACCCCTAACCCTCTCTCCATGGTGGTCTATTATAGTACAGTCTAGACTAACCCCTAACCCTCTCTCCATGGTGGTCTATTATATATATTATAGTACAGTCTAGACTAACCCCTAACCCTCTCTCCATGGTGGTCTATTATAGTACAGTCTAGACTAACCCCTAACCCTCTCTCCATGATGGTCTATTATAGTACAGTCTAGACTAACCCCTAACCCTCTCTCCATGGTGGTCTATTATATATATTATAGTCCAGTCTATACTAACCCCTAACCCTCTCTCCATGATGGTCTATTATATATATTATAGTACAGTCTAGACTAACCCCTAACCCTCTCTCCATGGTGGTCTATTATATATATTATAGTACAGTCTAGACTAACCCCTAACCCTCTCTCCATGGTGGTCTATTATATATATTATAGTACAGTCTAGACTAACCCCTAACCCTCTCTCCATGGTGGTCTATTATATATATTATAGTCCAGTCTAGACTAACCCCTAACCCTCTCTCCATGGTGGTCTATTATATATATTATAGTACAGTCTAGACTAACCCCTAACCCTCTCTCCATGGTGGTCTATTATATATATTATAGTACAGTCTAGACTAACCCCTAACCCTCTCTCCATGATGGTCTATTATATATATTATAGTCCAGTCTAGACTAACCCCTAACCCTCTCTCCATGATGGTCTATTATATATATTATAGTACAGTCTAGACTAACCCCTAACCCTCTCTCCATGGTGGTATATTATATATATTATAGTCCAGTCTAGACTAACCCCTAACCCTCTCTCCATGGTGGTATATTATAGTCCAGTCTAGACTAACCCCTAACCCTCTCTCCATGGTGGTCTATTATAGTCCAGTCTAGACTAACCCCTAACCCTCTCTCCATGATGGTCTATTATAGTACAGTCTAGACTAACCCCTAACCCTCTCTCCATGATGGTCTATTATAGTACAGTCTAGACTAACCCCTAACCCTCTCTCCATGATGGTCTATTATATATATTATAGTCCAGTCTAGACTAACCCCTAACCCTCTCTCCATGATGGTCTATTATATATATATTATAGTCCAGTCTAGACTAACCCCTAACCCTCTCTCCATGATGGTCTATTATAGTACAGTCTAGACTAACCCCTAACCCTCTCTCCATGGTGGTCTATTATATATATTATAGTACAGTCTAGACTAACCCCTAACCCTCTCTCCATGGTGGTCTATTATATATATTATAGTACAGTCTAGACTAACTCCTAACCCTCTCTCCATGATGGTCTATTATATATATTATAGTACAGTCTAGACTAACCCCTAACCCTCTCTCCATGATGGTCTATTATATATATATTATAGTCCAGTCTAGACTAACCCCTAACCCTCTCTCCATGGTGGTCTATTATATATATTATAGTACAGTCTAGACTAACCCCTAACCCTCTCTCCATGATGGTCTATTATAGTACAGTCTAGACTAACCCCTAACCCTCTCTCCATGGTGGTCTATTATATATATTATAGTACAGTCTAGACTAACCCCTAACCCTCTCTCCATGGTGGTCTATTATATATATTATAGTCCAGTCTAGACTAACCCCTAACCCTCTCTCCATGATGGTCTATTATAGTACAGTCTAGACTAACCCCTAACCCTCTCTCCATGATGGTCTATTATAGTACAGTCTAGACTAACCCCTAACCCTCTCTCCATGATGGTCTATTATATATATTATAGTCCAGTCTAGACTAACCCCTAACCCTCTCTCCATGATGGTCTATTATATATATATATTATAGTCCAGTCTAGACTAACCCCTAACCCTCTCTCCATGATGGTCTATTATAGTACAGTCTAGACTAACCCCTAACCCTCTCTCCATGGTGGTCTATTATATATATTATAGTACAGTCTAGACTAACCCCTAACCCTCTCTCCATGGTGGTCTATTATATATATTATAGTACAGTCTAGACTAACCCCTAACCCTCTCTCCATGATGGTCTATTATATATATTATAGTACAGTCTAGACTAACCCCTAACCCTCTCTCCATGATGGTCTATTATATATATATTATAGTCCAGTCTAGACTAACCCCTAACCCTCTCTCCATGGTGGTCTATTATATATATTATAGTACAGTCTAGACTAACCCCTAACCCTCTCTCCATGATGGTCTATTATAGTACAGTCTAGACTAACCCCTAACCCTCTCTCCATGGTGGTCTATTATATATATTATAGTACAGTCTAGACTAACCCCTAACCCTCTCTCCATGGTGGTCTATTATATATATTATAGTCCAGTCTAGACTAACCCCTAACCCTCTCTCCATGATGGTCTATTATAGTACAGTCTAGACTAACCCCTAACCCTCTCTCCATGGTGGTCTATTATATATATTATAGTCCAGTCTATACTAACCCCTAACCCTCTCTCCATGATGGTCTATTATATATATTATAGTACAGTCTAGACTAACCCCTAACCCTCTCTCCATGGTGGTCTATTATATATATTATAGTACAGTCTAGACTAACCCCTAACCCTCTCTCCATGGTGGTATATTATAGTCCAGTCTAGACTAACCCCTAACCCTCTCTCCATGGTGGTCTATTATAGTACAGTCTAGACTAACCCCTAACCCTCTCTCCATGATGGTCTATTATATATATTATAGTACAGTCTAGACTAACCCCTAACCCTCTCTCCATGATGGTCTATTATATATATTATAGTCCAGTCTAGACTAACCCCTAACCCTCTCTCCATGATGGTCTATTATATATATATTATAGTCCAGTCTAGACTAACCCCTAACCCTCTCTCCATGGTGGTCTATTATAGTACAGTCTAGACTAACCCCTAACCCTCTCTCCATGGTGGTCTATTATATATATTATAGTACAGTCTAGACTAACCCCTAACCCTCTCTCCATGGTGGTCTATTATAGTACAGTCTAGACTAACCCCTAACCCTCTCTCCATGGTGGTCTATTATAGTACAGTCTAGACTAACCACTAACCCTCTCTCCATGGTGGTCTATTATATATATTATAGTACAGTCTAGACTAACCCCTAACCCTCTCTCCATGGTGGTCTATTATAGTACAGTCTAGACTAACCCCTAACCCTCTCTCCATGGTGGTCTATTATAGTCCAGTCTAGACTAACCCCTAACCCTCTCTCCATGGTGGTCTATTATATATATTATAGAACAGTCTAGACTAACCCCTAACCCTCTCTCCATGGTGGTCTATTATAGTACAGTCTAGACTAACCCCTAACCCTCTCTCCATGATGGTCTATTATATATATTATAGTCCAGTCTAGACTAACCCCTAACCCTCTCTCCATGATGGTCTATTATATATATTATAGTCCAGTCTAGACTAACCCCTAACCCTCTCTCCATGATGGTCTATTATATATATTATAGTCCAGTCTAGACTAACCCCTAACCCTCTCTCCATGGTGGTCTATTATAGTACAGTCTAGACTAACCCCTAACCCTCTCTCCATGGTGGTCTATTATATATATTATAGTCCAGTCTAGACTAACCCCTAACCCTCTCTCCATGATGGTCTATTATATATATTATAGTACAGTCTAGACTAACCCCTAACCCTCTCTCCATGATGGTCTATTATATAAATTATAGTCCAGTCTAGACTAACCCCTAACCCTCTCTCCATGATGGTCTATTATATATATTATAGTACAGTCTAGACTAACCCCTAACCCTCTCTCCATGATGGTCTATTATATATATTATAGTCCAGTCTAGACTAACCCCTAACCCTCTCTCCATGATGGTCTATTATATATATTATAGTACAGTCTAGACTAACCCCTAACCCTCTCTCCATGATGGTCTATTATATATATTATAGTACAGTCTAGACTAACCCCTAACCCTCTCTCCATGGTGGTCTATTATAGTACAGTCTAGACTAACCCCTAACCCTCTCTCCATGGTGGTCTATTATATATATTATAGTACAGTCTAGACTAACCCCTAACCCTCTCTCCATGGTGGTCTATTATAGTACAGTCTAGACTAACCCCTAACCCTCTCTCCATGGTGGTCTATTATAGTCCAGTCTAGACTAACCCCTAACCCTCTCTCCATGGTGGTCTATTATATATATTATAGAACAGTCTAGACTAACCCCTAACCCTCTCTCCATGGTGGTCTATTATAGTACAGTCTAGACTAACCCCTAACCCTCTCTCCATGATGGTCTATTATATATATTATAGTCCAGTCTAGACTAACCCCTAACCCTCTCTCCATGATGGTCTATTATATATATTATAGTCCAGTCTAGACTAACCCCTAACCCTCTCTCCATGATGGTCTATTATATATATTATAGTCCAGTCTAGACTAACCCCTAACCCTCTCTCCATGGTGGTCTATTATAGTACAGTCTAGACTAACCCCTAACCCTCTCTCCATGGTGGTCTATTATATATATTATAGTCCAGTCTAGACTAACCCCTAACCCTCTCTCCATGATGGTCTATTATATATATTATAGTACAGTCTAGACTAACCCCTAACCCTCTCTCCATGATGGTCTATTATATATATTATAGTCCAGTCTAGACTAACCCCTAACCCTCTCTCCATGATGGTCTATTATATATATTATAGTACAGTCTAGACTAACCCCTAACCCTCTCTCCATGATGGTCTATTATATATATTATAGTCCAGTCTAGACTAACCCCTAACCCTCTCTCCATGATGGTCTATTATATATATTATAGTACAGTCTAGACTAACCCCTAACCCTCTCTCCATGATGGTCTATTATATATATTATAGTACAGTCTAGACTAACCCCTAACCCTCTCTCCATGATGGTCTATTATATATATTATAGTCCAGTCTAGACTAACCCCTAACCCTCTCTCCATGATGGTCTATTATATATATTATAGTACAGTCTAGACTAACCCCTAACCCTCTCTCCATGGTGGTCTATTATAGTACAGTCTAGACTAACCCCTAACCCTCTCTCCATGGTGGTCTATTATAGTACAGTCTAGACTAACCCCTAACCCTCTCTCCATGATGGTCTATTATATATATTATAGTACAGTCTAGACTAACCCCTAACCCTCTCTCCATGGTGGTCTATTATATATATTATAGTCCAGTCTAGACTAACCCCTAACCCTCTCTCCATGATGGTCTATTATAGTACAGTCTAGACTAACCCCTAACCCTCTCTCCATGATGGTCTATTATATATATTATAGTCCAGTCTAGACTAACCCCTAACCCTCTCTCCATGATGGTATATTATAGTACAGTCTAGACTAACCCCTAACCCTCTCTCCATGATGGTCTATTATATATATTATAGTACAGTCTAGACTAACCCCTAACCCTCTCTCCATGATGGTCTATTATAGTACAGTCTAGACTAACCCCTAACCCTCTCTCCATGGTGGTATATTATAGTACAGTCTAGACTAACCCCTAACCCTCTCTCCATGATGGTCTATTATATATATTATAGTACAGTCTAGACTAACCCCTAACCCTCTCTCCATGATGGTCTATTATATATATTATAGTACAGTCTAGACTAACCCCTAACCCTCTCTCCATGATGGTCTATTATATATATTATAGTACAGTCTAGACTAACCCCTAACCCTCTCTCCATGATGGTCTATTATAGTACAGTCTAGACTAACCCCTAACCCTCTCTCCATGATGGTCTATTATATATATTATAGTCCAGTCTAGACTAACCCCTAACCCTCTCTCCATGGTGGTCTATTATATATTATAGTACAGTCTAGACTAACCCCTAACCCTCTCTCCATGATGGTCTATTATAGTACAGTCTAGACTAACCCCTAACCCTCTCTCCATGATGGTCTATTATATATATTATAGTACAGTCTAGACTAACCCCTAACCCTCTCTCCATGATGGTCTATTATAGTACAGTCTAGACTAACCCCTAACCCTCTCTCCATGATGGTCTATTATATATATTATAGTACAGTCTAGACTAACCCCTAACCCTCTCTCCATGATGGTCTATTATATATATTATAGTCCAGTCTAGACTAACCCCTAACCCTCTCTCCATGGTGGTCTATTATATATATTATAGTCCAGTCTAGACTAACCCCTAACCCTCTCTCCATGATGGTCTATTATATATATTATAGTCCAGTCTAGACTAACCCCTAACCCTCTCTCCATGATGGTCTATTATATATATTATAGTACAGTCTAGACTAACCCCTAACCCTCTCTCCATGATGGTCTATTATATATATTATAGTCCAGTCTAGACTAACCCCTAACCCTCTCTCCATGATGGTCTATTATATATATTATAGTACAGTCTAGACTAACCCCTAACCCTCTCTCCATGATGGTCTATTATATATATTATAGTCCAGTCTAGACTAACCCCTAACCCTCTCTCCATGATGGTCTATTATATATATTATAGTACAGTCTAGACTAACCCCTAACCCTCTCTCCATGGTGGTCTATTATAGTACAGTCTAGACTAACCCCTAACCCTCTCTCCATGGTGGTCTATTATAGTACAGTCTAGACTAACCCCTAACCCTCTCTCCATGATGGTCTATTATATATATTATAGTACAGTCTAGACTAACCCCTAACCCTCTCTCCATGGTGGTCTATTATATATATTATAGTCCAGTCTAGACTAACCCCTAACCCTCTCTCCATGATGGTCTATTATAGTACAGTCTAGACTAACCCCTAACCCTCTCTCCATGGTGGTCTATTATAGTACAGTCTAGACTAACCCCTAACCCTCTCTCCATGATGGTCTATTATATATATTATAGTACAGTCTAGACTAACCCCTAACCCTCTCTCCATGGTGGTCTATTATATATATTATAGTCCAGTCTAGACTAACCCCTAACCCTCTCTCCATGATGGTCTATTATAGTACAGTCTAGACTAACCCCTAACCCTCTCTCCATGATGGTCTATTATATATATTATAGTCCAGTCTAGACTAACCCCTAACCCTCTCTCCATGATGGTATATTATAGTACAGTCTAGACTAACCCCTAACCCTCTCTCCATGATGGTCTATTATATATATTATAGTACAGTCTAGACTAACCCCTAACCCTCTCTCCATGATGGTCTATTATAGTACAGTCTAGACTAACCCCTAACCCTCTCTCCATGGTGGTCTATTATAGTACAGTCTAGACTAACCCCTAACCCTCTCTCCATGATGGTCTATTATATATATTATAGTACAGTCTAGACTAACCCCTAACCCTCTCTCCATGATGGTCTATTATATATATTATAGTACAGTCTAGACTAACCCCTAACCCTCTCTCCATGATGGTCTATTATATATATTATAGTACAGTCTAGACTAACCCCTAACCCTCTCTCCATGATGGTCTATTATAGTACAGTCTAGACTAACCCCTAACCCTCTCTCCATGATGGTCTATTATATATATTATAGTCCAGTCTAGACTAACCCCTAACCCTCTCTCCATGGTGGTCTATTATATATTATAGTACAGTCTAGACTAACCCCTAACCCTCTCTCCATGATGGTCTATTATAGTACAGTCTAGACTAACCCCTAACCCTCTCTCCATGATGGTCTATTATATATATTATAGTACAGTCTAGACTAACCCCTAACCCTCTCTCCATGATGGTCTATTATAGTACAGTCTAGACTAACCCCTAACCCTCTCTCCATGATGGTCTATTATATATATTATAGTACAGTCTAGACTAACCCCTAACCCTCTCTCCATGATGGTCTATTATATATATTATAGTCCAGTCTAGACTAACCCCTAACCCTCTCTCCATGGTGGTCTATTATATATATTATAGTCCAGTCTAGACTAACCCCTAACCCTCTCTCCATGATGGTCTATTATATATATATTATAGTCCAGTCTAGACTAACCCCTAACCCTCTCTCCATGATGGTCTATTATAGTACAGTCTAGACTAACCCCTAACCCTCTCTCCATGATGGTCTATTATATATATTATAGTACAGTCTAGACTAACCCCTAACCCTCTCTCCATGATGGTCTATTATAGTACAGTCTAGACTAACCCCTAACCCTCTCTCCATGGTGGTCTATTATATATATTATAGTCCAGTCTAGACTAACCCCTAACCCTCTCTCCATGGTGGTCTATTATATATTATAGTACAGTCTAGACTAACCCCTAACCCTCTCTCCATGATGGTCTATTATAGTACAGTCTAGACTAACCCATAACCCTCTCTCCATGATGGTCTATTATAGTCCAGTCTAGACTAACCCCTAACCCTCTCTCCATGATGGTCTATTATAGTCCAGTCTAGACTAACCCCTAACCCTCTCTCCATGATGGTCTATTATATATATTATAGTCCAGTCTAGACTAACCCCTAACCCTCTCTCCATGGTCTATTATATATATTATAGTACAGTCTAGACTAACCCCTAACCCTCTCTCCATGGTGGTCTATTATATATATTATAGTACAGTCTAGACTAACCCCTAACCCTCTCTCCATGGTGGTCTATTATAGTCCAGTCTAGACTAACCCCTAACCCTCTCTCCATGATGGTCTATTATAGTACAGTCTAGACTAACCCCTAACCCTCTCTCCATGATGGTCTATTATAGTACAGTCTAGACTAACCCCTAACCCTCTCTCCATGGTGGTCTATTATATATATTATAGTCCAGTCTAGACTAACCCCTAACCCTCTCTCCATGATGGCCTATTATAGTCCAGTCTAGACTAACCCCTAACCCTCTCTCCATGGTGGTCTATTATAGTCCAGTCTAGACTAACCCCTAACCCTCTCTCCATGATGGTCTATTATATATATTATAGTACAGTCTAGACTAACCCCTAACCCTCTCTCCATGATGGTCTATTATATATATTATAGTCCAGTCTAGACTAACCCCTAACCCTCTCTCCATGGTGGTCTATTATATATATTATAGTACAATCTAGACTAACCCCTAACCCTCTCTCCATGGTGGTCTATTATAGTACAGTCTAGACTAACCCCTAACCCTCTCTCCATGATGGTCTATTATATATATTATAGTACAGTCTAGACTAACCCCTAACCCTCTCTCCATGGTGGTCTATTATAGTACAGTCTAGACTAACCCCTAACCCTCTCTCCATGATGGCCTATTATAGTCCAGTCTAGACTAACCCCTAACCCTCTCTCCATGATGGTCTATTATAGTACAGTCTAGACTAACCCCTAACCCTCTCTCCATGGTGGTCTATTATAGTACAGTCTAGACTAACCCCTAACCCTCTCTCCATGGTGGTCTATTATAGTCCAGTCTAGACTAACCCCTAACCCTCTCTCCATGATGGTCTATTATATATATTATAGTCCAGTCTAGACTAACCCCTAACCCTCTCTCCATGATGGTCTATTATATATATTATAGTACAGTCTAGACTAACCCCTAACCCTCTCTCCATGGTGGTCTATTATATATATATTATAGTCCAGTCTAGACTAACCCCTAACCCTCTCTCCATGATGGTCTATTATATATATTATAGTACAGTCTAGACTAACCCCTAACCCTCTCTCCATGATGGTCTATTATATATATTATAGTCCAGTCTAGACTAACCCCTAACCCTCTCTCCATGGTGGTCTATTATATATATTATAGTACAGTCTAGACTAACCCCTAACCCTCTCTCCATGGTGGTCTATTATAGTACAGTCTAGACTAACCCCTAACCCTCTCTCCATGATGGTCTATTATATATATTATAGTACAGTCTAGACTAACCCCTAACCCTCTCTCCATGGTGGTCTATTATAGTACAGTCTAGACTAACCCCTAACCCTCTCTCCATGATGGTCTATTATAGTACAGTCTAGACTAACCCCTAACCCTCTCTCCATGGTGGTCTATTATAGTACAGTCTAGACTAACCCCTAACCCTCTCTCCATGGTGGTCTATTATAGTACAGTCTAGACTAACCCCTAACCCTCTCTCCATGATGGTCTATTATAGTACAGTCTAGACTAACCCCTAACCCTCTCTCCATGATGGTCTATTATATATATTATAGTCCAGTCTAGACTAACCCCTAACCCTCTCTCCATGATGGTCTATTATAGTACAGTCTAGACTAACCCCTAACCCTCTCTCCATGGTGGTCTATTATATATATTATAGTCCAGTCTAGACTAACCCCTAACCCTCTCTCCATGGTGGTCTATTATATATATTATAGTACAGTCTAGACTAACCCCTAACCCTCTCTCCATGATGGTCTATTATAGTACAGTCTAGACTAACCCCTAACCCTCTCTCCATGATGGTCTATTATAGTACAGTCTAGACTAACCCCTAACCCTCTCTCCATGATGGTCTATTATAGTACAGTCTAGACTAACCCCTAACCCTCTCTCCATGATGGTCTATTATATATATTATAGTACAGTCTAGACTAACCCCTAACCCTCTCTCCATGATGGTCTATTATATATATTATAGTACAGTCTAGACTAACCCCTAACCCTCTCTCCATGATGGTCTATTATAGTCCAGTCTAGACTAACCCCTAACCCTCTCTCCATGATGGTCTATTATATATATTATAGTCCAGTCTAGACTAACCCCTAACCCTCTCTCCATGATGGTCTATTATATATATTATAGTACAGTCTAGACTAACCCCTAACCCTCTCTCCATGGTGGTCTATTATATATATATATATATTATAGTCCAGTCTAGACTAACCCCTAACCCTCTCTCCATGATGGTCTATTATAGTACAGTCTAGACTAACCCCTAACCCTCTCTCCATGATGGTCTATTATATATATTATAGTACAGTCTAGACTAACCCCTAACCCTCTCTCCATGGTGGTCTATTATATATATTATAGTCCAGTCTAGACTAACCCCTAACCCTCTCTCCATGATGGTCTATTATAGTACAGTCTAGACTAACCCCTAACCCTCTCTCCATGATGGTCTATTATATATATTATAGTCCAGTCTATACTAACCCCTAACCCTCTCTCCATGATGGTCTATTATATATATTATAGTACAGTCTAGACTAACCCCTAACCCTCTCTCCATGGTGGTCTATTATATATATTATAGTACAGTCTAGACTAACCCCTAACCCTCTCTCCATGGTGGTCTATTATAGTACAGTCTAGACTAACCCCTAACCCTCTCTCCATGATGGTCTATTATATATATTATAGTACAGTCTAGACTAACCCCTAACCCTCTCTCCATGATGGTCTCATCCAGCACAGCTATGCCTGGGGAACAGATAACATTAAAGGGATAGTGTGACATGCTAGTCGTTCCTGTAGACTTCCAGTCATTGCGCTAACGCTAGTTTGCAATGGTTCCAGAAACGACCTTAAAACTGCACGCAGAGATGAGGTCATCTGACTAGTTAAGTAGAACAAATGCTGTTGCCAAAATGTCGCACTATTATAGTATCATAGTACTATCTATCGATTATAGGACAGTCTGAGCCCAACCCTCTCTCCATGGTCACCTCGTCCAGCAGCACCATGCCTGGAGAACAGACCGTCAACACGACACAGTGCTGAACCATGACACAGTCAACACGACACAGTGCTGAACCATGACACAGTCAACACGACACAGTGCTGAACCATGACACAGTCAACACTACACAGTGCCGAACCATGACACAGTCAACACTACACAGTGCCGAACCATGACACAGTCAACACTACACAGTGCCGAACCATGACACAGTCAACACTACACAGTGCCGAACCATGACACAGTCAACACTACACAGTGCCGAACCATGACACAGTCAACACTACACAGTGCCGAACCATGACACAGTCAACACTACACAGTGCTGAACCATGACACAGTCAACACTCCACAGTGCTGAACCATGACACAGTCAACACTCCACAGTGCTGAACCATGACACAGTCAACACTCCACAGTGCTGAACCATGACACAGTCAACACTCCACAGTGCTGAACCATGACACAGTCAACACTCCACAGTGCTGAACCATGACACAGTCAACACTCCACAGTGCTGAACCATGACACAGTCAACACTCCACAGTGCTGAACCATGACACAGTCAACACTCCACAGTGCTGAACCATGACACAGTCAACACTACACAGTGCCGAACCATGACACAGTCAACACTACACAGTGCCGAACCATGACACAGTCAACACTACACAGTGCCGAACCATGACACAGTCAACACGACACAGTGCCGAACCATGACACAGTCAACACGACACAGTGCCGAACCATGACACAGTCAACACTACACAGTGCTGAACCATGACACAGTCAACACTACACAGTGCTGAACCATGACACAGTCAACACTACACAGTGCTGAACCATGACACAGTCAACACTCCACAGTGCTGAACCATGACACAGTCAACACTCCACAGTGCCGAACCATGACACAGTCAACACTACACAGTGCTGAACCATGGTACAGTCAACACTACACAGTGCCGAACCATGACACAGTCAACACTACACAGTGCCGAACCATGACACAGTCAACACTCCACAGTGCCGAACCATGACACAGTCAACACTACACAGTGCCGAACCATGACACAGTCAACACTACACAGTGCCGAACCATGACACAGTCAACACTACACAGTGCTGAACCATGACACAGTCAACACTACACAGTGCTGAACCATGACACAGTCAACACTACACAGTGCCGAACCATGACACAGTCAACACTCCACAGTGCCGAACCATGACACAGTCAACACTACACAGTGCTGAACCATGACACAGTCAACACTCCAGTGCTGAACCATGACACAGTCAACACTCCACAGTGCCGAACCATGACACAGTCAACACTACACAGTGCTGAACCATGACACAGTCAACACTCCAGTGCTGAACCATGACACAGTCAACACTCCACAGTGCCGAACCATGACACAGTCAACACTCCACAGTGCCGAACCATGACACAGTCAACACTACACAGTGCGCTGTACAGCGGTAGTTGAGGGGGTGAATCTACTGACCCATCTGAGAGAACTGGTGGTTGATGAGCTCCAGCCAGGCCACGTCAGTGTCGTTGAGGTCGTATCGACACGTCCCCTCAGCCAGGGTCTGGATGTCCACGTACCCCAGCGCCCCTGAACACCCCGAACGGATCCACTTCCTGGGCTTGGAGAACATCACCTCCGTTCCCTTCTCAGCCACCACCCTAAGGAGCAGAGAGTTAGATATTAGGCCTGGGAGGATACCAGTATCGCGATACTCGTTGGTATTGTGACAAGGAAACAAAACACTCAGATTTATCGTCACAGCCCTATTAGATATTAGAAACAATCTGTTTTAAGTGAGAAGTAGGCAATGGTCTGATGCCGAAAAATAAAAGGAAATCCACATGAGCGCCACAATACCTATTCCACCCATGCTCTACCAAGGTTTTCCAGCACACAGCTTTGACCTACTACAGTAGCTATATTGGTCTACTGTACTTCAAACTATGTGTAGGCAGGTTGCTTAGGATTCAAACCTTCTCAAACAGCCTGATTCATACTCTTTGAGGAGGTGCTTCCATAATAATGTGATTTGTACCTCACACAGAGAGAGAGACAGAGAGAGACAGAGAGAGAGACAGAGAGAGAGACAGAGAGAGAGACAGAGACAGAGAGAGACACCCAGCTAGAATAGAGAGAGGAGGCAGATGGAAGAAAAAGTACCTGAAATGCTGACCTCTGACATACAGTAATGTAGACTAAAGATTTATAACCATCTCTTCACCCATCCAGAGAACTTGCAGCAAGGACCTCAACATGACAGCCGCACATATGCCTGGGCCGTGAGCAGAGCCCTAACCCTAACCCTAACCCTGGGCCGTGAGCAGAGCCCTAACCCTAACCCTAACCCTAACCCTGGGCCGTGAGCAGAGCCCTAACCCTAACCCTAACCTTAACCCTGGGCCGTGAGCAGAGCCCTAACCCTAACCCTAACCCTGGGCCGTGAGCAGAGCCCTAACCCTAACCCTAACCCATATGCCTGGGCCGTGAGCAGAGCCCTAACCCTAACCCATATGCCTGGGCCGTGAGCAGAGCCCTAACCCTAACCCTAACCCATATGCCTGGGCCGTGAGCAGAGCCCTAACCCTAACCCTAACCCTGGGCCGTGAGCAGAGCCCTAACCCTAACCCTGGGCCGTGAGCAGAGCCCTAACCCTAACCCTAACCCATATGCCTGGGCCGTGAGCAGAGCCCTAACCCTAACCCTGGGCCATGAGCAGAGCCCTAACCCTAACCCTAACCCTAACCCATATGCCTGGGCCGTGAGCAGAGCTTGGGTGCATGCTCAGGTGCATTGATCATCCTTGAGATGTTTCTACAACTTGGAGTCCACCTGTGGTAAATTCAGTTGATTGGGCATGATTTGGAAAGGCACACACACCTGTCTATAGAAAAGGTCCCACAGTTGACAGTGCATGTCAGAGCAAAACCAAGCCATGATGTCGAAGGAATTGTCGAAGGAATTGTCCGTAGAGCTCCGAGACAGGATTGTGTCGAGGCACAGATCTGGGGAAGGGTACCAAAAAATGTCGGCAGCGTTGAAGGTCCCCAAGAACACAGTGGCCTCCATCATTCTTAAATGGAAGAAGTTTGGAACCACCAAGACTCTTCCTAGAGCTGGCCGCCCGGCCAAACTGAGCAATCGGGGGAGAAGGGCCTTGGTCAGGGAGGTGACCAAGAACCCGATGGTCACTCTGACAGAGCTCCAGAGTTCCTCTGTGGAGATGGGAAACCGTAGTCTGGCTTTTTTATGGTGGTTTTGGAGCAGTGGCTTCTTCCTTGCTGAGCGGCCTTTCAGGTTATGTCGATATAGGACTCATTTTACTGTGGATATAGATACTTTTGTACCTGTTTCCTCCGCACAAGGTCCTTTGCTGTTTTTCTGGGATTGATTTGCACCAAAGTAAGTTCATCTCTAGGAGACAGAACGTGTCTCCTTCCTGAGCGGTATGACGGTTGCGTGGTCCCATGGTGTTTATACTTGCGTACTATTGTTTGTACAGATGAACATGGGACCTTCAGGCGTTTGGAAATTGCTCCCAAGGATGAACCAGACATGTGAAGGTCTACAATTTTATTCTGAGGTCTTGGCTGATTTCTTTTGATTTTCCCATGATGTCAAGCAAAGAGGCACTGAGTTTGAAGGTAGGCCTTGAAATACATCCGCAGGTACACCTCCAATTGACTCAAATTATGTCAATTAGCCTCTCAGAAGCTTCTAAAGCCATGACATCATTTTCTGGAATTTTCCAAGCTGTTTAAAGGCACAGTCGACTTAGTGTATGTAAACTTCTGACCCACTGGAATTGTGATACAGTGAATTATAAGCGAAATAATCTGTCTGTAAACAATTGTAGGAAAAATTACTTGTGTCATGCACAAAGTAGATGTCCTAACCAACTTGCCAAAACTATAGTTTGTTAACAATAAATTTGTGGAGTGGTTGAAAAACAAGTTTTAATGACTCCAACCTAAGTGTATGTAAACTTCCGACTTCAACTGTATATACATTTACATTTTAGTCATTTAGCAGACGCTCTTATCCAGAGCGACTTACAGTTAGTGAGTGCATACATTAATTTTATTTTTTTCATACCCCCCCGTGGGAATCGAACCCACAACCCTGCCGTTGCTCTACCAACTGAGCTACATCCCTGCCGGCCATTCCCTCCCCTACCCTAGACGACGCTGGGCCAATTGTGCGCCGCCCCATGGGTCTCCCAGTCGCGGCCGGCTAGATGGAGCCTGGATTCGAACCAGGATCTCTAGTGGCACAGCGCCACTAGAGCGCCGGCAGGGATGTAGCCTTAGACCACAGCGCCACTAGAGCGCCGGCAGGGATGTAGCCTTAGACCACTGCACCACTAGAGCGCCGGCAGGGATGTAGCCTTAGACCACAGCGCCACTAGAGCGCCGGCAGGGATGTAGCCTTAGACCACAGCGCCACTAGAGCGCCGGCAGGGATGTAGCCTTAGACCACTGCGCCACTAGAGCGCCGGCAGGGATGTAGCCTTAGACCACAGCGCCACTAGAGCGCCGGCAGGGATGTAGCCTTAGACCACTGCGCCACTAGAGCGCCGGCAGGGATGTAGCCTTAGACCACAGCGCCACTAGAGCGCCGGCAGGGATGTAGCCTTAGACCACAGCGCCACTAGAGCGCCGGCAGGGATGTAGCCTTAGACCACTGCACCACTAGAGCGCCGGCAGGGATGTAGCCTTAGACCACAGCGCCACTAGAGCGCCGGCAGGGATGTAGCCTTAGACCACAGCGCCACTAGAGCGCCGGCAGGGATGTAGCCTTAGACCACAGCGCCACTAGAGCGCCGGCAGGGATGTAGCCTTAGACCACAGCGCCACTAGAGCGCCGGCAGGGATGTAGCCTTAGACCACAGCGCCACTAGAGCGCCGGCAGGGATGTAGCCTTAGACCACTGCGCCACTAGAGCGCCGGCAGGGATGTAGCCTTAGACCACAGCGCCACTAGAGCGCCGGCAGGGATGTAGCCTTAGACCACAGCGCCACTAGAGCGCCGGCAGGGATGTAGCCTTAGACCACAGCGCCACTAGAGCGCCGGCAGGGATGTAGCCTTAGACCACTGCACCACTAGAGCGCCGGCAGGGATGTAGCCTTAGACCACAGCGCCACTAGAGCGCCGGCAGGGATGTAGCCTTAGACCACAGCGCCACTAGAGCGCCGGCAGGGATGTAGCCTTAGACCACAGCGCCACTAGAGCGCCGGCAGGGATGTAGCCTTAGACCACAGCGCCACTAGAGCGCCGGCAGGGATGTAGCCTTAGACCACAGCACCACTAGAGCGCCGGCAGGGATGTAGCCTTAGACCACAGCGCCACTAGAGCGCCGGCAGGGATGTAGCCTTAGACCACAGCGCCACTAGAGCGCCGGCAGGGATGTAGCCTTAGACCACAGCGCCACTAGAGCGCCGGCAGGGATGTAGCCTTAGACCACTGCACCACTAGAGCGCTGGCAGGGATGTAGCCTTAGACCACAGCGCCACTAGAGCGCCGGCAGGGATGTAGCCTTAGACCACTGCGCCACTAGAGCGCCGGCAGGGATGTAGCCTTAGACCACAGCGCCACTAGAGCGCCGGCAGGGATGTAGCCTTAGACCACTGCACCACTAGAGCGCCGGCAGGGATGTAGCCTTAGACCACAGCGCCACTAGAGCGCCGGCAGGGATGTAGCCTTAGACCACAGCGCCACTAGAGCGCCGGCAGGGATGTAGCCTTAGACCACTGCACCACTAGAGCGCCGGCAGGTTTGTAGCCTTAGACCACAGCGCCACTAGAGCGCCGGCAGGGATGTAGCCTTAGACCACTGGGCCACTAGAGCGCCGGCAGGGATGTAGCCTTAGACCACAGCGCCACTAGAGCGCCGGCAGGGATGTAGCCTTAGACCACAGCGCCACTAGAGCGCCGGCAGGGATGTAGCCTTAGACCACTGCACCACTAGAGCGCCGGCAGGGATGTAGCCTTAGACCACAGCGCCACTAGAGCGCCGGCAGGGATGTAGCCTTAGACCACAGCACCACTAGAGCGCCGGCAGGGATGTAGCCTTAGACCACAGCGCCACTAGAGCGCCGGCAGGGATGTAGCCTTAGACCACTGCACCACTAGAGCGCCGGCAGGGATGTAGCCTTAGACCACTGCACCACTAGAGCGCCGGCAGGGATGTAGCCTTAGACCACAGAGCCACTAGAGCGCCGGCAGGGATGTAGCCTTAGACCACAGCGCCACTCGGGAGGCATCCCTCAATAACTTCAAGCGAAGACTGGGGGTCAGCCTGATGAAGACTGGGGGTCAGCCTGATGAACCAAACTACTCAGTAATCTCCTCCATGAAGACTGGGGGTCAGCCTGATGAACCAAACTACTCAGTAATCTCCTCCATGGAGACTGGGGGTCAGCCTGATGAACCAAACTACTCAGTAATCTCCTCCATATAGACTGGGGGTCAGCCTGATGAACCTAACTACTCAGTAATCTCCTCCATGAAGACTGGGGGGTCAGCCTGATGAACCAAACTACTCAGTAATCTCCTCCATGAAGACTGGGGGTCAGCCTGATGAACCAAACTACTCAGTAATCTCCTCCATATAGACTGGGGGTCAGCCTGATGAACCAAACTACTCAGTAATCTCCTCCATGAAGACTGGGGGGTCAGCCTGATGAACCAAACTACTCAGTAATCTCCTCCATGAAGACTGGGGGTCAGCCTGATGAACCAAACTACTCAGTAATCTCCTCCATGAAGACTGGGGGTCAGCCTGATGAACCAAACTACTCAGTAATCTCCTCCATGAAGACTGGGGGGTCAGCCTGATGAACCAAACTACTCAGTAATCTCCTCCATGAAGACTGGGGGTCAGCCTGATGAACCAAACTACTCAGTAATCTCCTCCATGGAGACTGGGGGTCAGCCTGATGAACCAAACTACTCAGTAATCTCCTCCATGAAGACTGGGGGGTCAGCCTGATGAACCAAACTACTCAGTAATCTCCTCCATGAAGACTGGGGGGTCAGCCTGATGAACCAAACTACTCAGTAATCTCCTCCATGAAGACTGGGGGTCAGCCTGATGAACCAAACTACTCAGTAATCTCCTCCATGAAGACTGGGGGATCAGCCTGATGAACCAAACTACTCAGTAATCTCCTCCATGAAGACTGGGGGTCACCCTGATGAACCAAACTACTCAGTAATCTCCTCCATGAAGACTGGGGGGTCAGCCTGATGAACCAAACTACTCAGTAATCTCCTCCATGAAGACTGGGGGTCAGCCTGATGAACCAAACTACTCAGTAATCTCCTCCATGAAGACTGGGGGTCAGCCTGATGAACCCTAAAGACTGGGGGTCAGCCTGATGAACCAAACTACTCAGTAATCTCCTCCATGAAGACTGGGGGTCAGCCTGATGAACCAAACTACTCAGTAATCTCCTCCATGAAGACTGGGGGGTCAGCCTGATGAACCAAACTACTCAGTAATCTCCTCCATGAAGACTGGGGGTCAGCCTGATGAACCAAACTACTCAGTAATCTCCTCCATGAAGACTGGGGGTCAGCCTGATGAACCAAACTACTCAGTAATCTCCTCCATGAAGACTGGGGGTCAGCCTGATGAACCAAACTACTCAGTAATCTCCTCCATGAAGACTGGGGGTCAGCCTGATGAACCAAACTACTCAGTAATCTCCTCCATGAAGACTGGGGGTCAGCCTGATGAACCAAACTACTCAGTAATCTCCTCCATGAAGACTGGGGGTCAGCCTGATGAACCAAACTACTCAGTAATCTCCTCCATGAAGACTGGGGGTCAGCCTGATGAACCAAACTACTCAGTAATCTCCTCCATGAAGACTGGGGGTCAGCCTGATGAACCAAACTACTCAGTAATCTCCTCCATGAGACTGGGGGTCAGCCTGATGAACCAAACTACTCAGTAATCTCCTCCATGAAGACTGGGGGTCAGCCTGATGAACCAAACTACTCAGTAATCTCCTCCATGAAGACTGGGGGGTCAGCCTGATGAACCAAACTACTCAGTAATCTCCTCCATGAAGACTGGGGGGTCAGCCTGATGAACCAAACTACTCAGTAATCTCCTCCATGAAGACTGGGGGGTCAGCCTGATGAACCAAACTACTCAGTAATCTCCTCCATGAAGACTGGGGGTCAGCCTGATGAACCAAACTACTCAGTAATCTCCTCCATGAAGACTGGGGGGTCAGCCTGATGAACCAAACTACTCAGTAATCTCCTCCATGAAGACTGGGGGTCAGCCTGATGAACCAAACTACTCAGTAATCTCCTCCATGAAGACTGGGGGTCAGCCTGATGAGATGAACCAAACTACTCAGTAATCTCCTCCATGAAGACTGGGGGTCAGCCTGATGAACCAAACTACTCAGTAATCTCCTCCATGAAGACTGGGGGTCAGCCTGATGAACCAAACTACTCAGTAATCTCCCCATATAGACTGGGGGTCAGCCTGATGAACCAAACTACTCAGTAATCTCCTCCATGAAGACTGGGGGTCAGCTGATGAACCAAAACTACCCAGATAATTCTCCATGAAGACTGGGGGGTCAGTGATGAACCAAAAGCTACTCAGTAATCTCCCTCCTTGAAGAC